>NC_135480.1:204882135-205182135 GCF_052094955.1 Ictidomys tridecemlineatus | reverse complement strand
CATAGCAACTTATCCTGCCCAGAGCCTTTGTTTTCCCATCTGCAGCATGGGAAGTGATGCTAAGTGTGGCCATCTCACTGGGGTTTGAAGATTAGAAATAACAAATACCGTATGGGGCTGGGGATGTAGCTCAGTTGGCAGAGTGCTTGTCTCACATGCACAAGGTCCTGGGTTCAGTCCCCAGCACCACACACACACACACACACACACACACACACACACACACACACACACACAAGAATGTATGGAAGTGTCCCATGAAGAAAAGTGCTCAACGAACTGTGGCTTTGCTATTCCCAAAGGAAGACACCTATCCCAGCAGGTGATGGTCTGTTCCTACCCAAGTACCTAAGACAGAGCTCAAATTAACAAATATGTAAGTGAAAATTATTCCAAAAGACACACTCTGAGGGAGTGAAAGCAGAGTCTGGAGGTTTTCCAAGGGACGAGGAAATACATTTGTTTTCTGGAGGGAAAGAAACCCCAGCTACGCAGTAGGGTGGCTACCCAAGTTCAGATATCACTGAGCACCACCCCTTCAGCCTAAAGCTGAAGTCTGCCATAGGGGCTCTGTGGCAAAACACCAGCCTACACTCCCACATCTTTCCCGGGGCTTCTTCCAGGCCCAGGATGCAATGCGCAGGCTGTACTGATGACTGCCCTGCAGCTGACACTGACTCTGCTGCTCCCCTGGGGGTTTCCAAAGCTACAATTCTCAGTTGGGGCCAAATCTAAATTGCCTTAGAGTAAACCCACTTTCTAGAAAATCTCATTTCAGTAAGATGGTATTTTTATGATTGAGTTGAAACACAGCTGTTAAACAATTCTTTTCCAGATGGGAGAAAACTAATATTAGTATGCCCATATTAATTTTTACTAATTTTTATTTTAAATCAAAGTAATATACACACATGTAGTTAAAAATTAAAGACTACTAAAAGCCTTGTAATAGTCTTATTTAAAAAAGACTAAAAATAGTCTTGTAAAAGTCTTGCAATAAAAACCACAGTCCCACTCCAATGTCTATTCCTTCAGAGACAGCCCCGTAGATTTCTAACTAACATCCACATCTTGCTGTTCTGGATTCACTAGCTTTATACATCATCTACTAACTTACTATAGAAGCACTGTATTGGCAAAATCCCCAACCTCCCCAAACTGAAATCATTTCTGGTTAAACCAACAGTCAATGTTTGCATTACTATGACAATATAAATATCGTTCACTGCTCAGCCAACAATCTACTATGAAAGTCTGTTATACAACTTTGTTTATCCTGGAGATTCTAATTACCTTGATTTTATTTTTCACTTGATTAGTTTTCTCTGTACATATTACTATTTTCCCCCTTAAATACTTCAAAGATCTGTCAAAAATCTATTGGTATTTTTCCAAATATTCTCAATTCTATTTACTAACTGATTTGCTTCCTCATTTTGCTAGAATTCATCATTCTACAGAAATTCCTGTAGGGGAGGGGGTACATGTCTCAAAAGTACCTTTCTTTAGACCTTGACAGTTTGGCTGGGTATAGAACCCTCGGTTAAAAATAATTTTCCTGACTGAATTTTGAAGGCATTTCTCCACTATTTTTTTTTTTTTTTTTACAGTTTCTAGTACTATTGTTTAGAAATGCAATCCTATTCAGATTCCTTATCCTTTATAAATGGCATGTTTTCTCTTTGGAATTTTTTAGGATCTTGTAATATTTTCAGTGTTCTCATGTTTCATAATAATATTGCTTGCAGTGAGTCTTTTTCATATACTATGCTGGACCTCTGGAGGGCTGAAGTCATTAGCTTAAGAAAATACTCGCATCTCTAAAATCTGGAATTTTTCCTTACACTTGCTGTCTCCTAACTTCTCTACCTCTTACTATTCTTCTTATTATTATTATATTATTGTTATCATCACTATTATCACCATTATTTTTATTGAATTCTCTCAGTAATTCCTATCAGATGGATACTAAAGCCCTGGGATTGAGCTTCTGATTTTATTTGTTCTCTTTTATTGCCTATGTCTTTGTCTTTATATTCTGCATTCTGACTATTCTAGAATATTTTCCAAGCCTTCTGTTTGAATTAAAAAAAATTTTTTTTAGATGTTGATGAACCTTTATTTTATTCACTTATTTATATGTGGTGCTGAGAATTGAACCCAGTGCCTCACACATGCTAGGCAAGCATTCTACCACTGAGCCACAACCCCAGCCCCTTCTGTTTGAATTTAAATTTTGGCTATAATATTTTAAATGGTAAAGTGCTCATTCTGACTGCTGTTGTTTTAGTAGTATCCTGTTGTTTGGTGTTTGTGATCTCTCTGTCCAAGGATAGCAAATAGTTGCTTTGAACACGTCTTGCTTCCTGCACTTCCTTTTCTACAGGGTGATTCTTTTTTTTTCTTTCTCCCTAGAAAATAATATTTCAGGCTAGATGCGGTGACACATGCCTATAATCCCAGCGGTTTGGGAGGCTGAGACAGGAGGATCCCGAGTTCAAAGCCAACCTTAGCAAGAGCGAGGTGCTAAGCAACTCAGTGAGACCCTGTCTCTAAATAAAAAATACAAAATAGGGCTGGGGATGGGCTCAATGGTCGAGTGCCTGAGTTGAATCTCTGGTACTGCCCCTCCCCAAAAAAGGAAAATAATATTTCAATCTTATCTTTGTTAGGGCTCTGGCTAGCAGATACCAGAAGAGAGGCTAAGAACTAAAAACAAACAAATCCCCACTAGCCCAGCGCATTTTTTTTTCAGCCAATTGCTTCACCTTGACCCATGCTGGAGGTGAGGCTCCTGTGTCTAGAGCCTTAAGATACTTCCCTAGTCTCAGGGAGGAGAGGAGGACAGGTGGTCAGCTGGATGCACAGGGTGGGGAGCAGCTTGAAGGATGGAAACGTCCCTTGAGCAGACTTTCACAGATCTCTTGGGCTCACCTGTTTGGGTACCAACACCTCTAATGCCCGAGCTTTCCACCAGTCCCTACGAGCACAGTGGCTCACTCTTTATCATGGGCTCTTTCAGAAAAAGTTAGCCTTGGGCATCTTCAGTGCCACTAACTCTTCTCCCACTCTTCTGACTGCCTTTCATTTCCCAGAACCTGCTGAGCTTTCTACTCCAGTTGAGTCTCTTTTGGGTTCCTTTGTCTTATGCACATTCACTTTTTAAAAAATCTTTTTGTTACTAATTTAGTGGGGCTGAGGGAGACAATGGAGATAAATACAGGGCTCCCACCTTTAATCATTTTTAATCAGTTGACACTATGGCACATAAAGATAAAATAATTTGTATGTACTAGGGCACTCAGCAGGTTAAGGGGAGAATCTGGTTAAAAAAAAATCCAGATCTCCAGATTCACAATACATGACATTTACCATGTACCTAGAATAAGAATTGACGGACACCAGGCTGAAAAACGATTTAAAAATTATAAACTACAGGTCTCAAATCTTAATTTTGTGGATGGTCAAGAAATGAACCACCAAACCCTGAATTATTAAATCCACTTATAGTACTGTACCTTTAAGTTTAATTATAAGCAAAAATATCATTAAACAAAAGTAGTTTGGAATATTCTTATTAAACTCTAAGTGCTGAATTCAACTTAAAGAGATTTTGAATGGTTTTGTGATATGTCTGTGTCCCTTTATGATGCTTAACTTTTGCAATAAGTGCCAAATAATGTTGTTTTAAATCACCAAAAGTCATTTTTGTTTGTTTCTAATCTGATAATAAATGAAGATTAAGATCTCTATAAAACAAATCAAAAATAGCTACATGATGACTTTGTTGCAATCAAAAACAGTAATAGTTTGAAAAACCTACAGGCTTCCAATTATCATCTGCGCAATAAGACTTCTAATAAGATGAGCTGGAGCACACTAAGAAACAATGGAATATAGGAAACGCCCACACACTGGTTATTAACATGCAATCTCTCTTGGTTTTCAAACATAGGCACTGAGCTTGGCTTTCTGAATTTGTCTTAACTTTGAAATTGGTAAAGCAACAGTTAATCTTTTTCCTCCCTTTCTCTAAGACTAAAAGAATCCGCAGAGCGCACAGACCAGGCCAGGATCACATTACCTTTGGGGGTGGGGAAGAAGGCAGCGGGAGGGGAGGGCAGAGAGAAGGCTGGAAGGAAAGAAAACGCTGGCTAACCCTCCCTGCAGTGCAAAACCCAGCAGGGACTGCTCGGAGGAGTCCATGTTTATCCAAGTTATCTCTGGGCAGCTGAGCTGGGCTGTGAAGTACTGGATGCCTTGGTATCCCACCCTCTCAGTGGCCTGTGGTTGTGCTGGGGAAAGCAAAGTTCTTGATAATTATTTACCAAAGCTTGGAACCCTAGAAATGAAACACTAAAGAAGAGCTCATGTTTGCTTCTTCAAAATGTCCAGCACCCATTTGTTTTGTTGTCGGGGTTTTAAACACACACACAAAACACATGGAATCAGATTTCCTCCCTGCACTTGTTAGAAATCCCTGCTCTCCTAGAGAAGCCATGGCATCTCTGAAGTCAGACAGCACTGCAATTGCTTCTTCATTAAAGCAACAGATTCTGCAAGTCCATCCAGAACTACTATGACCTGACTGGGGATAGAAGGGCCACCTACTGCTGGCTGTGGAGAGACTGTCCAGAGGTCTTTGCTGAGGGCAGGAGGAGGGCCAGGTTGGGTGTCTTGTGTTCCCTTGAGAAGAAGAGTACAAAACAGAGCTTTGGTGCAAAGCCACCAGGGCAGGAGCCACCCTCTGATTTGATACCCTTCCTACAACTGCTATAGAAGTTCTACGCCCTACAACAACTCCCAAAGCACCCATAACCTCAAAGTTACATTCACAGATCCCGAGTGTGATGCTTTATTTTGTGTATCAACTGGATGGCATGATGGCTGGATATCAGCTTAAACCTTAGTTCTGGGTGTGTCTGGGAGGGTGTGTTGAGAAGAGGCCAGCATTTGCATGGGTGGGCTGCGAGAGGGGGCCCTGCTGCGGTGTGGGCAGACCTCCCTTCCTCAGTCTGGCTGCCTGAGAGGGGACATCCACCCCTCTGGCCCTCGAGACTCCCTAGAATCCATGCCACTGCCTTGGGCTCTCAGCCTCCCCACTGTACTATGACCAGCTCTCCTGGATCCCCAGCTTGCAGGTGGCAGCAGTAGGATTCTCTCATTGTCTCCCGAGTCAATACCTTGAAACCTCTTCAGAGATGAAGGCTGTGGTTACCTACCTGTCCTCTTGCCCCACCCTAAACTCCTCCCATGACCTGGCCCTGCTAAGGCCATATGAAAGTCAGACCCTTGTGGTGGCCTGCCACCATTTTGCTCCTGAAGGTGTGCCCCTCCAGGGCTCCATAAAGCATGGCTGCTCCATGAGGTCTGCCTTTCTTTTTTCTTTTTGTATTCTCTTTCACGTGCTTTCATTTAGTTCCCTGACAGGGAAATGGGATGTTTTAGGGGTTCTTTTTGTCCCTCCCCATTCCAACAAGCCTCCAGTTTTTTCTCTCTCCATGAGATAAAAACTAGTTTGAGCCAACTTTCTGCCATTTTGTTCCTGCATGCAATGCCGGCCTCCTCACTCCTCCAGAGGGAAGACCCCTCCCAGGCTCTCCCAGGGGTACTCTGCCCCAGACCCTCCCCTTCTGGCCCACCTGGACCCCAGGAGTCCCCTCCCATCGAGACTGGAGAGAAGACGTTCTCTCACTCTCCCGTGGAACTCTCCGCTGATGGAAGACTAGCAGGGGACGCCCTGATCGCCACCACCAGCCCGGTCAGACCTCTCCAGCACAGGAGCTACCCAGTCCCTTCCACGGACTCCCCCTTAGCTTGCCTTATTGCTCATCCAAAACCCTGGGTTTCTCTACCAATATGGCCACAATCTAAATCAGACAACCTAAGTCCATGGCCCGAATTAGGAATTTGTGACATTTGATCCCCAAATCCTCCAAGATTTGACAATTTCCTCCAATGAAATGGCAAATGGCCTGAGGCTTCCCACCTCCAAGCTTTTTTAAAACCTCTGCTCAAAGCCCTCATTATGCCACATGATGACTTTGTTCTGCTCTACAATTAATTATCACCTCATTCTGTTCCGTGAGTCCCCTAGAACTTGCCCTAAGATCTGGCCTTACCCTTGGGTGTTCAACGCACACATTGTCCCAGAACAAAGACTACAGTCCCCAGCCCCTCTTGCAGCAAGGCACTACCAAGGGTCTAGGTTCTCGCCATCCGCATGTGAACAGAAGTGATGTCTATGATTCTCGGTCAGGTTCATAAAAGGAATGGGCATGTGCTCCCTCCTCTTTGCATGTCCCCTGCCTACAAGGGGACTGATAGCCAGGATGGCCAATATGGATGGATCCAGAGGTTGAAGTCATGTCTTAAAAGAGTGATAGGATGGAAGGTGTCTGACCTGTGGAGCCACTGAGCCCATTCGGGACGGCTAATGACAGCCTGGCACAGGAGAGAGAAACAAGCACCTCCCTGTTCAAATCACTGGAATTTGGGGTCTATTATGACAACCATTTAGACCTTATGGTAATAGCAGTAAAAAAAAAAGAACCAGTTCTGTGGCTGGAGCTGTAGCTCAGTGGTACAGCGCTTGCCTTGTACGCGCAAGGCCCTGGGTTCAATTCTCAGCACCACATAAAAATAAATAAATAAAAATGAAGATATTGTGTCCATCTACAACTAAAATATATATATATATAAAAACCTCAGTTCTAATTTACATGAATCTAAGAATTCTCCAAATCAAGTTTATTTTCTACCTCTAGTAAAAATTGTTAATTGAAGTTTTTGAAATGGTCCTGTCACTTTTAGAAAATAAGAAACTGCGGGGCTGGGCTGGGGCTCAGCGGGAGAACACTCACCTGGCACACGCAAGGCCCTGGGTTCAATACTCAGCACCACATAAAAATAAATAAACAAAATAAAGGTATTGTGTCCAACTATTAAAAAAAGAAAGAAAGAAAGAAAAGAAAATGAGAAACTGGTCTAAGTAATCCCTGTGAAATGCAGTGTCTAGCTCCTAACAAACACTCATCTACCAATCTACTTCCACCGACCATTATTACTCACTGTAAGCTGGTATTGGTGTAAGGAAGATAAAAATCCAAGTGTTCCTCATTGGGCTGGGGACATAGCTCAGTTGTTAGAGCGCATGCACAAGGCTCTGGTTCAATCCCCAGCACCACACCAAAAAAAAAAAAAAAAAAAAAAAAAATTCTGTGTGTTCTTCATGTACCTATGAAGAGCTTGTAGCAACAAGACAGTATACAGACCAATTAAAAAATAGGCAAAATATCTGAGTTGATATATAATGAAAGAAGTAATATAAATGGCTAAATAGCACATGAAAATTTGTTCAGCATGGACATTCAAAAAATGGAACCTAAAGAGGAAGGGACAAGGAGGGAGGAGGGGAGGGAAAGGAGAGGAACAAGACTGACCACACTGTCATGTGCATGTACAAATATGTCACGTTAGATCCCACCATCATGTATAATTATAATGTGCCAATAAAAGAGGGATGAATAAATAACAAATGACATTTGTCCTGTGCTATTACCCTTTCAATCATTTAAACATACACAGACTGTAATTACATAATTATTGTTTGTTAAAATGTGGATGCTTAGTTTTTATGATGTTAAACTGGATCCAAAAAGGATGACATGCCATGGAAATGGACTTGTTATCTATCGATTAGCACAGTGTAAGTAAAATGACTTCTATCCAATTAAAAAGAAAGCAAGAGGGAGAAAGACAAAGAGAGGAGAGAGAGAAACGGAAACCAGGGCCCTAGAAAGAGTGGAAACTACTGTCATAATGAGATCTACAATTTCATATCTATTCCAAAGGCAGTAATAAAAACAACAGATACAATCCAGTGCTGTCAAAGCTGTAAAGAAATAGGAAGGCTCATGCCTTGCTAGTGGGAATGCACAGTCACTTTCAGAAAGAACACACTTTTTTTCTTTTTGTAGTACTGGGGGATTGAACCCAGAAGTACTTCACCACTGAGCCACATGCCCAGCTCTATTCTATTTTTAATTTTGAAACAGGGTCTCCCTAAGTTTTCCAGGCTGGCTTTGAACTTGTAAACCTCCTGCCTGGTACCTCCTACCAGGTACTCCTCCAGAGTAACTGGTATTACTGACATATATACCACTGCCCCGGGTGAAATATGCACTTTCTCAAAAAGTCAAACGTGGGCTGGGGTTGTACTCATGCTCACCTTGCATGTGGAAGGCACTGGGTTTGATCCTCAGCACTACATAAAAATAACATAAAGGTATTGTGTCCATCTACAACTAAAAAAAAATATTAAAAAAAAAAAGTTAAACATAAAACTTACTGTAACACCCACAATTCAATTCCTAAGAATCGCACCAGGAGAAATGAAAACACATATCCACATGAAGACATACATAAATGCTCACAAAGCAGTATTCATAATGGCCCCAAACCAGAAACAGTCCAAATGCCCATCAACTGGTGAATAAATAAACAAAATGCACATCTGAACAATGGAATAATATTCAACAATAAAAAGAAATGAGGCACCATATATGCTACAATACAGACAGACCTCAAAAACATACTAAGAGAGAAAAAAACTAGTCACAAAAGACTACATAGTACATAAAACTCCATTCATACAATAATGCACAGAAGACAATTCTACAGACAGCAAAAAAATTAGTGTTACCACACTCATACATTGCTGGTGGGACTGCAGATTGGTGCAACCAATCCAGAAAGCAGTATGGAATTCCTTGGAAAACTGGGAATGGAACGACCATTTGACACAGCTATCCCACTCCTCCGTCTATACCCAAAGGACTTAAAAACAGCACACTATAGGGATGCAGCCACATCAATGTTTATAGCAGCACAATTCACAATAGCTAAACTGTGGAACCAACCTAGATGCCCTTCAGTGATGAATGAATAAAGAAAATTTGGTATATACATATATATATACACACAATGGAATATTATTCAGCATTAAAAGAGAATAAAATCATGGCATTTGCAGTTAAATGGATGGAGTTAGAGAAGATAATGCTGAGTGAAGTTAGCCAATCCCAAAAAACCAAATGCCAAATGTTTTCTCTGATATAAAGAGGCTGACTCATAGTGGGGATGGGGGTTGGAGTATGGAAGGATTAGAGAACTCTAAATAGAGCAAAGGGGAGGGAGAGGAAGTGAGGGGTCAAGGGAGCAGGAAAGACAGTGGAATGAGATGGATATCATTACCCCGAGTACATGTATAAAGACATGAATGATGTGACCCTACTTTGTGTACAACCATACACATGAAATATTGTGCTCTACATGTGTAATATGAATTGAACAGCATTCTGTCATATATAACAAACTAGAATGAATTTAAAAAATCAGTATTGCCTGAGGCTGAGGGTGGGAGCAGGACTAACTGTGGTGGGGCAGAAGGGATTCTTTGAGGATGATTGAAATGCTCTAAAAGTGGAGTTTGGTTAAGGTGCACGCTTTACACACTTACTAGAGACCACTGAATTACACATTAAAATGGTAAATTTTCTGGCATGTAAATTAGATATCAGTAAAACTGCTAATAAAAAAGGGAAAATAGCAATGTGTACTATGATTCTGATATCCTTTTATGATGTCACACAAAGGAGTAGAGATGCTCCAAGTCACCTGCTCAGTCAGTGCCAGGCCAGGCCATGCATGCTGCCAGTGCTTTGTGTACTCAGACAGGTTCTGACAAGAGCCATGTTCCATTCCCCACCAACCCTGATGCTCCCAACACCCAACCAACAGATTCCCACTGCGGAGTGTGTGTGAGGGAGGGCTGCGTGAGGACGGGGTGCTCCAGAGCCAGAGCGAGGAGAGAAACCTCGGGCTGGGTACAGCACAGCCCCCTGGCTGGGCAGCATGGCACACAGCTACTGGAATCCCAGGCTGAGGTGGGAGGACCACAAACTTAAGGTCAGCCTCGGCAACTCAGTGAGACCCTGTCTCAAAGTAAAATGAGATTTTTAAAAAAGGGCCTGGATGCAGGACAGTGTAGGGCATTTACCTGGCATATACGGGACCCTGGGTTCAATCCCCAGGATCCCCTCACACATGCACACAAATGATGCCTGAGAAAGCCAGTCATTTGGCACAGATGAGGCTGGAATGCATGAACCACCCCTCTCATTCACAGGAAGCATGTGGACACTCTCCGGGGGCACCTGCAGCCTTCACAAAGGCACCGAGGGATGCCCCTTTGAGCATTCCAAATATGCACACCCTGTGAACAGCACAGTCCCAACTGTTACATCTCTACTGGAACCAGGTGTCATAGGAACTAGCTGGGATCAAAATATTTAGAATATTTAAGAGCTGTTGCAGGAAAGTTTCTAGGTAGTAAAGATTATGCTTACAAAGTGCTGAGAAGGAAAAGCAATCAATTAAATATTGGGATTATTAACAATAAATATTTCATGAATCATAAGGTCACAAATAAACAAAGGGGTTGTAAAAATGAACCCACAGATAGTTCTCAATATTGTCCAGCCTTCTCCTTTCTGTTTTCTCATTTGACCTCCAAAACAACTCAGGGGAAGTAGAAGGGAATGACTCTTATCTCCATAAAGCAGCAGTGGCTGAAGCCCACCAAAACAGTCACACTGAGCAGGAGGGGTGGGAGAAGCTGAGAGCCCCCAGTGCCTACAACACGCCCAGGATAACATGCTCGTACCAGGATGTCTGGACAACAGAAATCACACTGTAAGGAGCACTCTGAGAAGCAAGCACCCAGAGAGCATGAGCTAACTTGGACAGCAGACAACCCACCTGCCACCTTATCCTTCTGCCCCTTCTGCAAGTAGCAGAAGGTAGCTGGCGATAAGGTGACAGTGAGGACCTGCAGACTGCAGGGAGCCTATATAAGCCCTCACAGAAGCCCAGCTCCTGGAGGGAGAGAGGCACTCTGGGAAGCAAGGCTCAGAGACGCCCTGAGGCCTGTTACCACTGCAGGAGCACTCTCCCCCAGTGCTGCTGAGGGCGAGACCTAAGGGAGGGGAAGAAACACCCAAGGAGGCCATGCACTCTCCTGGCACTCTCCTGGCCACATTGGCAGCTCTGCTGTCACTGTGAAACCCACAGCCACTCTGTTTCGAGCTACCTACCTCTGATCATCAGTCATCCGAGAGACCACCTTGGTGGCCAAGAGACCAAGAGACGCACAGTTGGTGGATCTGAGGGACTTCTGGCTGGGAGGAATGGGAGAGTCCGCTCTGTGAGTACTAAGAATGTGTTCAGCCTAACTGCATGTGAAACGCACCTGGCTCAGGCGAGTTCCTCTGACAGCGCTGAGACACACTAGGATAGAATCAGAGATAGTTGCAGAGTAAAGAAAAGCAGAGCTGGGCACTGTGGGGCCAGCAACTCAGGAGGCTGAGGCAGGAGGATCCGGAGTTTGAGGCTAGCCTGGGCAACTTAGCAAGAGGCTGTCACAAAGTAAAAAATAAAAAAGGCTGGGGTTATGACTTGGTGGTAAAGCACCCCCTGGGTTCTGTCCCCAGTACTGTGGAAAAAAAAAAAAAACCCCAAACCCACAAAAGGAAAGTGGATCTCTCTCGTCACTCTTGGACTCACTGCCTGGGGTACTGTACAAATCCTTGGTTCCTCATCACAGACTTGGGAATGGAGATAAAAACGGCAAAAGAAAAGGAGCCCAGCTTCCTGGCCTAGGGGTGTGCAGTCTTGAGAGGCCGAGGGGGGGATGCAGCACAGAGAGGACGCAGGTGGGAAACACTCGATCTTAAATGTGTGGTCAGGGGCCAGAAGACGACGGTGCTTCTGTCCAGCCTTGTCCTTTCCACTTTCTCACTGATCTCCAAAACAACTCAGGGGAATAGAAGGGAATAACTCTTATCTCCGAGGTTGTCAGGAAGGGCTTCCTAGGACAGGAGCAGTGCTATGACTTGAATGTGTCCCCCAAAAGGTAGTGGTAGAAACTTAATCCCTGGCGCAACAGTGTGGGGAGGCGGGGCCTCGGGAAGCGCTGAAGTCCTGAGGGCTCCACTCTCACGGATGAGAAAGGGCACCAGGCGCTCAGCTCCATCTCGCTCTCCCTCGCACACTCTCCCTTTTGCCTTGGGGTGATATAGCAAGAAGCCCTCACCAGAGGCCGGGCCTTGGGTTTTAGACTTCCTAGATTCCAAAGCCATGAGCCAAAATAACCTCCTGTTCATTATAAATTATCCCATCTGTGGTATTTTGTTAGAGCAACTCAAAACAGACAAACAGTAAAGCAGAAATATGCAAGTCTTTCTTTTTACCATTTTCCTTTCAGAATTTAGAAATCAGTTAAGGGCATACAAGTGACACATACTTGCATACACAAGCTGAGCTGATTTTCCACAAAGGTCCAAAGGGCAATTGAATGGGGAAAAGGTTAGTTTTTTGAACAAATGGTGCTCAGACATTGGATATCCACATGCAAAATGATGACTCTGAATCAACACTTCCTATAATATGTAAAATTTAATGCAAAATGGATTATAAGCTCAAAAGTCAAATAAAAACTTATAATACTTATAGAAACTTAAGAAAAATAGGTGGGATGGCACACACCTGAAATCCCAGAGGCTGAGGCAGGAGGATCATAAGTTTGAGACTAGCCTGGGCAAGTTAGTATGATCTTGTCTTAAAAAAAAAAAAAAAGACTGGGGACGTAGCTCAATAGTAAAGTGCCCTTGGTTTCAATCTCCAGTGAAGGAAGGAAGGAAGGAAGGAAGGAAGGAAGGAAGGAAGGAAGGAAGGAAGGAGGAAGGAAATTGATAAATTGTACTTCTTTAAAATTCTAAAGTTCTGCTCTTCTAAAAATACTGTTAAAAGAATGAAAAGGCAAATCACATAGTGGGAGAAAATAACCTGGCAAGAATGTCAGCAAATGATGTGAATACAAAGTGGCACAAATTGTATCCTCAGCACCACATACAAACAAAGATGTTGTGTCCACCGAGGAGAACAAAAAAAAAAAAAAAAAAAAACAAAGTGGCACAAATTGCTGATGGGAAGACAAAAGGAGAATATATACTCACTCTGTAGAACTCTGCAGTTTGTTATCACATGACCTAGCAATTCCATTCTATTTACCTAAGACAAACGAAAATTATGTTGACACATGAAACTTGTATGTGGATATTTATAGTGGGTTGAATCATGATAAAAAAATTGGAAACAATTTAAATGTATTTCAGTGGGTGAACGATAACTATATTGTGGCACATCCATACAATGAACACTACTCAGCAATGAAAAGGAATGGACCACTGAGTACATACAACAAGGATGACTTATAAATGCATTCTGGCTCAAAAGATGACATACTTTATAATATTATTCATATAGTATTCTGTAATGGGCAAAATTCTAAGCACCAGAAACTGAGCAGCAGTTGCTATGGTTAGAAGGATGGGTTGACAACAAAAGGATGAAGAAAATATAGAGGTCATGGAAAGGTTCTATGATTTGTCTGGTAGCTAGTTACGTAACTGTATTCATTGTCAAAATGGATAAATTATACTGTGCATAAATTCAGTGAACTAAAAGGCAAGACAATGGAAATCAAATTATTGAGCCTGAGCATAAGGGACCTATAGAACACTACCAAATGGATCAATATTTGTATTAAGGGAGTCCCACAAGGAGAAGAGACAGAGGGAATATTTGAAGAAGTAATGGCCAAAGATTTCCCAAATTTGATGAAAGACATGAATATAAATGCCACAGTCTAGCTGGGCACAAAATAACCAGGCAGCCAAGAGGCACTTGTAGGTTCAAACAGGAAATACTTTATCGCCCTCACCACCACCCCCCACCCCCCAGCACTCCATGCGTGCTTCCTGGGAACTCTCCCAGCCTCCCCGAGGCCCTGAGAGAGAACTCAAGAACTCAAAAGTAGAGGGCGCCCAAGGCAGCAGGAGCCGCCCTATTGCCGGACCGCAGGGGTCTATATACAACTGAATACACAGCCTGTTTCAATCCAGCATCATCCAGTCACAGCAATTATACACAGCTTAATTTAAATTATCATCATCTTAATGGCTCGCTGGCAGCACCTCTCAACCACTCCTTCTGGCAATGCCAGGCGCCATCCCGACTGGCTGTGGCTCTCAACATATAAATATCCAAGAAGCTCAATGAATGCCAAGTAGGATGAATAGAGACCCACACTGAGATGCACTCTAATCAAATCATCAAACACCAAAGGCAAACAGAAAATCTTGAAAGCAGTAGAAGAAACACTATGTCACATAGAAGGGATTCTCAATAAGATCATGAGTGGACTTCTCATCATAAACTCGGAGGCCAGAAGCCAGTGGGCTAAAATGTTCAAAGTGCTAAAGAAAAAAACAATCAAACAAGATTCTGTGCCTGCAAAAATATCCTTCAAAAATGAGGAGGAAGCTGGGTGCAGTGGTATATGCCTATAATCCCAGCAATTTGGGAGGCAAAGGATTATGAGTTCAAAGCCAGCCTCAGCAGATTAGCAGCTCAGTGAGACCCTGCCTCTAAATAAAACAGGGCTGGGGATGTGGCTCAGTAGTGAGTGCCCCTGAGTTCAATCCCTGGTACCCACCCCCCCAAAAAAAAAATAGAAAGAAAATTATTGGTTCATGCTTTGGACAAGCAATGAATAAAGATATAATTTTTTAGAACAACAAAAGAGTGGAGAGAAGCAGGACCTTTGAATGTTACTGAGGTAAAACTGATATAGATTCAATTAAGAGAGTTTAACAATATAATGTTAACTGTAACTCCATGTATCTTCTTTTTGTTTTTTGAGATGAGTTCTTACTATGATGCCCAGGGTAGTCTCAGATTCCTGGGCTCAAGTGATCCTCCTGCCTTAGCCTCCTGCAATGCTGAAAGTAACATGTATGTGCCACCACACCTAGCTATCACCACGTGTCTTGGCCCATTTTGTGCTACTATAATAGAATAGTAGAAACTGGTTAATTTATAAAGAAATTTATTTCTCATAGTTCTGGAGGGTAGGAAGTCCAAGATCAAGGAATCAGCATCTGGCAGGAGCCTTCTTGCAGCCCCAACTATGGTGAAAGGGCAAAGAGAGGGAGGGGGGAAGGACAGAGAGATAATGATAGGAAGAGAGAGTGTGACAAAGGAAGAAAAAAGGGTGCCAAACTTGTCCTTTTATAAGGAACCCATTCTAATGACAATGGCAGTAATCCATTCATAAGGACAGTGCCCCCATGACACGCTCCTTAGGCCATACCTTCCAATACTAACATTGGGATCCAGTTTCAACACCAGAACTTTGAAGAACTGAATTGCTTTTACATCGTTGTCAAAAATCTGCTAAAAAGCCAGGCTTGATGGTGCACACTTATAATCCTAATGACTCAGGAGGCTGAGGCAGGATGATTACTAGTTCAGAGCCAGTCTGAACATAGCAAGACTGTATTTCAAAAATAAAATACAGGGGCTGTGGATGTGGCTCAAGCGATAGCGCGCTCGCCTGGCATGCGTGCGGCCCAGGTTCGATCCTCAGCACCACATACAAAAATAAAATACAGGGGCTGGAGAGGTGGTTCATTGGTAGAGCACTTGCCTAGCATGAGTGAGTACTGGGTTCAATCCTCAGCACCACATATAAATAAATAAAAATTAAGGTCCATTGACAACTAAAAAATAAATAAAGAAAGAAAGAAAGAAAGAAAGAAAGAAAGAAAGAAAGAAAGAAAGAAAGAAAGAAAGAAAGAGCAAAAGGGTGTACCCCTGGGCTCAATCCCCAGTACCCAAAATAAAAAAATCTGGTGAATATACATGTGAGGGTCTCTTTCCAGACTCTCCATCCATTCCATCGATATATTTTTGGAGCTAATACCACATTATTTTTTAATATGTATTTTTTTAGTTGTAGGTGGACACAATACCTTTATTTTATTTTTATGTGGTGCTGAGTGTCTCAGGTGTGCCAGGCGAGCGCTCTACAGGTGAGCCACAACCCCAGCCCAATACCACATTACCTGCAGTCAGACAATGTAAACCTTCCAGCATTATTTTTAAAAGCTATTTTGACTAGTTCAGCTCCTCTACATCTGCACATTAATTTTAGATTCAGCTGATTTGTTTCTACTAACCACCAGATGTGATTCTGATTTGGATTATGTTGACTGTATAAAGTAATTAGAGAGGGACTGGAATCAGGGGTTGTCCAATCCAGTAACTTCAATTTTCTAATTGCTCAATATTTTGAAGTCTTCATCTCAAAGGGCATTGAATCTGTTGCCAGATTTATCCTTAAGTATTTCTCATGCTACTTCTATTTCAATTTCCAATTGTTACTAATATATACAAATAGAACTACTTTTTCTATTGAATTTACAACCCATAACTTTCCAAATTCTCTTATTATTTGTATAAATTGAGCGTCCCTAATCCAAAAATCTGAAATGCTCCAAAATCTAAAACCATTTGAGATAAATATCACTGTTCAAATAATTTCAGATTTGGGGATATTTTGGATTTCAGATTTTTGGATTAGGAATGAACTAGTAAAGGCTGTACAAATATTCCAAAATCTCAAAAAATCTGAAATCGGAAACTCTTCTGGTCCCAAGCATTTCAGATAAGGGAAACAACCTGTGGTAACTTCTTCTTTTTTTTTAATATTTATTTTCTAGTTTTTGGGGGACACAACATCTTTATGTTATTTTTATGTGGTGCTGAGGATCGAACCCAGCGCCCCGTGCATGCCAGGCGAGCGCGCTACCACTTGAGCCACATCCCCAGCCCCTGTGGTAACTTCTTTGTAGATTCTATCAGGCCTTTTTACATAGGCAATCATGTCATCTGTGTATGAAGATAATATTTTTTCCCTTTTAATACTGGGCTTACTGGGCTCACTAGACCCTCTACCACACGGCTGCTCAAAACTGGTGAGGGCTGGCATCCTTGCCAGTGCCTGAACCCAGGTGCTGGGAAAACCTCCAGTCTTCTATCACTAAGATGTAAGCTGTGCGTTTTCCACAGCTGCCCTTCATGTTGAGCAAGTTTACTAGTGTTCATAATTAACCTATCAGATATTGATATTGAGCTTTTGCAAAGACTTTTTCTGCACGTACCGAGATGTTCATAGGCATTTGTTGTATGGGATTTGCTAAACACTTGTTAAGAATAACGAATGATGTTGGCCTCTGGTTTCTTTTCCTGTAATGTCTGTCTGACTTTAGTATCTGAGTAATGGTGACATTCTGGAATGAGCAGGGAAGGTCATTTTCCCTCCTTTTCTATTTTCTGGAAAGGTTGTATGGAATTAATATTGTTTCTTCCTTAAATGCTTAAATTCTAGGGTCTGAGCCTAGAGTTTTCCTTGTGGGAGGCTTTTAACTACAAACTCAACTTCTTCCATGGATTTGGACATTTCAGGTTGATCTCTGGAGGGAACTTGGTAGTTTTTGTTTTGGTACCAGGAATTTTTGTTTGAACCCAGGGGTACTTAAGCACTGAGCCACATCCCCAGCCCTTTTTATTTTTTATTCTGAGACAGAGTCTTGCTAAATTGCTGAGGCTGGTCTTGAACCTACAACCCTCCTGCCTCAGTCTCCAAGTTGGGATTATAGACAGGTGCCGGATGCCCAGCTGAACTTGGTAGTTTGCAGCTTTGAAGAACTCTGTCCATTTCCTGTAGGTTGCTGGTTAATACTCACTTTGAGTATCTACAGAATGTGAGTGACATCAATCTCTCTGATTCCTGATACTACTTTTTTTTCTCCTCTTTTTTCCTGATCAGTCAGGTTAGCAGTTTATGAATTTTATTGCTCTTCTCCAAGAACCAGCTTTTGTGTTCTTGATTTCTAAAATTGTTTGTCTGTTTTCTATCTCAGATATTTTCACATTATTTGTTTTTTGGTTTTGTTTTTTTCTGCTTAACTGGGATTTTACTAGCTTTCATTTTTTTTCTGTTTCTTAAGGTTGAAACCCAAGATCATTGACTTGGAAACCTTGTTCTTTTCTAATACAGGCGTGTAATGCGATATACATTTTTCGTTAGCTGTATCCCACAAATTTTATGTTGCATTTCACCTTCATTATTGCAAATACATACTAATTTCACTTTCTATTTATTTTCCTTTAACCTATGGTTGATTTAAAAGTGTGTTTTTCATTTTCCAAATATTTGGAAAATCTTCCAGGTACCTTGTTATTACTGACTCCTTCTTAATTCCATTGTGGTCAGACATCATACTTTCTATGAACTTAGTTTATATTTATTGATGCTTTTTAATGGCCCAGAAAATTATTTATCTTGGGAACAGTTCCACATGCACTTGAAGACCACATGGATTCTCTGCATCTGGAGGAGCTCCACAGATGTTGACTAAGTCAAGTCAGCTGGTTACATAGTCCAAATTCTCTATATCCTTAATTGGCTTTCTGTCTAATTCTTCAATCAGTTATTGTTAAATTCTTCAACTATAAGTGCAGGTTCATCTGTTCTCCTTGAAGAATTTACAGGTTTTTGATACAAGTATTTTGAATCTCTGTGAATATGTATAAACATTTAGGATTATTTCTTGATGAATTTAGGTTTTATCATTATAAAATGATCATCTTGGGCTGGGGATGTGGCTCAAGCGGTAGCGTGCTTGCCTGGCATGCGTGCGGCCCGGGTTCGATCCTCAGCACCACATACAAACAAAGATGTTGTGTCTGCCAAATACTAAAAAATAAATATTAAAATTCTCTCTCACTCCCCCTCTCTCTCACTGTCTCTCACCCTCTCTTTAAAAAAAAAATAATAAAAAAAAAGATCATCTTTGGTAGTATGTTTTGTGTAAAAATGTCGTATCTGATACACCTTTAAGGTTTTATTTTGATTAATATTAGCACAATGTTAACAACTTTTCCCCACCCTTTTGATTTAAACCTGTTTGCAAATTAATATTAAAAATGGTTTTGCCAGGCATGGTAGCACAAACCTATAATCCCAGCGACTCAGGAGGCTGAGAGAGGAGGATTTCAAAGTCAGCCTCAGCAATGGCAAGGCGCTAAGCAACTCAATGAAACCCTGTCTCTAAATAAAATACAAAATAGGATTGAGGATGAGGCTCAGTGGTTGAGTACCCCTGAGTTCAATCCCCAGTACCTATAATCCCAGCAACTCGGGAGGCTAAGGCAGGAGGATTATAAATTTGAGGCCAGACTCAGCAATTTAGCAAGGACGTAGGCAACTTAGCAAGACCCTGTCTCAAAATAAAAAAATAAAAAAGGATGGGGATGTAGCTGAGTGGTTAAGCATCCCTGGGTTCAATCCCCAGTACACCCCCTCAAAAAAAAAAAAAAAAAGACAGGAAAGGGAAAAAAAAACTAAGTAAATTTTTAAATAAATGTGATTTTAAATGGAGGAAAGGGGAAAAGTGGACTAATTGTAGACCATAAAAATAAAAATGGATTTTACTTTTTTAATCCAATATCACAATCTCTGCTTTTAACAGGGTTTATAGAATCACTCTATGGATCAGCTGCCACCTTGCTGTTTGTTCTATGACTGTCCCATTCGTTCTGCCTACTTTCCCTATTTTTTTCTAGCCTTTTTAAGATCACATAAATATTTTTATGACCGCATTTTATCTTTGTTGGCTTCTTAGCCTCAGCTGCTGTTCTACAGTCTGTGGAAAGCATGTCCACCTCATCCCAGTTCACCCTCACCTGGCAGCCACCTTGTGCCCCACTCCATGGGAACCTTGCAACATGTGCGCCCACCTCCCCCAGCCTCTTGTTCCTGTGCCATAAACTCCATTCTAATTAAAGGAGAAATGCCTTTAATTAGCTGATTACAGTTGAGCCTTGGGGTTTTTTTAATATTTATTTTTCAGTTGTAGTGGGACACAATACCTTTATTACATTCATTCATTTTGACGCAGGGCTGAGGGTCCAACCCAGGACTCCGCCGTGCTAGGCTACCGCTGAGCCACAGTCCAGCCCAAGTTAAGGCTTGTCTTTTAAAGAGATGGTCAAGGAAGGAAGCTCCTACCATTTACCCACGTGTGACATGCATCTCCAGAGTCTTGCTCCTTCTGGGGCCCCAGTTTTCCCACCAGCCCAATTTTCCTTCTGATTTTTAAGGACATCCTTTAATACTGGTTGTGCTGCAGATTTGCAGTAATAAGTTCTGTCTTTGTTGTTGTTTTTGTTTTGGTCTGAAAAATGACTTTATTTTTTTTTCTCCACTTCTAAAAGACAGCTCATTGTGAAAGGAATACTAGGCATATAATTGTTTCTTTCCTTAAAGAAATGTTGCTTTACATTATCTGGTGTACACTGTTCCTAAAGAGACTGCCTGTTATCTGTATATTATGTCTTTTTATCTGGCACTCGACTACTAAGCTACATCCCCAGCCCTATTTCGTATTTTATTTAGAGACAGGGTCTTGGCCCCTCACTTTTGCTGAGGCTGGCTTTGGATTTGCAATCCCCCTTCCTCGGCCTCTCAAATCATTGGGATTACATGACCTCTCAATTCACTGGGATTACAGGTATGCTTTCTCTGGCTTTTTTTTTTTTAAATACATTTTATTTTATTTATTTATTTTTAATGTGGACCTAAGGATCAAACCCAGGGCCTCCCATGTGATGTGAGGCAAGCGCTCTACTGCTGAGCCCCAGCCCCTGCCCCCCTCTGGCTGTTTTTAAGCACAGCTTTATTCAACTTCATTATAAGGTGCCCTGGTATCATTTTTCTTCATTCTTCCTATGCTTGAGACTCCCGAATCCATGAATTTTAATGCTTTCTTTGCAATTTGGGAATTTTTCAGCTATTTCTCCTCTACTGTTTTTCGATCCCTTACACTCTTTTCCCTCAGGAACTTCAATGAGCTGGCCACATGAGCTGCCCACCATCCACCTGCTCTCAGCTTTTCTTCTGTTTCATTTTGGATAGTTTTTATTAAGTCTTAAAAGTCACTCATCTTTAGTTCTTCAATATTTATTTTGACATCAATCTAATTTGGTGTATTCATCTCTGAAGTTTATCTTCCAGATCTCAACTGGACATGTTCAACTTTCCTCCAGCTTTTGTGCAAACAATTACAACAATGTCTGTAGTGTGATAATTTTATCATCTATGCTATTTCTTGTCAGTTATTAAATGTGGCTTACCTAGTAATTTTTTATTAGATGATATTTTTGTAATCTCAAAATACAAATATTTATATTGTCTTTTTGTATCCTCAGCTTTTGTTCTGAGATGAAGTTTGGAAACAGTGTGATCCTTTTGGGTCCTGCTCTTAAATTTTGTGAGGTAGGTCCAGAGTACGATATTTCCCACTATTGAAGCAGGGTCTTTGCAATGATTGATTTTTATGTGTCAACTAGACTGGGCTATGGGATGCTCAGATATTGGGTCAAACATTATCCTGGGTGCTTCTGGGAGGCGCACCTGGATGGGACTTACATTTAACAATTTAAACTGAGTACATCGGATTTCCCTGCCTATTGTCTAGCAGCCCTCCTCCAGTGGGCTGGAGGCCTGATCAGAAGAAAAGTTCTGACTCTCACTGAGTCACAGAGAACCCTTCCTGCCTGCTGCTTTCCAACTGGGACTTGAGCATTTTCCTGCCTTTAGACTCACACTGAAACATCAGTGTTGCCAGGGTCTCCAGCCTGTCACCCTTCAGACTAGAACTGCTTCTCTGGCTCTCTGGGACTTCATCTTGCTGACTCACCCTACACAGTCTGGGACTTGTCAGCCTGTATTAATTCCACGAGCCAATTCCTCACAATAATTCTCTTTACATACACATATATGCATGTACACACAAACACACCCACCCAATTAATTCTGATTAAGGAAATAATTCAAACATCAGCCATTATATATAGTTTCAAATCACCCTCCCTTCTTATACTTTGCCACACTAAAGTTTAAGTAAAATAAAATGTACACTCATGGAAAAAAAAAAAAAAAGCTAAACAAGAAATTATCTTTTTGTTTCTCTAGTGCTTAGAAACTTAATTTGGTGATTAATTTAAATGGTTACAGAGAAATAGAAATGTGCGTGCATGCACGCACACACACACACACACACACACACACACAGAGACACACATGGTCTCTCTGCATTTTTCCCTAAAAAAATTGTTGATTTAGTAAGATGGTAACTCAACATACTATGTACATCATTTTAATTAATGTGCTGATATAGTTGTGTTTTATAAGATTAAAGCTTTAATCTTATCTACTCACAGAATTATATATTCTGTATAGCTAAACACATACCTAAAACGGTATGTTAAGCTGAGCATGGTGGCACACACCCACAATCCCAGCTGCTCGGGAGGCTGAGGCAGGAGGATCGAGAGTTCAAAGCCAGCCTTAGCACAACCAAGGTGCTAAGCAACTTGGTGAGACTCTGTCTCTAAATAAAATACGAAATAAGGCTGGGATATGGCTCAGTGGTTGAGTGCCCTTGAGTTCAATCCCCAGTACCCTCCCCACAAAAAAAGGTATATTAAGACTAACTGAGGAGCTGGGGTTGTAGCTCAGGGGAGGAGTGCTTGCCTAGCACGTGTGAGGCCCTGGGTTTAATTCTCAGTATCACATCTATAATTAAAAAAAAATTAAAATTAAAAAAAGTCTAATTGAAAAGTTTAAAAATGATAATAGATAACAAAAGACAAATTTGAAAGTAATCTATTAACAAGTCTGAGGAAAATGAACTCTGCTTATACTAAAAATGCCTACAGATGATGAACTTGAAAAAAACAATAAAATTCTGACTGTGTTGGCTCAATGTTAATAAATTTATTCATGAAAAGTTTTTTATTGGAAATTGTTGAATTAATGAGATACAAAAAGTAAAATCAGAATCTGAGTCTCCTTTCTGTAAAACAACCAAGTTATTCCACCCCAAGAAAATAAATTCCTTTCCTTTTTATCATCAAAATATTTTGTTAACTATCTGAATCTTTTGGCAAATTCAGAAATAATTTTCACAAAATGTTCCATATTTTTTAAAAAGTTGTCTTCAAATCATTTTATTTATTGTTGTGTGTTTTCAAATTATTGCCTTTAACAATTTTGTGTCTTTAGATACTATGGTTAATGTCATACATGGCCACAGCAGGAATGTGCAGAGAAAAACTAAGCGTTTCTGGCTTGAAGAATCAGAATAGTAAAGCCAGGAAACCATGAGTGCTCAAGAGTGAAGTCATCATGAAGGGGGGAAACGGGAAAGACAGAAGAAGAGTTCCCAACCTGAACAGTCACGTCCCTGACTGACAGGTGAAGTCAAGAATTTCTATTATTTTGGCATTTATATAAAGTCCAGAATACAATCCAGAATTATTCACTATGCAAAGAATCAAGAAAAAGAAACACATTTTAGTTCAACTAAAAGTCTAACCTGTTTGAAAACAGCTTTTATATTATCTCAATGAAGTACAAGCAAGTCATGTCTTCAATGAATGAATGAAAATCGGAGCAAAGAAACATAGGGAAACACAGTGAAAAAGAATCAAATATTAGAAATGAAGAATTTGAAATTAAAAGTTCACTAGAGGGGAAATGGGGATATAGCTCAGTTGGTAGAGTGCTTGTCTCACATGCACAAGGCCCTGGGTTCAATCCTCAACACCACATTAAAAACAAAACAAAAATAGTTCACTAGAGGGGCTGGGGCTGGGGCTCTGTGGCAGAGTACTTGCGGAGCACATGTGAGGCACTGGGCTCAATACTCAGCACCACATAAAAATAAGAAAATAAAATAAAAGCTGATTGAACAACAGTATGTAAATTTCAAGAAAAAATGAGTAGAAATTAACCAAGATGAAAAACAGAAAAAAACTTAAATGAAAAGAATGAACACAGACTCGGAGACTTGTTAGATGATATCAAGGATAACTAGAATACCAAAAAAAGAGGAGAAGGAGAGTAGTAGAGAGTTCTTTTGAAAAAAATAAGAGACAAAATTTGCCCAAACCTAATGACATACAAAAATTTGAAGATGTATAATCCTAAATAAACATGAAGAAGCAGCAAAGCAACCCATATATCCCAAAAACGCCAAAGCCAAAGCCAAAACCAAAAAACAAATCCTCTCTCTTTTTTTTTTTTTTTTGTGCTGAGGAGAAATCCCAGGGCCTTGTGCATGCAGGGCAAGCCCTGTACCAACTGAGTGACCAAGAATCTGACTTCTCATTAAAAGTATGCATGCCAAAGGGAAGTGGAATAACATTTTAAAAGTGCTGCCTAAACCAACAGCAACCAACCAAACAAAACTTGTCAGCTCAGAATTCTGCTCCCAGAGAAACAGAACAAAGGCAAAGGACAGATATTTTCAGATAAAAGAAAACAAAATCCATTGCAGCAAATCTATGCTATGACTTATTGATTTATTTTGGTCTGAGGGATTGAACCCAAAGCCTTGCTCATGGTAGGTAAGCGCTCTACCGTTGACTATCCTCCAGACACGGCCACCTACCTATCTTCTTTCCTTTCTTCTTTGTGATGACACAGGGTCTCACTAAGTTGCCTAGGCTGGCCTTGAACTTACAATCCTCCTGCTCAGCTCCCAAGCAGCTAGAATTACAGGCATGTAGCACTATGCCCAGCTTCTATAAGACACTTTAAAAGAAGTTCTTCAGGCTGAAGGGAGAAAATACCAGAGGCAAACTCGTATACTAAGAAAAGAATACCAAGCCTCAGCAATGGTATATATCTAAGTAAATGCAAAAGGCTTGTTTACTTTCCCCCCCTAATTTCTTTATAAACTATATTTTGGTTTAAAAAACAAAAATTATATTGTCGATATATTAAGTTTTTAATGAAACACATGTCATAACTGAAAGGACAAGAAGAATAGGATGTACAAATTGCAAGATTTCTGAGAAACAATACTTTGTATTGTATTTGTTTTGTACAGTACAAAATTAGTATGTATATTGTAACCATAAGGCTTACACACACACACACACACACACAAATAGAAAGAAAGAAAGAAAGAAAGAAAGAAAGAAAGAAAGAAAGAAAGAAAGAAAGAAAGAAAGAAAGAAAGAAAGAAAGAAAGAAAGAAAGACAGACAGGCCAGGTTCAGTAGCACACACCTGTAATCCCAGTGACTTGGGAGGTTGGATGCAGGAGAATTTTGAGTTTGAAGCCAGTCTGACTAACATAGCAACATCTTGTCGCAAACTTTTTAAAAAGCGGGGAGGGGGCTGGAGATGTAGCTCATTGGTAAAGCACCCAAGAGTTCAATCTCCAGTATTACAAAAGGAGAGGGGTGAGGAAGAAAAAAAACACAGAAAAATTCAACTACTCCAGATAAGGGTAGAAAAGGAAAAACAGAGGAACAAACAACAGAGAAAAAAGAAACAATAAATTAAAATGGTGGATCCAAACCCAGTCATATCAATAATTACATTAAATATTAACAGGTTAAACTTTTCAAGTAAAAAGCTGAGACTGTAAAAATGAATTAAAATGCAAGATTTATTGTGATGCTGACTGCAGAAGACTGCCTTATAAAGGCCCTGCTATGGGCTGGGTTGTGGCTCAATGGTAAAGCGCCCGCCTAGCACGTGCCAGGCCCTGGGTTCGATCCTCAGCATCATATAAAAATAAATAAATGAAATAAAAGTATTGTGTCTGTTGGGAAAAGTATAAACGGCAGCCGTACCCCAGAGAAAACACCCCAACATGGCGCCTAAGGACTTCTCCTTCCTACCTTCTTCTTCTCTGCAGTGGCGCAAAAAGTTCCTGCCCTTGTGAATTCTCCCGCTGGAGCCAATTTCAAATCTCGCTGGCGGGGAACCTTAGCCCCAATGAGAACTAATTCCTGGGCTCGGGAACTGATATCTGGAAGAACTTGCCAATAAACGGGTGGCCTGCCATTTATCTAAGCCCTACCATCTCTCCTTTAGTTCTATATAAGCACACAGCTTTTTGCAATAAAATTGGAATTCTCCCAGAGAAGTGTCTTTGCGTGGGGGATTCTTTCAGTGTCAACTACAACTAAAAAATAAAAATAAATAAATAAAGGCCCTTTTAGGTTGAAAGGAAGTGGACAGAAAGAGACTAAAAGGGCTACATCAATATCAAATACAACAGGTTTGAAATAAAATAACAAAAAATCACATCAATGTGTCAAGAAGACAGAACATAAATATGTATGTGCCTAATAATAGATTAAAAAATACATGAAGCAAACCCTACAGGAATAAAGGGAGAAACAAAAAAATTCCACAATCACAGGTGTACCTCTTAAGAACACTCTAACTAGAATTAGACCAAAACACAAGGCAATCAGCAAACACACCCAGGAGAAGAACAACACTACCAACCTTCTTGACTTAACAAAGATTTACAGAACTCTATGCCCCAAAACAAAAATGCATATTCTTTTCAAGGGCACATGGTAAATTTACTAGACAAACCATAACATGGGAAATAAAACAAGAACAATTTTTAAAGACTGAGATATGCTCTTTAACCACAATGGAATCAAATTACAAATGAATATCAATAAGATAAACAAATCCCGCCAGCAAACCCCTAGTATTTGGAAATAACACACTTATTATCACTGGTTCCAAGGAATCCAAGAAAAATTAGAAAATATTTTAAACTGGGATTTAATCCCCAGGACCATAAAACAAACAAACAAACAAAAACTACAGACCAATAGCTCTTACAAACACAGAATTAAAAAATCCTAACAAAATGTATTATGTAGAACCCAACAATATACAAAAATACTATATCAAGACCAAGTGGAGTTTATCCTGAGGATGCAACCTTGGCTCAACATGAAAATCAATCCATGTAATTCATTATATTAACAGAATAAAGGAGAAAAAATATATGATCACTTATACAGATGCATAAAAAGCATTTAAACTAATTTGATACCCCTTTCATGATAAAAATTCTCAGTAGATTAGGAAAGCAGGAAACTTCTTCACCTTCCTTAAAGGCTTATATAAAACCCTGCTGCTAACATTGACCACAATGTTAAGAGGCTTGATGCTTTCTAGCTGGCATCAGGACTAAGACAAGGATGTCCACTCTCAGGACCTTTATTTAGTGTCATACTGGAGGTCTTGGCTAGTGCAGTAAGGTAAGAAAAAGAAAAGCCATCACTGGCCTTATTGACAGACAACATGATACTTTATCCAAGAACACAGAAGTAAACATTCACTTCAAGAGTGCAAGACATGCTACTAAGACCATACTCTAGGAAATAAGATTATAAACTTTAAAATATTAAAAATAATACAAGGCATATTCCTTAGGAATCAATTAAATCCTGGCATAGTGGCACGAGCTGGTGATAACCAGCAGTTCAAGAATTTGAGGCAGGAGAACTGCAAGTTTGAGGCTGAGGTCAGCCTCAGGCAACTCAACAAGTTAAAAAACAAATACCAAATGACCCCTTTGATATAAGGGGAGTAAACAAGGACAGGGCAAGGACGAAGAGCTTGAGAAGAAGATTTACATTAAACAGGGATGAGAAAAGGGGAGGGGAGGGGAGGGGAGGGGAGGGGGGATAGTAGAGAATAGGACAGACAGCAGAATACATCAGACACTAGAAAGGCAATATGTCAATCAATGGAAGGGTAACTGATGTGAAACAGCAATCTGTATACGGGGTAAAGTTGGGAGTTCATAACCCACTTGAATCTAACTGTGAAAGATGATGTATTAAGAACTGTGTAATGTTTTGAACGACCAACAATAAAAAAAAAAAAAAAAGATCCCATTTCAAAAAACAAAACAAACAAACAAAAAATGAGGGGAGGCTGGGAATATAGCTCAGAAGTAGAACACCCCCAAGTTCAATCCTAGTACTTCTAAAGGATTTTTTTAAAGAATCAAATTTAAAAATTATATCAAGAAGATAATAAAATGAAAAACTCAGTATTTGGAGTGAATCCTATGCACTCTACATGAAAAGCTACCAGAACTAATACATGAAATTGCAGGGTACAAATTCAGCATAGATAATTCATCTTTATACCTATACACTACAATAAAATGTTAGTGAGTTAAAATTTAAGAACAGTTTATTTACAATGTCATTTTTTAAATACACTGTTATACATTTAATGAAAGATACCCAATTTTTGTACTGAAAGACATTGGAAAGGGAAATTATAAAAGACCTAAAGACATGGAGAAATATACTATGTTCATGGATTATAAAATATGTATTACTCATCAAGTAAATATTAGCATGACAATGCACCTAAATTGATTAAAGATTTAATAAACTCATCAAAATCCTAAAGGTGTTTTAAAAGAAACTGAAAAGCTGATTTTAATATTTATATGGCAAGGCAAATGACCTAAAATAGACAATAAAATTTCAACAAATTCTGGGGCTGGGGATGTGGCTCAAGCGGTAGCGCGCTCGCCTGGCATGCGTGCGGCCCGGGTTCGATCCTCAGCACCACATACCAACAAGGATGTTGTGTCCGCCGAGAACTAAAAAATAAATATTAAAATTTCTCTCTCTCTCTCTCTCTCCTCTCTCACTCTTTAAAAAAAAAAAAATTCAACAAATTTTGAAAAAGAACAACACAACTGGAGGGGTTATACTACCTGAATTCAAGATATATTACAAAACTACAGTATTACCAGTATAGACCATCAAAAGAATAAATATTTACATACATATATGTACACACACACACACACACACACATATATATATATGTATGTATATAATAGATAAAAAGAGAATGTAGTCCATATGCAGGCCCATAATTACATCATAAACAGAATACAATTCAGATGTTGCCCACATGTGAAATATAGTCTATATGAAATCCCAAACAGGATAACCCCAAAGAAATCCATAACAATATATATATAACATATATGAAAGCCAAACTTGTGAAAACTAAAGAGAAAAAACATCTTGAAAGCAGGGCGAGAAATTACATCTCTCCTAAGGGGGAAAAACAACTAGAAGTATGGTGGATTTCTCATCAAAAACCACAGAGGCCAGAAAGAAGAGGAACAACTTCTACAAATGCTGAAAGAAAAGAGTTGTCAACCTGGAATTCTACACACAACAAAAATGATTCTTCAGGAATAAAGAAGAACTCAAGATCTCTCAGATGAAGGAACCAGGAGAATCTGTCACCAGCAGATCTACCCTAAGAGAATGACTAAGGCAAGTTCTCTAACATAAGGGAAACCACAAAAGAAGAGACCTTGGAACATCAGGAAGAATCAACATGGTAGGGAAAACAATGGCTAAATACACTATTTTTTTTTTTAAGAGAGAGTGAGAGAGAGAGGGGGACAGAGAGAGAGAGAGAGAATTTTAACATTTATTTATTTTTTCTTAGTTCTCGGCGGACACAACATCTTTGTTGGTATGTGGTGCTGAGGATCGAACCCAGGCCGCACGCATGCCAGGCGAGCGCGCTACCACTTGAGCCACATCCCCAGCCCAATACACTATTTTCTTTCTTTGAGTTTTTAAATTATACATGAAAAATGAAACAAAAAGTATAACACTGACTCATGGCTCTAAATGCAAAAATATTTAAGATAATCATTAAAAGAGAAGGGTAAGAGGATGTAAAAGGGAAGTAATGTCTTTGTGCTTCACTCAAACTGGCAAAATGGTGATAAAAGTACACTGTGATAAGCCATATACATGGAATGTAATACCTAGCACACCACTTAAACAGTGATACAAAGAGATATTTTTAAAAAACACTATAGATAGCCAGGCAGAGTGCCACAGACCTGTGATCCCAGCTATTCAGGAGGCTGAGGCAGGATAAGTTTATAGCCAGCCTGGACAACTTAGCAAGATTGTCTCAAAATAATTTTTTTTAAAGGGGCTGTTTTAAAAAATAACTCAGGGCTGGGGATGTGGCTCAAGCGGTAGCGCGCTCGCCTGGCATGTGTGCGGCCCGGGTTCGATCCTCAGCACCACATACCAACAAAGATGTTGTGTCCACCGAGAACTAAAAAAAAAATAAATATTAAAAAAAATTCTCTCTCTCTCTCTCTCTCTCTCTCTCTCTCTCCTCTCTCACTCTCTCTTTAAAAAAAATTATTAAAAAATAACTCAGTGGTACAATGCTTACCTAGCATAGACGAAGTTCTGGGTTTGATTACCAGTACCCCAAAAACAACAAACAAAAAACTATAGGATAAATCAAAATTGAATTCTTAAAATATGGTCAACTAAAAGGCAGGAAAAACACAGAAATGTAAAGCAGAGAAAAAAAATAAAATCATACATCGAATGACAGATTTGATTTATAACACTAACTATATTAGATACAAATGGTTTAAGTAAACAAATTCAATGACAGAGATTAACAAAATGGATTTTTTAAATATTTATTTTTCAGTTTTTGGTGGACATAACATCTTTATTTTATTTTATGTGGTGCTGAGGATCGAACCCAGTGCCCCGCGCATGCCAGGCGAGCGTGTTACCCCTTGAGCCACATCCCCAGCCCCCAGAATGGATTTTTTAATGAACCAATTTATGCTATCTATAAGGAACTCACTTCAGCTATAGGTTGAAAGTCAAAGGATGGAGAAAGAGATATACAATGCAAACTTTAATCAAAAGAAAACAGGAATGACTATATTAGTGTCAGATAAAATATACTCCGGAGCAAACAAAATGACCCGAAATTAAGAAAGACAGTATAAAATGACTTAAAGTTCAATACATCAAGAAGACAGTGATCAGCCGGGTGCGGTGCCACACACCTGTAATCCTAGTGGCTCAGGAGGCTGAGGTAGGATGATTGTGAGTTCAAAGCCAGCCTCAGCAATTTGGCGAGGCACTAAGCAAGTCAGTGAGATTCTGTCTCTAATAAAATACAAAATAGGGCTAGGGATGTGGCTCAGTGGTTGAGGGCCCCTGAGTTCAATCCTTAGTACGCATCCCCCAAAAAAGAAGACAGAATGATCCTAAATATGAAGACAGTAAAATATAAGGCTGTAGAATATGTAAAGCAAAACTGAAAGGAGAAATAGACAACTCCACACTTATATTTGAAGATGTCGATTCCTCTCCCATCAACTGATAGAACAACCATACTATCAACCAATAGGGTCCCACTGACATTTATAGACTGACTAGTCCACTCCACCACAAAAGCATATGCATTCTTTCCAAGTGCTCACAGAACATATAACAAAACAGATTATATCCTGCACAATAAAACAAACCTTAAATTTTAAAAAATAAGCTAAGTCATGTAGAATGACCACCATTCAGACTGGAAATCACCAACAGAAAGAAAACAAAAAACAGGATAATCTCAAACTACTTGGAACCTAAACAATGAACTTTTAAATAATCCACAGGACAAAGAGAAAGTCTTAAGGGGAAAAAAAAAAAACTGAACTGAATGCAACTGAATGTAGACCACACCATATTCCAGCCACTTTAGGAAACAATATGGCATTTATAACATTACCCCTCCACTTTGTGGCATATACCTAACAGAAATGAAAGTGTGTGTACTCACAATGATGGACATATGTTCACGGAGCAGTGTTCACAATAGCCCCAAATTGGAAGCAAGCTATATATTATCCACTAGTAACTGCATAAACAAACTGAGATATAGCCTCATAATGGAAGATTACTCAACAAGGAAAAGAAAACACTATGAACAGACCTCAAAAAAATTATGTGAAATAGAAATCAAATATAAAAGTCTGTGATTTGTTATGATTTTTGTATGATTACACTCTCATAAATTTCTTGAAAAGGCAAAACCAACAGAGAGAGACAACAGATGAGTGGTTGCCCGTGGCCAGAGGTTGGGGGAGGAAATCAGTTGGAAAGTGGCCCAGAAAAACACTGAATGGTGAAGAATCTGTTTTGTAATCTTGACTATAATTGATGTTACTGCATTTTACCCCCAAATTCATCAAAATGTATGCTTAAAATGAATGAATTTTATTATATGTATTAATCTTAATTCTTTAAAAAATCATTACCAGGGGCTGAGGTTGTGGCTCAGTGGTAGAGCGCTGGTCTAGCACATGCGAGGCCCTGGGTTCGATCCTCAGCACCACATAAAAATAAACAAATAAAGGTATTGTGTTCAACTACAACTAAAAAATAAATATTAAAGGTAAGTATTCCGTTTTCTCCCTTACTACACAGTTTGTCGCAAATGAAAAGTTTCTCTGAAACTTTTGAGGAGTTACTGTTAACCAATCTCAACTGAATTGCTCTCATAACAAACCACTGGGGACACATCATCACGGGATGGTGAAGGTTAACACTCAGTGTGTGCCTACTATGTATCGAGCACATTCTGTAAAATACCTCACTGAAATCCCACCAAATCTGTTAGAAGTGCCATATTAAGAGCAAACTGAAACCTAGGAGTTGAGTTCCCTGTCAGGGGCACAGCTGACATGTAGCAGAGCCTGGATCAGAACCTAGACGGAGCTGAGCCAGCCGTGCTCCACCTGGGAGCACATGGGCTTTCCCACGGTTGCTGGACATGGGCTAGCTCACCCGTCCCATGCGTCTTCCCCACAGCCACCTGCCTGGCATGATGCACCTGCAGCCCTTCAGCTCCCGCCCTGCCCCCCCCCCCCGCCCCCGTCAGCTGCCATTCCAACACTTGCCAGAAGCAGAGCTTACCCCTGCCCTTACCCTGACCTCACCATGCAGACCGCCCCCATGCGAAACCGCCTCTGAGAGGCCAAGCAGCTCCACGTGTGGCATGGGGAAGCCATAGCTTGCAGAGTCCCCAGCTTTAACCACATCCACGCCGGGTGAGTTGGTCCTGAATTCATGTGCACCCAGGGAGAGGGCATGTGAAAGACGAGTTTTACTACACCATCTTGCCTCCTCCACCCTCTCCTACTCTTAAAGAATCCACTGTTCCTGTGGGAGAGTCCCGAAGCATAAAGTCGAAGGTCTGGAAGGAATTTCTGAAGACACACATGCTTTATGTCATCCAGATAACAAGCCACGGCAAAGCGCTGCAGACCATGAAGGAAAGGAAGGGCGTGTGGCCACCGCTGGCCACCGCGGCTCCCATGGCAGCCCCTGAACCCTCTCCCTCGGCGGTGGCCAGGAGCCAGGGGCCGCTATTTGCCAAGAGACTTAGTATTGTAAATCCATTTGCTTTTTTTTTTTTTTTTTAACTTGGGCACAAGCCTCCTGTTCCCTGTCACTCACCTACCTTTTCTGCTTATCTTAGCAACTGTAGATAAACTTTATAGGAATATGTTTCAGATCCCATTATAATAATTTTTATAATGATCAGCAATCTGCCTTTTGTCGAGTCCTTCACAATGGCCCAATGCCTTCTTTTTTTTTTTTTTTCAGTTGTAGTGGACACGATACCTTTATTTTATTTATTTATTTTGATGTGGTGCTGAGTATTGAACCCAGGGCCTCGCACGTGCTAGGCGAGTGCTCTACCACTGAGCCCCAGCCCCAGCCCCCCAACGCCTTTTATTAATAATAATAAACTGCACCCTGAGAAGCAGAGCATTCACTTTTATACATGTGCAAGCTGGAGAGACTCCCAAGTGCAACATGGAAAGACAGGCCTTGACCATCTAAACGCCAGGAGTGAGAGGCGCCAGGGAACTCAACTGCAGCTGTGCGTGAAGGGAGTCGTAAAAAAGAGACTAACTTATTTCATGTGTTTTTCAATAAGCAAGAACTATCTTTCAGTAAAAACAGTTTTAACCAAAAGATATTTGTCAGAATAAGAATTAAAAGCTAGTCATTTGTCTACAACTACTATTTATTCTGAAAGCTCTATCAGTTTTGACCTGTAGAAGAAATTAAACTGAGGGGCGGGGAGAGAAAGTGAAAGGGCGACAAGAGAAAAGGCAGCGGGCAGTCCTGGGGTGCCGGGCCTGAGAGCAGGCCAGCCCTGCAGCAGGCCAGCTCCTGGAGTCACCAGCGCGAGCTGGGGCAGCAGAATATCCTGTTTTTCAATTTGGCAAAATATTCTTCTATGGAAAATGCCTGGAATAACTGTCACACACAGACAATAAAGTTCTTGGCAACAAGGACTTAACTGTCAACCAGCCAGCTGCTCCACGTTCTGTGCGCACCTGCCACCTAGTCCCTCATAGACACAGAGTTGACGTGAGCAGAGCACTCAGGACTGTGCTTGCCTTGGCTGCCTGGCGGGTGTGCTCTGTTGTCACCGCCCCACACTCCAGGGGAAAGGCTCTCCATCCATCCAGACAGTTCTCCTGCACCCCACTCTGCACCAGGCACAGTGCTGAGTGCTGAGTTTGACCAAGCAGGACAGGGGATGGTCCCTGTGCTCACGGAGCTTACAGTCCAAGGAGAGAGAGGGGGGTGTAGAGGTATCACATTAGTTAATGTTTAATTATAAACTGAGGTAATTTCTTCAAAGACAAGAATAAATTCGGAGAAACTATAACAAAATGAAACCTTATGTAAAAGGTTCCTAATGAGTTCCAAATGTTTTATAATCACTCTCATAAAAATGTTTTCAAGTAACACAGATTTGTGTCAGCGTAGACACTACTGAGATTTCGTTTTGTATTTGCATCAGGTCTCTAACTTAATTTTAATACTGTCGCATCACACATCAAATAGAAAAGTATGGAGTGGAGACCTAACTCAGTGTAGAGCACATGCCTAGCACATTCAAGGCCTGGGTTCCATCCCCAACCTACCAGAAAAAAAACGGTCCAACTTAATACTGATTATATAATCAGCCCAGCCCTGGTAATCTGTTAAGAATTTTTCATGTTTCCAAGGTAAAAATTGCTCATTCCTTAATTCATCTCTCTTGTCCATTAGACATAGACACCAGAGCCCCTAAAAAGAGAGATATACCTAAGCAACAAAAGAATTTGATCAGTTTTGCCAAATAAAGACAGCATTTAAATTTTTAAGCCACCAAATAAGATAATCAATATATGACGTCTAGAGACAACTCCATTTGCAAGTGCAGGATCTGAAGCAGCACTTTCTGACCTGCATGCTCATGCACTTCCAATATCATTGGGAAAACACTCAGAAACAAGAGAACAGGACCAGCTACAGGAACAGACCATTCTGAAACCATTTCCAGGAACAGGGTTTGTTTAAACAAAATGTTTTAAGTGAAACCAGCTGTTTCCAGGGTCAGTGCCATCTGAAGTGGAATTCTAAAACCACCCACTTTGTAGTGTCAGGGTCCTGCTTCCTTCCTGGTGCTCTGAAGGAAGAAGTTGGTGGCAGACCAGCTGTAGGACTGCCCGGCAAGGAGCAGTTCCCTAATGGATAAGGGCCCAGCTGTGGTGCAGTGGATATGCAGGAGAAAGCACATGATCACCTGGCCTGGCGACCAGCTTTGTGCTTCCAACACTCACCAAAATGCTGAAGAAATGTGAAGGAGTCGAGGGCAGTGAAGGGGAGGATCATGGTTTGTAAGTGGTGCTCTTTTGAGGGTACCAGGAAAGAGGGTCCTGAGGTCAGGCACAATCAGCATATTCTGCAGAAGGTCAACTGATAATCCTGTCACACAGGCAATGGTCAAAATACCCCACTTATTAAGAATAAGCCCAGGGGAGATCAGTGGAGTAGAGGAACCAGGGGAGGGAGGGAGAAGGGAACACAGAGTACAGGGAATGATAATGGTCGAATTTTATTGTTATATTAAATGCATGCACAAACATGTAACAATGAATCCCACCATTATGTACAACTATAATGCACCAATAAAAATATGGAAAAGAGAAGTAAAAATGTGCCCAAGGAGAACTCTAAAATGCATTCCTTTTTGATACTTGAAAATGAACATAAACATCCAGGAAAGCAGAGCCTAAATTATAATAAGATTTGATTATTCAAAATCGTTTTCCTAACTTAATAACAAAAGCAGAAGAAAGATCTTGTTCTTTTGAAAATTTACAGGTGGCATCACACCTGGGTAATTCGTGATGAAGTCATCTGACCCTATCAAGTGACTACCAGTTATAAGGTTTTCCCAGTGTATCATCCAGTACATCCAATGGGACTGTAATCAAAACAATGCAGTTGAGAAATGCAGTCATTAATCATGCTATTTTGGAAACCAATTTGGGGATGATGAAGGAAGAAAAAACAGTGATTCATTTGTTTTGATGAAATCTGGCCTTCAACAAATCTCTGGCCTAAAATAGGCCAGGAAATATTGATATTTCTATGGTCTAAGGTGTCTTAAACTATGCTTTTTAAAAAAAGGTTCTTCCAAAGCTTGTGAGCAAATTAAGTGAACATAAATTAAATAAACTAGCTAGTTGATGAAGCAGTCTCTTGACTGTAATGTATTCTTCTCACTTTGTGGATGTGAGTTTAAAAATTGCTCTAAGGATAGTTACAAACCTTGTAGCTGATAGCACTTAAATCAACAAAACTAGGCTGGGCTGGAGCTCAGTGGTAGAGCACTTGCCTAGCATGTAAAGGCCTTGAGTTCCATCACTAGAATTACAAAAACTAAAACAATATGATATGAAAGCAATAAGAAAGCCCAATGTCATCACAGGATAATGATGGCAAGGTCTAAACTGCACTCACTAGCTAGGTTTACCTGTCTCTGTAAAATGCAGGCAAAACTCAGGACTAAAATTCAAGTCAAAATGTGCAATTTGCAACACTGCCGCATGGACTTGAGTTGTTTCTCAAAAGAAATGACCTGAAACTTCTAAAATGCACAGAGAATACTGTCAGCTAATATCAAAAGTGTAAAGAACTTTCCAGCGATAAAAAAAACTCTAGTAATTCATGGTAATTCAGGTTAGGCTTCATGTTATTTTTATTTTTATTTTTTTGATTTTTGTAGCTGTGGATGGATAAAATGCCTTAAAAAAAAAAAAAGGTCATCTGACCCTATCAAGTGAAGAAGGAGTCAAGGGCAGTGAAGGGGAGGAATTTTTTTAGTTTTATGTGGTGCTGAGGATGGAACCCAGTGCCTCATGCATGCTAGGCAAGCGCTCTGCCACTGAGCCACAACCCCAGCCCGGCTTCATGTTATTATAGAGGAAGAAAAGGGGGTACATGCTAAGTAAGTGGAAGAACTCGAGTAGTAGGGAGCAAAATAAAGCCATGGAAAAACCTTCAAAGAAACTCATCATTATCCACAGCAATACTAAGAACAAGCAAATCCCACGTTCTCCTAAGTAGCTGCTTAAAGAGTGTTGCTTCTTAACAACTCTTTAAGCCAAAGTATGCAGACAGGCAAGATGGCATTAATGGAGAGAGTGTTGGATTAGAAGCCAAGAGAAAAGACGTGAGGTGTGGTCCTGGGGACCTGCCACTTTCTAACTTCACAACTGTCACTTAGTAAGTTTAGTCAATTACCGTCTCTGAGCCCTCCAGAGTTCATCCACAGTGGGCATATTATGTGCCATCTCATTTGACATCACAGGATCAGATTTGCCAGGTATGATGTAAACAGAGGTATTATATTACTTGAACTCTCTTAGACTAGACTGTTTTTTTAAATTTTTTTTTTAATATTTATGTTTTAGTTGCAGGTAGACACAATATCTTTATTTCATTTTTATGTGGTGCTGAGGATCGAACCCAGTACCTCACACGTTAGGTGAGCACTCTACCACTGAGGCCCAGCCCCAGCCCCTACTCAGTGTTTCTGACCCATCTGAGGTCCTCTTATGCCTTCCTCATTCAGTGCATCCTTACTTGTGCCACATAGGACGCAGAATGGGAATCACATCTGATATGGCTCCTGATGTCAGGGCAGAAAGTAGCTAATGGAAACTGGGGTGGGGGACAATCAAGATGACAAGTGTGAATTAGAGTCACCCTATCCTGGGCAACAATGGTGAGGCTGTGTTATTTGTGAGGCTCTGTCCTGGCAAAAGTGTAGAGTAGATCCTGGCCAGAAGCCAGCCCCAAGGCACGTTACATATACTTCCTGGATGGAAATGCTCTGTTTGCAAATCAGCTTCTTGCTCCCACCTTGTTTGGCTAGAAGAAAGATGACTGGAGCTTAAGTCCCAGCTAGGTTCTGAACCGAGTGTGATCTTTAGGAAGTTAATGTGTTAAAGGTTTGGAAGTAGAATGTCCCCCAAAAGCTCATGTGTTGAAAGCATGGTCCCCCATACAGCAAGGTTCAGAGATGGCAGGTTTAGGCAGTAACTGGATCATGAGGGCTCTGACCCTCTCAGACTGACTGGACTACAGGGAGTAGGGACTAGTTGGAGGAAGTAGGTCACTGAGGGCATGCTCTGGAAAGACATCCCTTCTTCTGGTCCTTTCCTCCCTCTCTGTCTCTGCTTCCCAGTCACCCTGAGCTGAGCAGGATTCCTGTACCATACCACTCACCATGATATTCTGCCTCAACCTCAGGCCTAAGGAAATGAAACCTGCCAACCAGAGGGTGGAAGTGCCCAATGCCAATTACACCCAACTCTAAAGTCCAGGCAAATAAGACTGGCCTAAGGCTGAGTCAGGACCAAGAGAACTAAGAAAGTCCCAGTCCTTTTTTTTTTTTTTTTTTTTAGTTTTTCGGTGGACACAACATCTTCTATTTTATTTTTATGTGGTGCTGAGGATCGAACCCAGCGCCCCGCGCATGCCAGGCAAGCGCCTTACCACTTGAGCCACACTCCCAGCCCTGTCCTGGTCCTTATCTTGAGCCTGGCTCCAAGTTCAAAGCAATAATAGCTCACCACTGGGCAGTAACTTTCAGGTAGCTGAAAGCGAAAGGACGGAAAGAGATCCCATGCAAGCATTACTGAGAAGCTGAAGCTGAGTGCGGGGCGCACGCTGCGATCCCAGCTACCCGGGAGGCCAGAGGCAGGAGGACTGCAAGTTGGCCATCCTGGGCAACCTGGTGAGACCCTATCTCAAAATAAAAATCAAAGAGGGATGGGGTGTAGCTCAGTGAGTTCAATCTCCAGTATCACTAACTAAATAAATAAAGGAAAGCTGCAGTAGCTGAAAAACACAAGTAGACTCAGAACAAGAACGATTACCAGGGATGAGGAGGCAACACCACTCATGATAGAGATTAACTCAGCAAAAACCCTAATGATCCTAAGTGTGCATGTTCTGAATAAAGGAACTTTCAAGATATAAAAAGAAATAATATATAAATAAAAGTAGTGATATGGTCTTTATTCTGAGTAGTCACTTCTTCACTTTTCTTCCATATATGTTGGTCCAAGTTAGCTCTTCTACTTATTAAATTATTACATGATAACAACTTTATTTTAAAGCTAATGACTAAAATATGGCAAATTTTCATCACGGCACTATTTGGTTTGGCAAAATCACTCAACACTCTTCTGGGACAAGTTGACTGCGCTAGGCAGAGGAGGAAATGACACAGGAGGAGCTCTATATGAGGACAGAAAGAAATACAACATCTAGCCCTTCCCTCACACCAGAGGTCAGGGAGAAGGAGGAAGAGAACCAGCAAACAGTTTCCCTCCCTGCAAAGTGTCAAGGGAAGAAATGATGAGCAGTTTGGGTTCAGTTATTTCAACAGGAAAACCCAATATAACGCTGGGCACATAATGCATGCCCATTACCTCAGGCTTGGGAGGCTGAGGCAGGAGGATGGAGGTCAGCTTTAGCAACTTAGCAAGGCTCTAAGCAACTCAGCAAGAGCCTGATTCTAAATAAAATATTAAAAAGGGCTGGGGATGTGACTTAGTGGTTAAGTGCCCCTGGGTTCAATCCCTGGTACCAAAAAGAAAAAAGAACTCAATAAAAGGAACCATCAACTAACAAAATATCGTTACAGCTAACACACTGTCTTAACTATGTCCTTTAGAGTCTTCATTTGTCTATCCTTCACCCACCAGTCACAGGGCCAAACTAACAGCCTGCAACCCAGAGCCCACTCCAAACTACCTCCTTAGCTAACTCTCACACACAAAGCCAGTTATTTCTCCTTCCCTAAACCACCCAGAGCCAGCTACCCCGCTGTGGCCCAAGGCCCAAGAGCATTACCCGTGCTAAGCTGCTTTCCCATGTAGCCCAGCACAGGCTCTGGCCTGGGCGCTCCCTTCACGTTCCCTCTGATCCTGACCAAACCTCGTGCTTTGCCAAGTGGCCATGCATGGCACAGCATGACCGTCCTCTTGGAAATGTCAGTCATGAAAACTTCTCAATGGCATTAGCTTGTCCCTGTCATTGCTCATTTACCTCCATAAATTAAAATCTTGCAGGTACCAATGAGACAAAGAAGCAAGAGAAACCTGATGGGGTGCAAAAGTCTCATGTGCAGAACGCAAGTACCACCCAGAGTTGAGGGAGCCAACATGGAAGGAGCTAAGGCTTGGCTGAGCTGTCCCTCCACCCTAAAGCTGAGGGCCAGACCTCTTTAGAGAGCACAGCTCCTCAGGAACCCGGCCTGGCAGTAGAGACACTTGCCAGAGGGGTGATTCAGAGTAGCCCAGGGAGTGGCCACCACGTGGTGGAGCAATGTGCTGCAGGGCGTGAGTGGGTTGGAGCGGGTCCCCTGAACCGCCCATCGGGTTGCCTGTGAGGGCTGTTGAGTGGAAATGGGCATCCTGCACCCCAGCCACTGGGACTCACACCCACTGAAACCAGCCTGGCAGTTACAGGAGAGAAAGGCCTCCTCCACCATGGCCTCGCAGGGCTCCTTCAGCCCTTCCACCAACAAAGCCTAACACCAAGCTAGCTGCAAAAGAGACGCGGTTACAGAGTCGCTCCCCAACTGCAGGATAGTGATGGAGAATGGACTTGAAGATGACAGGCAGTAAACTGGTAACTGGCACAGACAGTGGCAGGGACGGGAGAGAGGGAAGGCAGGAGGAAATCAATGTGGCTTTGGTCCTACTGCCTGATGGAAACTGGAGACCACCCGTGGGAGACAACCGCCAATCACTCCACATGGAACAGCAGCAAAGTTAAAGGGCAGGTGCAGCCCTCACAGCAAGGCAGCCTGAATTGTAGCACTCAGAGGGAGCCTCCCTCTTTTGCATTGCGTGGCAGCAGAGTCTGACACCTACCCCAGGGTGAATGCAGTGAACTAGGCAAGGTCAGGACCCTGGGCTGGCAAAAGGAAAAAAATGCAAGGTCAGCAACCACGCCTCAGGGTCCATCTGCAAAGGGCCCAGGGCCCAGGGCCCAGCAGACTAGACCTGCAGAATAAACAGGCAGAGGGCCTTCCCCTCCCCAAGATCTCGCCCAGCTCTAGGTGGCTATTTTTTACTTCATTTGTCAACTCCATAAGGAACTTCATCAAGACCATCTTAAATTCACTGAAGGGTGTCGGGACCTTTTACCTCCCTTGGGACCGGGCCATTACTGGGTGTTGGTTGAGGTGGCCTCGTGGGTTCTTCCAGAGCATTTCCATACACGTGACCTGGCTGGATCGGTGCGCACAGGCTTTTTTGACTTCAGCCCCGCCTAATAGTTTAATCTGAAATCTGCCTAGGCCCCTTAGTGATAGTGATGTAATTGTCCCTTATTGGTTCTCACTACTGTCTCTTCTTACCCCCTCTTATCACTATATAACCTTGTCCCTGACACAATAAAGTTGAGATTGCTGCACCTCTATGGTTGGCTCAACTCCCACTTGGTGTGATTCTTGGCCAGGCTGGGTGGTGGCCGGGTCCCGACACTTACCCTCTCACTCAGCCCCTCGGAGACGACAGGCTGGTCCTGCCTGTCTCCCACATACCATTGCAGCAGGGAGCAAAAGAAGGGCTCAGATTTAAAATGTCCCTGACACTGAAGAAAATGATATTGAATAATGCTACTGAGCTGATGTTTTGGTGGTGTTGGGGACTGAACCCAGGGCCTTGCACGTGCCAGGCAAGTGCTCTACCACTGGCCAGCCCAAAAGCTGCTCTTCCTGAGCATGGCAGCTGTGTAGGAGAGGGTCCTTGTTCTTGATGATCATGAGTCTTCAGCCAATTTCCAGGTGGTATAGTGAGAGGTGTTTGCACGTGAAGAGGTAGAAAGAGTAGGAGCGAGGGCCAAGAGCTGAAGAATCCAGGTGAAGAATGCACACGTGGACCATTCTTTCAACTTTCTACAGTTCTGACAATATTTACTAAAAATGCTAAGCAAGTGCTGGACTTGGTGGCGCATGCCCATAATCCCAATGACTCTGGAGGCTGAGGCAAGACGATTTCAAATTTGAGGTTAGCTTGGGCAACTTGGCAAGACCCTGCCTCAAAATAAAAAATAAAACCAAGGCCTGTGAATGTAGCTCAGCGACAAGGCACTCCTGGGTTCAATTCTCAGTACCAAAAACAAACACACAAAACCAGAAAGCTAAGAAAGAGAAAATAACAGGTAAGTGCTTGGGACAGTTCCAACCTATCCTCCTCAACATCCTCAGGAAGGAGAATCCCACGCCTTCCCAGGAGACCAACCCAGCTGCAGCATCTCCACGAGGATGGGCCCCACAGGCTCAGCAGCTAACAGCCACTGGGGCCTATGCAGCACTGCTCCAAGGGCTACAGTGTGTTGTCACTAGGCTTCCTTTCGACAGCCCCAGGAGGGAAGTGTGTTTACACACACCCGCATCTTCAGGCGTGGGCGCCAAAACTTTAGAGAGGAACACAGTGGCTGTCTGATCCCAGAGTGAAGGGAAGAGCCAGGGTTTAGACTGGGTACACAACTGCAGCTCATGCTCTTTACCACTACCAGTCTCTTCAAACTTGGGTCAGGACCCATTCTTGGTCATGAAGTCCTCTGGTGACTCACAGTCAGCATTTTCCAAAATGAAATAAAACAGCAAACATCACTGTGCTCCACAATAAAGGAAAGTATGAACTCACACATGTACATATACACGAGTGTGTGCATGTGAGTGGCCCGTTGTCATAGCCTAGGTATCCCTGCACCATCACGGCTGAAGGCCACCACATTATTCTATACTGCTTCTTCCTCTCCCTCACTTCCTGTCCAGAAGCCTCACTGTTTGGAAGAATAAAGAGAAAAAGAGCAATACAGATTTAGACAGTTAACAAAAAATGCCACTGGGAATTCTCTAATCTCAAAATAAAGTACTCTTAGAACATACTAACAGATAATATTGCAATTGGCAAATCTGCTAGTATAAAAGACATATCTTCAAGCAGGAATTTGGAAAATCCTCTTGGTACTTGTTCTAGTAAGATGTTATCTGCAGTTCTATTAAAAGATATCAGTTGAAATTCAGGCTGAAACAGTATATATATAAACATGGTCAAAGGTTAAAATAGATGGAAGACTCTTCTCTGGCAGTTCTTCTCACTGAAGATCCAAGTGCATGTTAACATGACTGCAGGACAAGAATGCCCAAGGAAAGCATTCTGACGTTCCCCAAGAAATCCCAAAGCAGCCGAGGGCTGTGTGCGCACATGGGAGGGAGAGGGAGAGTCCACGCCACGGGGTGAGGTGGAGAATTATTTTAACAGTGTCCGCTTAGACCAAGCACCCAACCAAATGTCCTATTTAAAGAGAATACCGAAGGTTAAAAAAATCATTGCACGTGTGTTTAGGGTCTGCCATTAAAGGAGAGTTATCTGTGAATCATTCTTATCCTCACCAAATGAAGTCATAGGAAGAAAGTACTATGTCTTTAAATTCACGGCTATTTTCACTCCAAGTTTCTGTGTGAAGCCATCACCGCTCCCTTGGGACTGCGCTGACTCACTCCATCTTCAGAATGACGCAAGTAAGGTTCTCTGCACTACTTCAAAACAGGCGCAGGCCGGCCCCAGAGCCAGCAGATCCATCAGGCCCACTCAAAGCCAGGAGGGAGCACAGGGCCTGTCCACGCCTCAGGCTCACCAGGGTGGGATCACCTTCTCCAGTGGGAAAAGAGCTTAACTGTCAAACCCTTATCTCGCCCATCCCCTGGGGGACTTCACCTCCACCTGACTGCCCACTCACAATCCACCTTACCTTCTGGGGCTGACTTGTTCCTGTGATAAGAACAGAAATAAAAATCCAGTGCAAAGGTTTCGGTGCTTAGTACCACCCATCTGGAGTTCCCGCCTCTAAATGACCTTATCCACAGAAAACTCCTCCTGACAGGTGTCAACGGGACGCAGGAGAAAGGGAGCAAGTGGAGCAAGGAAGGGGTGGCTCACTAGCAACGGCAGGTGCAAGAGTGAATGTGAGGAGAGCAGGATGCAAACACTAAAGCTGGGAGAGGCCGCATCTGGGGTCGGCCACATCCAGAGGACCCACCATCACCACCTCCATAATGAAGGCGAACAGGCGAGGTCCCCCGGCCTCCGCGGGCCACCACACTCCATAAAGTTGCTACGGCTTCCTTCCTTTCTTCCTGGAACACAACCACAACCAAAGGATGTACCCATAGCAACTGTGCTTGCTGTGGTAAGTGGTGCACAGCTAGGCCAACCTCTTTCACACAGTGTTCTGAGAACACTCAGAATCATAAAAGGCATCCACAGTGCCCTATTAACACAAGATCAAATGCACCTTCCCCGTGTGCTGTCTTATCTTAGCCTCCTGAAAGCAGCCAGAGTGCCACACTGCTTTAAACCCAAAGTTGCCCCCACGTGAAAGATGGCTTATATGGCATGTGTGCTGTGTTGTTTGGTTGGCTGGTCAAGGCACTTAACCACCAAATGCACTCTGCTCATCAATTTCTCTGAAATTTACAAGCCCCCTCCAGATACAAAGGTCCTTCATATGTTACCACTGGAAACTAGAACCTTAGTTTACGACAAGGCCTTACAGACTGGTTCCAGAGGTGACCCTGGCCTGCACGATGCCCCACAACAGCAAGCTCCAACCTCAAGGCAGACATGGTGGAAGGCAGCAAAGAGGCAAAGATTTCCGCAGTGAGCATTCTGCCGCGGGAAAACTAAAGTAGCTAAGCACACTGCCACTTTTCCAGGACCGCCTCCTTCCTCCCTCAGTTGGTCTTCGTTGCCTTAACTACCATATGAACCACCTGACAAGCTGCACACACATCTCCGTGGGGACACTGCAACTACAGATCGGCTCTCATTCACCTGGCAGCTGCTTAGGCCAAAGGATATTGCCATGTCCCGACAGTGGGACTGTTCTGTGAACAAGTAATTAGAAACTGACTTTAGGATGAGATTGTTCATTTAAAAAAGATCATAGTTCATCAATATCTGCTATTTAAATATCTTAATCATAATTCTCAATTAACCATCCAGAAATTGAGAGTGTGGTGCTTTCAAAAGATTTTTAAAATGAGAAAGAGCTTTGGTTGTTAAAAATAGCGACTGGCAAAACAAAAAATTTAAAGTAAATGAATGGAAAATGGTCAAAGAAATCTCCCCAAACCCAGAAAACACCCCGGCCCCCAACACAAAGATCCAGGAGGGCCAACATTAAATTATCCAGGAAGAGAGCCCTTCTAGGGGCTGGGGTTGTGGCTCATGTGTGAGGCACCGCATATAAACAAATGAATAAAATAAAGATCCATCAACATCTAAAAAATATATATTAAAAAGAAAAAAAGAGTCCTTCTAAGGAGCATGACCTTGCGCCGACCTTGCTGGCTGTGGTGGTGCACACCTGTAACCTCAGAGACCTGGGAGGCTTAGAAGGGGGGGGGCAAAACAAAAAAGGGCACCCCCTTGTGCAGGGGCTCGCCCAGGGCCACCCGCCACACACCAGCCTGCCGCAGGCAGAGCTGGAGACTTCACCCAGGACACCTGCAGGCAAGGCTGGGTCGGGTGGGGGTTCACAGGACTCTAAGGCTGATCCTCTCAGGCAGCCTGCGGCACCACCTCTGGAGGCTGCTCTGTGGCACTGCAGGACTGAGGGGAGATGAGATTTTTCATTTAAAAAGGGTCATAGTTCATCAACATCTGATATTCAAACCCTCCCATTGGATTCAGCCCACTCACTCCACACTGCTGCTGCTGTTGGGCACTCCTTGCCTTGTATACTTTCTCCCTTTTTGGGTCATTCTCTCTTTTTTAAAAGTATAAAACTTCCTTTGTGAAGGTCTGTTGGAAGTGAACACTCAGTTTTTGCTGGTCTGAAAATATCATTATCATGCCTTCATTACTTACATGTTCAATTGTGCTTGAATTTCAGGTTGACACTAACCCTCTCTCACACTTTCAAGATGCTCTTCCTGTCTTGTGTTTCCACAGTTGCTGTAGAGAAGCCTCCTTTCAGTACAACAGAACTCCTGGGGGGCAGTCAGTTTCTGTGCGATTATTGTTAAGGTTTTCTGTCTTTGGGCTTTTATTACCTTCAGATTTTCTGATTCCTAAATGTAAAAGAATCTTGCTTTTCAACATGCTTGGGAATTTTCTAGCATTATCTTCTCAAATACTGCTTCTCACCTGTATTTATTATTGTCCTTTGTGCCTTGTAGTTTAAAAATTCATTCATCATTTTAGATTCAACTTTTGTATTTTTCATTTCTGGCTGTGCTAAATTTTGTAGGATTTCTCTACCTTTATCCCTCAATTTCCTAAATCTCTCTACAGCTGTGTCTAACCTGTAGTTTAGCCCATCTATTGTGGTTTTAATTTCACTGATTTTATTTTTCACTTCTTTTTTAACTCTCTTTCAATTCCTTCAGATCCCTCTTCACAGATCTTATTTTCTGTTTTGCATTTTATTTCCTTAAATGTTTTAAAAGCCATTATTTTATATTCTGGATGATTTTTTAATATCTAAAACTATATTCTAGTTTTCCTACTGTTGCTGCTCACTCTTCTGCTCTCTTACACGATTTTCTCGTGTTTTTAAGTTTTAGATTGTAAGCTCATAATTGGAGCAGCTTTATCTGTGGGAACCCTGTGAGGCTGGGGTAAAAGTGGGCATAGTCCAAGAGGATATGAATTGACTTCTGCCAGCTAACCAGGAACTTCAGCAAGCTAGGATCTCTTCAATATAATTCGTCTTCTTGGAATTCCCCAAACAACATAGGCAGGGTAAATTCAAAGTTCAAACAAAGGCAGGCTGAGAACAGAAATTATCCAGGGAGATTTTCCTTTCCTCCGAAAGTGCAAGCTGAGTCAGACAAATTTCTCATAATATTCTGTCCGTTGTGCTTATTTTTCTAGACAACTATTTTGCTAGAGGTTGCCCTGTAATTATCCCAGCTTTAGATGGTAGTCTCAGTTCCAACTCCTTTTTACCATAGCCCAAGATTTTGTCTTCTGTACCTCAAATAGTATTTAAAATCTAGGTCTCACAGGCACCTACTATATTACCAGCCATTCCATTCCTGTTGGCCATGAGAAAAGAAGGCATATGTCGGTACAAAGATTCACTTATAAGTGTTCTAGCAGCTTTGTTTGTAATAGCCTAAAAAAGGAAAAAATCCAAATGCCCATCGACAAGTGAGTAAATAAATAATGGTGCACACACACACACATACGCACTCACAAGGGAACAGTTAGCACTCGGCATTAAAGAACTAAACTACTGATACAATGTGTTAATCAGCTTTGTATTGCTGTGACCGGAAAAAAAAAAGTTTGAGGAAAATAAAGTTAATTCTGGCTTAAGGTTTCAGAGGTCTAAACCAACCAGTCTCTCTGGCCTAGTGAGGCGAAGCATGGTGGAAGGGCATGAGAAAATGGCTTGCCTCGTGGCAGCCAGAAAGCAGAGAAAAAGGGAGGAAGGGGCCAAGGACAAGATAAACCCTCCCAGGACACTTCCTCCAACTAGGTCCTACCTCCCAGAAGTCCATCAGCGACCAGTGAATTAATCCACTGAGGAGGTCAGAACCCTTGTGATCCAATCGCTGCTTAAAAGCCCCCCCCCCCAAGACACCTTTGAACCTTGCTGTAGTGGGAACCAGTGTTTTCAACACATGAAACACTGAGGGACATTCCAGACCCAAATGTGAACAACACAACATGGGTGAGTTTCAAACAGTTTTGTCAAACAAAGACGAGGTCATGAGATATGGCTATATTTTGTATAATTTTATTTAAATGAAAACGAATATGATGACAGACACAGGTCTAGTGACTAATGGGAACGGAGAGAGGTGGACGAGGGAAACTTTCGAAGACGATGGGTACTTCACTACCTTCATTGTGGTGATGGTTTCAGGGTGTACATGTCATGATTCATCAAATTGTACATTTTACTATGTGCAGTTTATTTTATGTCAATTATACCTCAATAAAGGGGGGGAGGAAGAACCTCTTGGTTACTGAAATCAGCAAATGACTCCAAGATAGCTTTAGTTGTAGCCTGTCCCTCTTATTTCCAGCCTGTCCTTTGTTGTTCTTTGTTTTTGCAGTGCTGGGGATAGAACCTAGGTCCTCCCCACGCTAGGCAGGTGTCCCCACTGAGCCACAACCCTAAACCCATCCTCTGTTTTAAGAGGTTGTGCAGACTTCCCTCTTTTCTTGTGAGTTCATGTCCAAATATTTTCATCAGGAGGATCTTCAGGGCAGCTCAGCTCCTCTACTGGCAGCAAGTCTCCCTCCTGTTTGAAGACAATGCTAGATTCTCCTCCAGTTCCTCTCACGTTACCCCATCTCACTCAAAATCCTCTCAGGTGAGCACGGGTAAGCTCCTAACCAGATCCCCTCCTTCCTCAGGACATTCCCTCTGTCCAGATTCTGTGTCCCCTGTTATACACCCTTTTCTTCCTTTTGACAGGGGGTCTGGAAGTGTCACTTCAGGACCCCAGGTCTCTTCAGCTGCCCAGATTCCCTCCCTCGACTCCCACCAGAGATCATACCCATCTTTTTCCCTAATAAATCACCCTAGTGAGGAGCAGTCTCTTTCCCCTCGAACACTACGGTTTTGTTGTTTGTTCCTGATGCAGAGTCTCACCAGTGTCATAGATGTCCTGAAGTCCTGGGCTCAACTGATCCTCCTGCCTCAGCCCCCGGAGTACCTAGGACTCTAGGTGTGCATCATCACACCTGGTTTGACCTCTGTAATTCTTCCTACCTTTATTACTAACGTAAACCCAATAATGACTAGCATTTGAGCTCAGCGTCTGAGGTTCCATTTTCTCCATTCAACCCCTGAAAACCAGGCCATCTCTGAATGGCCCACAGCACTAGCACAATGCCTCACACTCTACAGACAAACAGTAAATACCTGGCAAATAAATCAATGAACATATGCTGGAGTGGAAATCCATCAAGGAAATGCAAGTGTTTGGGAGAGAGGGCCTCACCCTCGTGAAGACCCACAGGGGCCAGCCGCCCAGCCTTGGACGCACTGGACTGAAATCCAATCAGTCACCACAACTGCTTAGAAGTATCCATTTTTGGGCTGGGGATGTGGCTCAAGTGGTAGTGTGCTCGCGTGGCATGCATGCGGCCCGGGTTCCATCCTCAGCACCACATACAAAGATGTTGTGTCCACCGAAAACTAAAAAATAAATAGTAAAAAAAAAATTCTCTCTCTCTCTCTCTCTTTAAGAAAAAAAAAAAAAAGTATCCATTTTGAATCTAAATGCTAAGCATGCTTTGCTTCAAGAGACCAGGACAAAAATGTGAGCACTGTTGTCTCTACAATAGTTACAAGGCAGCATTCTTCTTTAAACTCCAACTTTGGAAGGAGAAATATCTGTGAAGTTGTCGTTGCAGATGTGTTCTTTCTCCTGTTAGGCGCACAACCTTTCAAGTGAAGATATCCAGAACATCTAAAATCCACAGCATAAGTTAATGTACATAAATGTCATTGTGCCTAAGAAAGGACAAATGCTCCCACCTTCTGACGTGTGTGATTTATTAGGCCAATAAAACAGCAAAGACCTGTATCCCTATTCCCCTTGTGCCCAGCGCCCCCCCCACCCGCCAAAAAAAAACCAAAAAAACAAAAAAAAACCGCTAACACCAATGTCAGAACACACTCCAGCTGCCCTCATCAATTCCATGCCTCCCACTCAATGGTGGTCTAAGAGGTCGTTTGGGTTTTTAAGATAGCGCCACCATGTGGCTGAAGTTTTTAGTACAGTTTCAATAATATAGACAACAATTGAAGAAGTTATACTTGAAAACAAGGGAGCAAACTACACAGGCCCAGCATTATTTTTTATTAATATTTATTTTTTTTAGTTGTAGTTGGACACAACATCTTTATTCTATTTATTTATTTATATGTGGTGGTGAGGATCGAATCCAGGGCCTCGCATATGCCAGGCAAGCGCTCTACAGCTGAGCCACAATCCCAGCCCTATAAATTATTTTTATAATCATCAAACTTTCAAGTTCAGGTATTAAAACTATTAAAACTCTGTCCCCTTTTGGAGGATTCATGTTCTGACCTTTTCCTAAAGAATTTGGAGAGTGGCATTTCAAGGGTCTGCAACCCTGCCTCCTACCTCTCTGTATTGTTTCAAAGCTCTTCTGTTCTACATGAAATACAGATTATTTAGAGACTTTGAAATTTTTATTTTTTTAACAGACATAGATTTAGACTTGCTGTCCTAGCCTTTCAACTGTCCAAGCAGCTTACAAGTATTTGCAAAGCATTATTTAGAAAGAGGCTGACACAAAGAAGCACTATGTAATGGTGCTTTTAATAATAAAATTTTGAAACTTCCAAAATATATGTATTTAATACAACTCTTTCCAGATGAGTACTTTATATATATTTTTTTTAGTTGTTGATGGACTTTATTGTCTTTATTTTTATGTGGTGCTCAGGATGGAACCCAGTGCCTCACGCATGCTAGACAAGCACACTGCCACTGAGCTACAACCTCAACCCCCCAGATGAGGACTTTGGAATAACAGACCATATTATAAATTTTAACAATCTTTCAGGGTTTTTTTTTTTTTTTTTTTTTTTTTAAAAGAGGCACAACTGACTGAAATAAAGACAACAAAAGCCGTAAGTCAGCCTGTGCCCCCGAGGCCTGGAGCATAGTCCTGACTCTGGTAGACAAAGAGACATACTAACTGTGGTTGTCACACCAGGGAGCACAACTCATGACTGGAGTGAAAGAAAGCAGACTCAAAACCACACACTCACAGTCATCAGGGTGTCGGGAAGAGGCAGAACACAGGGACAGAAAGCAGGCCAGTGGCTGCCAGGAGGGGCTGAGGGTGGCCAGAAGGGACCCCACCAAGGGGCCTTGCAAGAGAAGTGTAGGGCGATGGAGCTGTTCTGGATCCTGAATTCGGTGGTGATTTCACAATTATCTGCACTTGTCAAGGTCACTGAACCCTACAGTGAAGAAGGTGATTTCTAACTGAATGCGATTATATACCTCAATAAAACTGACTCAAAGATTAACAAAATAAAATACAATGAAAGACTAAGGCCATGGTTTTTATCTCTAAATTAAATACTGATTATGCTTCCAGAAGCTAAGGAAGCTGCATTCTATAAAAGTTAAACAACAACTGATTAGACTTTTTTCTCTATAACTGAACTACTCTAATTAGACCTTTGGCCTTTACTAACTTTATAACTACCCTGAATATTAGTCACAGTTTATTGATCTAACTATGTAACAATCACAATTGACTTAGCCACGCCCCATTAATGAACATTTGAGGTTTTCCAGCTGTTCTAAGTTAGGCTTCCCGTAGAGGTTCTAAGGCAACCTACTCCATTCGCATCGTACAGATGCGAACTCCAGGCCAGGTCTGCTGGGTACCAGGTGCTTCGATGCTGTGTCAGACAGCCCTGGCAGCACCCGGCTTACTACCTCCCCTCTAAGAGCAACAACCCTCCTGACCAGTGCAAGTTGGGGTTGAGGCAAGGCCTCTGGGGGCAGCAGCAGGGCTCTCAGGCAGACTGGCAGTCACAGGTGGAAGCATCTGTTTCTGCTCCTGGGTGCCGCGTGTCTTCCACCTCTGTGGGCCTGAGGACGTTCGTGAACCATCCCTGACGCTCCAGAGGGAAGTTTTGTTCCCACTAGGGAAAACCTTCCCTAAGCTCCACCTTGCTGCCATTCGCAGGTTCACACTGTTGACTCCATGAGGTTGTAACTTAGCAAAGCACAAATTATCTCACGTGTTTACAAATGCAGCAATCCCTGCCCCATCAAGGGGAGACAGAAAGGAGGCTGCAAGCTCTACTGCTAGCGGGGGCGGGGGCGGGGGCGGGGGCGGGGGCAGGGTGGGGGCGGCCAGGACCAGCTCTCCAGTTTTAAGAAGCACTGAAGAGAAAAGCAGCCACTCGGCTCTAGCAGGAAGCTGCCATGTGAAAATGTAAGGCTTGGTGCGATGAAATCACCTAGCTAAAAAAATGACCAACAATATTTTAAAATGTCCTCTCTCCTCTCTCTTTCCTTCTCTTCCCTTCCTCCCTTCCTTTTCCCTCTCTCTCTAAGTTGGGGGTCTATTTCCCTAGCTGGTCTCAAACTCATAGGCTCAAGTGATCCCCCACTCAGCCTCTCAAAATATTCTAATTTTTAAATTTACAAAGTTCAATTTCATTTTTTTCCTTGCAAATTACTCATTAATTAAACCAAGTCATTTTTTCTAGAAAGTTTCCCTCAGTCTAAATTTTGATGACTGAGTTTGACAAGCCAGGAGGTATACAAATTTTAATGTTTTCTTCTATGTGAAACTTTCTTTGCTCAAATACAGGTGGCTCTTTCTGTTTAAAAGACATACAGGTGGCTCTTTCTATTTGTGTGAGTGAACATGTACGTGTTTGGAGAGCTGAGCTGTGGCTGGCTGGTGTGAAGAGTCAAGTGTGTTTCTCATGCAATCTGCAGTGCTTACAGAACTAAAAACGTGGTACTGAGTATGAGGTCAGGCTCTCTAGGCATTCTGAGGCCATCTGAATCCTTAGAAAAATGGGATCCCAAGGGCCAGGTCATCCTTGCATTCTAGAGCAGACAAACGACTACATCAGTAAGTGAATGAGGCTATTTCAAAAGACAGTGCTGTGAAGCAATCCGAAGGGCACAGGAGATAAAGAGCTGAAGCTGGCGAAGCCCCCGAGCCCTGGGCAGGAACTCTACCCAGGGTCAGCAAGGAAGATTTTTTTGAGAAGTTATCACCTGGGTTGCGGCCTGCATGGATCTAAATGAGCACACAGGGCAGGGTGAAGGGCAGGGCCCAGGGCTGCAGTAAGAGGGAAGAGCACCTGCAGCAAAGGGAGCAGCTGGAGGTGAAGGCCAAGAGGGGAACCCAGTCCTTGCAGGGCCCACAGCCCAGAGAGGAGCGGGAACTCCGCTCTGAGATGGGTGTCACTGGCGGCAGAAGCCTGGGGAGTGAGGAGGTCTGATGTAACTCCTGGGGCCAGGTCGCTGCCAGTGGAAAGTGAGCAGGCCCAGATGGCAACAGGAGGCCAGGAAGTTTTCCAGGACACAGAGGTGGCAGGGTGGGGCCAGGGAGGACGGCAAACTGTGGGGCAGCTGTAGGTGTGGGATTTATTCTGGAGGTTCATTGCTGCATGGGTGTGGGAGAGAAGCCAGGGTGGGGGCCAGGATACCCCAGCTGTAGGCCGTCACCCTCTCCTCTGGCCTAAGCCATCAAAAACAGACCTGGCCCAGAATGTGAAGGGCAGGCTTTGTGAGAAGCCCTGAGCTGGAAAGAGAGGCCTGGCCAGCACCTGCACTGCGGCATCTGCAAGCACAGGGACGGGTGCCTTGGAATCCTGACCAGCTATACTGACAGTCACCTGGATGCCCACTGTCAGAAGCCAATCTTGCTAGGGCTGCCTTTTGCCGAGTGCTTACCATTCCTTTCTTGGGTCCAACTCAGAAGTGTGACTGCGATTGTGCTTTCTCTTCCCAAGCTACAGGCCCCTGTCCTCCCAGCAGTTCCCGCTTTCCACGCAGGGTGCTGTGGGCCACTCGGGTCATCCAACACATCCACAATGCACTGGCCGGGGTGCGGCGGGAGGCCCAGTGTGCTTGGTATGTGCTGGGGAATGCCACGGTCACATTCCTCCCAGGGCACCAACGCACACCATGGCCCCAGGGCCCTGACAATCGGAAGCTCCTGAGCAGCAGTTTCTCAGCAACCCTGGGAAACTGATCGTGGGCGATGACCTGCACCCACTTGGTCTCCACTCCACCAACTGCGATTCTGATGAATTTGCCCAATTCTTTGCTCTTTCCTCTCAGGGAGGTTCTCAAAATAAGACCAACACCCCATCCTCGTGACTGCTTCCTCGCCCAGTTCTGCTGAGGAGCAGATTCCCCACCAAGCCACACAGTCTGGCCGATGCCAGGATTAGAAAAACCCGACAGACTGTTGTGGCCTGCTGGATTCCCCATGGCTTTCGAAGGTCTCCATAATTGCTGAAGTGTTAAACCTGTGGCATATAGACGAGGGCACAAAAAGGGCCTTGGGGACCCACAGAGGCGGACTAGCAACACAGGGGCTGCCAGGTGCGATCGTGGCACTATGCCCCCAAATGCTTCACTTCGTTATTAGTAAAAAGAAAAAAAAATACTGGCCAGTCATCGCTGTGCACATGTACACCGATGTCTGAAGCACTTTCCAGAGAGGCAGTTAGCAAAATGGGATCAAAAGCCTGTAAAAGGACCTGTTTTCCTGCTACAGAAATTCCACTTCTAGAAATTTATCCTAAAAAATAATTAGAAAGTATACAGATAGATCTTGAAGAAAATTCTGAGGGAAAAAGAACAAACAACTACACTGACTATCAATGGAGGATCAGGGGACCTCACCTTCCACAGCTGCTCATCAGTCCAGTCTGCCCAGTGTCTCCTGGGGGTACCCTGACCCCATTATATTAGGTTCATCCTCCCTTATGCTGGCAGAGGAGGAGGTGGTGGTGGTGATGGTAGCAACAAGAAAACACAACTGTACTCAAGACTTTTTTTGAAGGCTCACCTGTTCTAGGACTTTTTCTCATTCACTTTATAGACGTATTCTTTCATTTAAAGCTGGGTGGTGGTCCACACTCATAATCCCGGTGACTAGAGAGGCTAGAGCAAATTCAAGGTCAGCCTGGGCAACCAAGGAAGGCCCTGTCTCAAAATAAAAAGTAAAGGGCTAAGGATGTAGCTTGGTAGTGAGACACCCCTGGGTACTATTTTGGGCAGTGTAGTAGCTAGCCTCCAAGATGGTCCCCAACGATGCCCAGCCCACTTGTGTAGTAAGGGTCCTCCCACACGGAAGAGGCTGCCCTGCATAACCAGTGCGACATACTGAACCCACAGCGGTGTCTGAGGCTAGGTCAGAAAACACGTGGCAGCTCCTGGGGAAAGCAGCTGCCCTGTGGTGGGCATGCTCGGGCAGCCTGTGGAGAGGATGGCACTGTAGGCAGGCCATAGGGGGAGTCCAGCTCTGTGCAAGATGAGGGCTTGGGATTCCAAACGACCAAATCCACAATCATGAGTACAAGGCAAGGAGGAGACTTGCTTTCATTTTCTTTTTAGAACCCCCTGGACACTCACGACCCATGCCCTCCCTAGAGCCAAGTGCAAGTGGATACAGACCAGGCATCCCATGTTTGAACTCAGTCACCAATGCTGACGTGGCAGAGGCCAGCAGAGAAATAGCACCACACGTACAAGGTTCTTTTAGACATGTGAAGGCCCTTCAGCAAGTAGTAACAGTAAATACATCCTCTCCTCCCTTCAACTCCCACAGCCCTAACGTCTATGTGGCACAACATAACTGAGGTGTCCCCCACACTGGCAGGATTACCCCGGGTGAAGAGCAAGAGCAGAGCAATAGCTGGAGTCCAGCAACTTCCATCTACAGGAGGCTGGCAAAGGCAGCAATTTTGTTGTGTTTAAAAATGTACAATATCTTAAAAGTTGAGAAGAATGAAACAGCCCATTGAGGTGGCCACGTGGCCTCTTCAGCCTGCTGCAACAGCGGGTGAGCAACCTGAGCTACAGGCGCTCTTTCACTTAACCACACAGTGAGGAAAACGCCCGTGCCAGGGCCCAGGGCCCAGACGCAGCTTCTAGGAGAACTGACAGGGAGCCAGCTCCCAACCAGGTCTGCACATGCCACCAATTCAAGAAAAGAAAGAATCAGCCAGTGCTCACAATCTACAATAAAAGATGATTACATGTCCCCGAAAGTGATCTACAGCACTGTCAAGCCAGTGAACTGCCTGTTGGCAGAAAAAAGATAAGCCTATTCCACACCTGAGTTATGGTGACAGTGGCCTTAAAATTTCTCATGTAAGGGCTGGATTGTGGCTCAGCGGTAGAGCGTTCGCCTAGCACATGCAAGGCCCTGGGTTCGATCCTCAGCATCAAATAAAAATTTAAAAATAAATAAATAAATAAAATAAAGGTATTGTGTCCAACTATAACTAAAAAATAAATATTTAAAAGAAAACTTCTTGGGACTGGGGCTCTGGCTCAGAGGTAGAATGCTCGCATGGGTGAGGTACTGGGTTTGATCAGTAGGCTGAAAAATGGCTCTCCAAATGGTACAGACACATAAAAAATAAAGGTATTGTATCCGCCTACAACTAAAAAAAAAAATACTTAAAACAAAAAATTTCTCATTGAAAAAGATAATTTGGTAGAGAGTAAGCCTGATTTAGATTCTTTATTATTCATTAAAAAGCTCTGTAACAATCTCCTCAGAATCTAAGGACTTGTTCAAAAACTTGACAGGCAAGCTCCAGGGCGCACGGAGACGGGAGTTTCGTCGCCTGTGTGTGTGCTGGTAGGCAAGGATCTGGCCTAAGACAGGAGCGTGCTCCTTCTTTAGCTGTGACTCAGTTCATGATCTTTTCACTCATATTTATGAAGATAATAAAAAAGGAAAATTAAAAGGGTATGAGATTTTCACATGGATACTCAACCTCACTAGTCATCAGGGAAAAACAAATTGAAAATCTAAATACCATACCCACTTAATGGCTAAAGTGAAGGACTCTGACAAGACCAAATTCTGATAAGAATGCCAGAAATTCTGGATGCAAGGACACTGGTGGGAACATAAAATGACTGCTACTTTGCAAAACAGCTTGGCAGTTTCTTATAAAATTAAACACACACTTAACCACATGACCCAATAATACACATGCCTAGATCTTTCCCCAAGCACAGTAGGCTGGAAAATGGCTCTCCAAATAGTACAGACACCCTAACTGATGTAACCAGTGGACCTCAGGTATATATATGGCAGAGATGAACCCAAGGCCTCAGGCATGCTCAGCACACGCACTGTACCGCTGAGCTCTACTCCCAGTTCTATGATTTTCATTTAGCAAATTAGGAACCAAACACTCAGAGAGGTTAGAACTACTCCTGTCTGGCGAGGTAGACATGCTTTCTAGCAAAGCACAGAGGACACTGTCGGTCCCCTATATTTGCTAAGTGAAGTCACATTGCTAGTAAGTGGTCATCTGGCATTTGAATTCAGATAAAACTATGATCTTAATGTCACCTCTACCTCCCTATTTGACAAGGAGACAAAGAAGCATGAACTTGCCAAGGAACAGCAACTCCTCTACATTCTAGAGTTTGTGCTCTTGTTTGTGTTCCAGGTCTGTGAGAACGAAGCCACAGCTGGGAAGGTTAGCTTAACACTGGCACATGGTCCCAGCTGACTTGTCCAGGTCTGCTCTATTATTACTTTTTTCATCTTCAATTTGTTGTCACCTTCTTATTCTTCTTTCTTTTTTTTTTTTTAATTTTGAGACAAAGTCTTGCTAAATTGCTTAGGGCCTCCCTCATTTGCTGAGGCTGGCCTCAAACTTGTGATCCTCCTGCCTCAGGCAAGTTGGAATTTTAGCCACCATCAAATGAGCAGGAATGTAATAACTTGACAGTTCTGGAGTTCCGTAAGATAAGAAACATCAGATTTCAATATTGAGAAACATTTCCCCACAAGCATTTCAAACAATAAGAGCTGAGGTCTGTTATCAAAAGAATGCAGACTAAAATCTGGAGGAAAGAATTCAGAATGAGAAACCTGCATGTGAAAGTCACTTTCCCCTCACTCCAGGAGCACCAATTTCCTCACAGGCCAGGTATGTAAGCAAAAGGGAGGGCAAGAACAGGGAGATATCTAGGCCCCTGCTGTAACTAGCCCGATCCCGGCTTTAGGAAACTAGGCAGCAGCAAATCAAAGCAGCAGGTGCTCCACCAGGTAGGCCAGCGGGCCCGATAGTCGTGTCTGCGCACCAAACAATTAAAGATATGGAAGAAGGGATAATGCCCTTCTCGCCTCCTTACTTTTCTTGTCCACTTATTCCCAGATAAAACTGAACAGGTAAAAAAAAAATTCAACCCCAACACTTCAAACAAAACTCTGGCAATGACTTCATTAGGCCACCTCAATATGACTTTAATTTCCTCTATTGAAAAGGACTAGCAAAGAGCCAGGTGTAGCATTACATGCCTGTAATCCCAGTGACTAGGGAGTCTGGGGCAGGAGGATTGCATGTTAGGGGTCAGCCTCAGAAATTTAGCAAGACTCTGTTCAAAATAAAAATAAAAAAGGCTGGGGATATGGCTCTGTGATGATAGAGCACCCCTGGGTTCCATCCCCAGTATGGAGGAGGAGGAGGAGGAGGAGGAGGAGGAGGAGGAGGAGGAGGAGGAGGAGGATGAACAGCATAAGATAATAAAATAGCTATATGGCAAATGCTAAAGTAAGATTTTAAAGAATAATAAAACATATTCAGTCATATTACTCTCAATAACAATTTTTAGAAACAAATTCATACCATAACACATTTTTAAAATATTTAAACTACAATTTATTTCATCTTAAATTTTACTTTATAAATGCTTTTAGGGTTGGGGATGTGGCCCAGGCGGTAGTGCGCTCGCCTGGCATGCATGCGGCCCGGGTTCGATCCTCAGCACCACATACAAACAAAGATATTGTGTCCGCCGAGAACTAAAAAATAAATAAATATTTTAAAAAATGCTTTTAAAAATATTTTTAGTTGTAGATGGGCACAATACCTTTATTTTTATTTATTTATTTTCATGTGGTACTGAAGATTGAACACAGTGCTTCTCATATGCTAAGCAAGTGCTCCGCTACTGAGCTACAATCTCAGTTCCTATAAATGCTTCATAATACACAAAATATCTTAATAGCACATGATACTAGGCTATGAGTATGTATATATGATACATACAGAAGAGATTTGCTTGCCCAAAAGAATATTTTTAATGGAGACCATTGTTTTACATAGGTGTTTTTTGTTTTGTTTGTTTGTTTTTGTACCAGGGATTTAACTCAGGGACACTAGACCACTGACCACATCCCAGCCCTATTTTGTATTTTATTTAGAGTTGCTTAGCACTTCGCCATTGCTGAGGCTGGCTTTGAACTCAGGACCCTCCTGCCTCAACTTCCCAAGCTGCTGGGATTATAGGCATGTGCTACCAATCCCAGCTCTACACAGGTTTATAACGAACCTCAAACTTCAATTTGCGGTTTAGAACAAGGGCTCCAGCACTATTTAGTGACTTAAAAATATGCCAAGAGCTCTGCACAGTGCCTAGCACAGGGAAGCACTCCACAGCTGCTGTCACAGGTACAGACAGTATGACAAAACCTGGTGTCTGTCTCAGATGGGGTATTTTTTTTTTTTAAAGAGAGAGTGAGAGAGAGGGAGAGAGAGAGAGAGAGAGAGAGAGAGAGAGAGAGAGAGAGAGAGAGAGAGAGAGAATTTTTTTTTAATATTTATTTTTTAGTTCTCGGCGGACACAACATCTTTGTTGGTATGTGGTGGTGCTGAGGATCGAACCCGGGCCACACACATGCCAGGGGAGCGCGCTACCGCTTGAGCCACATCCCCAGCCCTCAGATGGGGTATTTATGCACAGCCCATCATCTGTAAATCAAGCAATGGTCTCTGATCTTCTGAATGCCCTGCAGAAAAGCTCATATGTTTTGGTTAAATGGGCCTCAACTTCAGGTGAAGCCATCACACTTCTCAGAAGTGTGTAAGGAAGGGCCCCCACTGCAGTAACAACTGAAAAGCTGTGTGCGCGTCTCATCAGACTCCCAACAGCACACATCCTCAAAATGATAACACACGAATGAAGTGGTAAAAAGCGCCACCACTCCTCACAAATGGCCACAGGAGTACAGCCCAAACTAGAGGCAACTAGGGCTTAGACAGAAACAGCCCTGCACCACAACCCAGGGCAGCAGCGGGCTCCTTCCTCTTTACAAGTGCTCTGTGAAAGGCGCCAGGTCCTGTTGAGAAGGTCTGGGCCAGATGCTCCACAGAGCTGTGATGTTCTAAGGCAGGAACTGGCCCTTCATTCCTTTTCCTCAGCCCTCCTCACCCAACTTCCCTTGCACTACACCGTTCTGACCTGGCTCCTTTCTCTGTAATAGACAGCAAACGCCTAAGGACGGGTGTGGTCTTGCCCGCTTCTGTCCAACCCAAGGTCTCGGTCAAAACATACGCTCCAGCTCTTTCCCTGCCACTGCTGAGTTGAGCAGAGGCGGAGGCTTGGGTCCGCTCAAGATTCCACTTTACCAGTCACCTACCGCCATGGCCCAGGAAGGCACTGCTGCTGGAGGTGTAATGGCCATCAACACTGCTTTACAAGAGTGCCGAAGACCGCCCTCATCCACGACGGCCTTGAACGTGGAATTCACGAAGCTGCCAAAGCCTTAGACAAGCACCAGGCCCGTCTCTGTGTGCATGCATCCAACTGTAATGAGCCAATGTATGTCAAACTGGTGGAGGCCCTTTGTGCTGAGCACCAAATCAATCTAATTAAGGTCGATGACAACAAGAAACTAGGAGAATGGGTTGCCTCTGTAAAACTGACCGAGAAGGCAAACCCATGAAGTGGTTGCTTGCAATTGTGTAGTTGTTAAGAACTATGGCAAAGAATCTCAGGCCAAGGATGTCATCAAAGAGTACTTCAAATGCAAGAAATAAGTAAATAAATCTTTCATTCACATTCAAAAACAATACACACTCCAGCATGGTGACTGGTCCTCCCGCCCTCCTCCCTCCCCAGGGCTTCTCTGGGAGGGGGGCTGGCACTCAGACACAGTAAATCCAAGCCCGGGAGGGGTCTAGCAGCTCCCCCTCAGTGAGGGAAAGCAAAGGACTTCCAGGTGCCTTCCAGCCCTGCAATCAGAGGAGATGCCAGGCACAGCGGTGGTGCCCCTGACCCTGTGTGGCCATTCATTATGCGTTTACTGGTGATTCCCCTAAAAGCCAACTGAAACAAAAAACTTCATTTCAATGAACGGATCATTTACCAACTCCTCTGACTTACCGTTACCATCACAATTATGTGTTCTTAGGAGGCAATGATGTAGACTGACCTGCAGTTACAGAAAGTGGCACTGGGATTCGATCAACTTATAAGACCCATCTACTAATTATGATGTCCTGATCTGGCAACACTCTAACCAAACTCACTCAGGGAAAAATGCCCTCAGGCTGCTGCATCCCCCTACTTGGATAGGAAAGGATTAATTTTCATCTGAACAAGTGTTAAAGTACCACTGATCATGCATGCTGACTGAACTTCAGATGACTTTCTGGATCAAATCTCCTTTGATTAAACTGCAGAAATATATACTGTTTTGATAAAGAACAATACAGCTATTTAAAAAGTCTACCCTTGTATTTATTTCCTGAAGGCTTTTCTCCAGTGTACCATCATCTCAATTAAACCTCAAAAAACAAAGAGCCCTTTAAAAAAAACATCAGGAGACAGTATGCATTTAGTTGGACAACAGCAAAATATAAATAAGACAACAGCAGGGAGGATGCTCCTATTCACACATGTCCCAACCCAAGTAACAGAGCTGCGGAGGCCATGCGGCACTGAGTGATACTTTCTGGGTGCCAGAGTCTGCTTTCACAGCTAGACTGAAAAGGCTCACATATCACAAAGACCCGTTTATCTCAGAGAAATGTCTTTCCATACGTTATATCCACCAAACAATATTCTGTTTTGAATGGGGGGCGGGGGGACTGTCACCATTTCTCATACCATGTTTTAGTATTTTTTTGTGTTCTTGTCAAGCAACTACTCAACTGTGCTTCTCAAGAAAAAAAAAAAAACCCTCCAGACATGCTGATATCTAATTCTAACTTTAATTTTTCGTTGCTGTTGTGAATATTAAATAACTTAAACTCAAAAAAATCACCTGTCCCCACACTAGCCTGCTGAGGAAACGTCTGTGTCCTGGGGCATCGCTGTGTATCTGCAGGCTAAGAGCTGTGGGCCCTAGGCCTTGCCCTTGGCTTCCTCCTAACAGACCCTCAGGGCAGGTCAGTGTCCTGAGGCTGAGGTCACAGGCAAATTCCAGGGAAGACACTGGAAAAGGAGATACCTCCAGGGCACTCGTTCACTTGTCACTGCCCCTGGAGGAAGGAACCACCTCCACCTCAGCAGCCTCTCAACTCTGCCTGAGGCCTCCCTGAAATCTGGTCAGCACCAAGCACACAGAGCCTTAACTCAGTGGTGCCAATCTCTAAACACGGCTGAATGGGGCCCAAGTCCAGGCACAATCCAGGTGGCAGGAAGAGACCAGAGGGCCTGAACTGGCTGGTCCAAAGTCAGACCTCTTTTAGAGGAGGCAGTGGCCTCACCCCAGGGCTGAAGGATCGTCAGAAGGAGGAGGAATGTTTCCACCACACAGAGGTGGAAAATGTGTGAGTTAAAACACAGCATGGGAACTCATAATTTTTGTGTTTAGGTACCCATTAAAAATATAAATTTAATTTTAAAGAGAAAAACGGTATCAGGAATATATTATCTCTAACAGTGATGTGACCACTAGGTAGTTGCACCATCTACCCTGGGAGATGGTCAGCACACTGCGCAGGTACAGCCGAGGACGGCCCCATTAAATGGAATTTTGCCAATTTCACAACAGAAACAAGTGTGCAAGTGGCACGAAAACTAACCCAAGTTAAACAAATATAAGTGATATCATAAAGACTGTAATGTCACTTGATAATGGACTCTGACATGGTTCTTCCCAAATAATGGAAAGAATAAAACCCCGAGGGAAATAAATGCAGGGCTTTTCCCACAGAGCCTAGTAGCTGCAAGTAACAGTGAACCAACTCACAGGGCTTCCACGGTAAGGCATCAAAGTGTGGTGCGCTCACCAGCTCGGGCGCTGTCCCGTTTACCCTCTGCCCTGCCCAGTGTTTCAGGGCCCCCACCTGCTGGCTGGCCTCGTGGTGCTACACTGGCTACCAGAAGCAAAAAACACCTCACTCCAGTGCCAGAATAAAAGGCCCTGATTTCAGAAAGATTTGGTCAGTTTAGGATTCATGCCCACTTTGAAGCGAAAGAAGTGCCCAGGACAAAGGAGCTGCTTAGACCAATGACTCTCCACCCCAGCTGCCTGTTAGAACCTGGAGCATTCACAACAAAAACAAGGACATGCCTGCAGATAGATCCTGGGCTCAGAGGGTGCGCCCCACTGCAACAGCACCTTTCCCCAGCTGCAGAAAAATTCTTTTGAACAGAGTCTTCTTTACTAAAACACAAATTAAAAAACAAACAAAACTGATGCTCGGGCCTCTCCCCAGGCCAATTAGGTCAATCCTAAGAAATGGGATCTGGACACAGGTGTTTCTAGCTTCTGAGGAGATGCCAGTGGGCAGCCAGGGTTGAACAGCCATCTCAAGTCCCCCTGGAGCTTAGGACAGTTAGCTCTTTGTGAGATAGAGTCAGAAGGCAATGGAGTCAACCAGCAGGAGCCTGCACAGTGTCCTCCTTAAATATCCGCCACATTAAGAACCTGGTGAGGGGCTGAGGTTGTGGCTCAGCAATAGAGTGTCTGCCTAACATGTGCGAGGCCCTGGGTTTGATCCTCAGCATCACATAAAAATAAAAAAATAAAATAAAGGTATTGTGTCCAGCTACAACTAAAAAAATATTTTTAAAAAGAACCTGGTGAGATGGTTGATAGAAACATAAATATATGTCCCTTAAATGGTTAAAATGCTCAATATCACTCACAGGAGAACTACTAATCAAAACCACACTATTTCTTACTTACCTAATTAGAAAAACTCCCAAAATTTGATCTCTTTCTCTCTCTCTCTCTCTCTCTCTCTCTCTCTCTCTCTCTCTCTCTCTCTCTCTTTCTCTTTCAGGGGGTACTGAAGATTGAACCCAGGAGCACTTAACCATTGAGCCACAACCCCAGTCCTTTTCATATTTCATTTAGGCAGGGTCTTACTGAGTTGCTTAAGGCCTCACTAAGTTGCTAAGGCTGGCTTTGAACTCGCCATCCTCCTGCCTCAGCTTCCCATGCTGCTGGGATTACAGGTGTGCACCACCACACCCGGCAACAGCACAATCTCTAAACTAGGTTTTGGTAACACAGAGACCCTCTGTGTTACTGGTGGTGGAAGCATAAACTAGAATCTTATAGGAGGAACTTTGGGATATCTACCAATATAGATCCTGTATTAGGATGTGTCTATGAATTAGTGGATATCCACTAAGTAGTGTCACCTGCTAACGGAAATGAATGCGTAACCCTTCCATCCAGCACTCCTCCTTTCAGGAGGCTCTTCCACAGACACAGCTGTGTGGTATGAAATGGCATATACAGAGTCATTCTTCAGCACTGTCTGCAACAGCCAAATACTAGAAATAATCCAAATGCCCCCAAATAGGAAACTGGTTGAGAAAACAATGATATTTCCAGGTTAGTGGGCCACAAGGCAAAAAAAAAAAAAAAAAAAAAAACTGCCTTGCATGCACAAAGCCCTGGGTTCCATCCCCAGCGCCACAAAAAAAAAAAAAAAAAAAAAAAAAAAAAAAAGACATCTGTATACCAACATGGAGACATCCTGAGGATCAACTGAGACACAGAAACCAAGATGCACCAACAGCTCACACTGCACGCTATCCTTTTATACTAAATACTTGCAAAAAAGAAACATTTAAAGGATAAAAAAAGGAACTACAAAACATAGTAGTGGAATGAGAAGGCCAGAGGGCAAGACAGGAGCAAATGTCACAGAAGACACATTTACTGTTCTGGACTTCAATCAGGAACTGTGCTACCTAGCCAAAGTCATGCAATTTAATTTTTTAAAATATTTTTTTAGTTGTAGATGAATACAATATCTTTATTTTTAGTTATTTATTTTTATGTGGTGCTGGAGATCGAACCCAGGGTCTCACGCATGCAAGGCAAGCGCTCTACCACTGAGCTACAGCCCCAGCCCCTCATTCAATTTAATTTTAAGATAAATTTTGAAACTATCACAAAGCTTTTAAGGTAATGTGTAAGTGTTTTAAATTACAAATTATAATCTTGGGGGCTGGGGATGTGGCTCAAGCGGTAGCGCGCTCGCCTGGCATGCGTGCGGCCCGGGTTCGATCCTCAGCACCACATACCAACAAAGATGTTGTGTCCGCCGAGAACTGAAAAATAAATATTGAAATTCTCTCTCTCTCCTCTCTCTCTCTCTCTCTTTAAAAAAAGGAAACATTATAATCTTGGCTGGGGCTGGGCCTCAGCGGCACAGCGCTCGCCTAGCACATGCGAGGCCCTGGGTTCCATCCTCAGCACCACATAAAATAAATAAATAATTCTAAATTTTATAAAAGTATAAAATTATAAAGCATAAATAAAGCACTACATCCCCAAATATCCAATTATCGAAAGAATATTCAATGTTTAATTGAAAACATATCACAAAACTGTGGAAAAAATTAAAACTAATTAATTCTAAACTTAAACCTCCCTCATTTCAAAGTTGTGATCACTTTCAAAGGGCATTAGCCCATCTTCAAAAAGTAAGGATTTCTATTGAAAAAATCCTCCAGCTACCCAGAGACTCAGTTTCTACCACTGCTCTATAACTAGCAAAGTAATTCTAAAAACACAACCAACTTGAAGCAGTTTTCCTTCTGAAAATAGGAATACTATCTATCCTTTATATACCAAAGAAACAAACAGCGAGTATATTAAAGAGTTTTTAAAATATCTAAAGCTAAATATCTTGTTAAACCAGGATGCAAGAAAAGACCACTGACTCCAATTAAAATCAAATTAAAGCAAGCTTATTATTTCGACCGGCCGGGCTGCCTTTCCCTCCCAAAACGGCGGGAACAAGACAGCCCCCCACTTTTCCTACAGCCCAGCTTTATAGCCCAGAAAGTTACACAAAAGGGGGGTTACAGATAACAGAACTCTGACAAGCATCACACTAAGGGTAGTTTACACATTTTTTTTTTGCTGGCCCCAACATCAGAATTTATGAGGACCATTAGAGCCTCAGAGAGGATGGCCAGGGAAGGCCAATATTTATGAGGCGTCACTAAGTTTCAGAGAGGGCTGCTATCTGGTCAGAGAGCCAGGCATGGGTGAGTTCAAGACACAGGCAGGCATTCCAAGCAGGTTCAGAAATGTATAGTAATTTATAGTAAAGTAATTTATAGTAAAGCCGAAATTATCTTTTCATGGCTTTGTGGCAAGATGGCTCCAAATTTTAATAAAAGATCAGGTTGGGTCTATCAATCTAAAGAGTGTCATGGCCACAAAAGGGACTTTGCAACTCAGGATGCTGCAGAATTGCCGATGAGATGATGAGCGACGACACCGTACTGCACAATAGAAGTGTGGCGGCACACTGATCTATTCAATACCAGGGCCAATCTGGGAGTTGTTTAACTGAACTTTTTGGTTGTTTTTTGGTTTTTGGTTTTTTGGGATTGAACCCAGGGGCGCTTTACCACTGAGTTATATCCCCAACCCTTTTTGAGACAGGGTCTCGCTAAGTTGCTTAAGGCCTTGATAAGTAGCTGAGGCTGGCCTCCAACTGCTATCCTCCTGCCTCAGCTTCCCTAGCCACTGTGCTACAGATAGGCACCATCAGGCCCAGCTAACAGAACTTTTGATACTAACTAGACCAGCTGCCTTCTCACAAAAGTGATATGCCAAAAATAAATTCTATTTAAGTGAAGGTTCCACTTAATTTAGGTATCGCTGTAAATTCAATTCCTCCTAACTCACAACTTGCAGAGGAAGTAAACCAACCAACCCAAGATCCAAAGACCCAAATAGCAACTAAGACAATCATCCTCAGAATACGGTCCTATCTTGTCATTCTTCCACAAATATCTCTATTTAAAAACAAGCTCTCAGGCTGGGGTTGTGGCTCAGCAGTGGAGCACTCATCTGGCACATGGGAGGCCCTGGGTTCGATCCTCAGCACCACATATAAATAAATAAAATAAAAACAAGCTCTTGCCAGGAGTGTGGTAGCACATGCCTATAATTCCAGAAGGCTGAGGCAGGAGGATTTCAAGTTCAAACCCAGCCTTAGCAACACCCAGTCTCAAAATAAAATTAAAAGGGCTGGGAGGGTAGTTTAGTGGTAGAGTGCCTGCATAGCATGCTCGAGGCCTTGGGTTAAAACAAATAAAAGTCTGTTCTGCTATTTAGCAATTCTATTTCCTATTTTCTACTTCTCAAAAAATGAGATCTTAATTGGTACATGCCTGTAATCATGGTAACTCAGGAGGCTGAGGAAGTAGGATCACAAGTTCAAGGGCAGCCTCAGTAACTTAGCAAGGTCCTAAGCAACTCAGCAAAACCCTGTCTCAAATGAAAAACAAAAAGGGTTGGGGATGTGGCTCAGAGCCCCTCTGGGTTCAATCCACAGTACCAAAATTTTAAAAATTTTAAAAGGAAGGAAGGAAGAAAGAAATCTCAAGAAACTGTTTAAGACTTCCAAATTCAATCCTTACCAGTGTTAATTCCAATTAACAAGTCACTACTGGCAGAAACCCAGGGCTCTGAGGGAGGACTTACAGGTCCCGTCAGCCTTTGCTCCTCTGGAGAACAGGTGGACACAATAAAGGCCCTGGCTGCTTCACCTGCACATCCTGAACACGTGTGATCCACCAGATGCTTGGGACTTTGCCAAGGCTGGAGGAAAGGCTCCTTAGCCTGAGGGTGTTAACAGGGAAGGGAAGGCCAAAGTACAGGGACAGGAATGTTCACCACAGCAATATCCTAAGTGGACAGCGCAGACTATGGCAACACTGGAGACCTGGAGAAAGGAATAAGGACTTAGGATGTATTCATGAGTCATCAAAGAAGGGAGCCACCAGAGAAGTGTGAATTAAAACCGGGTCACACCAGTGCACAACCACCTAAAAAGCAAACATTTTAAGGGCTGGGGCTCAGTGGGAGAGCATTTGCCTAGCATGTGTGAGGCACTGGGTTTGATCCTAAGCACCACATAAAAATAAAGGCATTGTGTCCACATACAACTAAAAAAAAATTTTTTTAAAGCAAACATTTAAAAGACCCACACACTATGGCACACAGGATTTTTTGGTGTTAGGCTTTAGCCTAAGCAACTCCATTTTAAAACTCCACTTTGAAACCTGCCATCTCACCAGGCACGCCTACGGAGCCCTCCAATGTGATCATCAGGCATAGTCTGACATTAACTAGTCACTTCTCACCACCTTGACAAACTCAGAGTGAAGTCTCTGTCATGTTACCCTCACCCCATAAGGGTGAGGCAAGAAAATCAGGGTGGGGACCACCAGACCAGATGCTTTAATCTCAGGGCAAATGACGTCACTGAGAAATTCGTAGCAGCTGATAGGGATTGAAAGGGAGGTCAGAAGCCCCAGAATTTAGTATAAACGAGAGAGCAAATGAACAGACATTCAGCCAGCTGACACTGATGCCCACATGCCAGAGGGCCTGATGAGGACCTGGACTGACATCCAGCTCTTCTCCTCATTTGCCTGATCATCTGCATGTTCCGCACCACTCTCAAACTCTATAGCCACATCTTTTTTTTTTTTTTCTTTTTGGTACTTGGGATTGAACTCCAGGGCACTCGACCACTGAGCCACATCCTGGCCCTATTTTGTATTTTATTTAGAGACAGGGTCGTGCTGAGTTGCTTAGCGCCTTGCAGTTGCTGAGGCTGGCTCTGAAGTCAAGATTCTCCTGAATCAGCTCCCAAGCCACTGGGATTACAGGTGTGCGACATCGCACCCCGCTACAGCCACATCTTGACCCTGAGGAGAATTGCAACTTCTTCCTTCAAGACCCTCTCCTCAACAGGCCGTCAGCTCCACCCCCAGGGGAAGCCTGCCTCGGTCCTTGACATGATCACCTTGGTCTGAGTGAGTGTGCATCTGCTGGACTTAGAGCCTAAGGCTTGACACTTAGACCTGGCACTTGAGCTTAGCACACGGAATGTCTGTCATGAGCTTGTCAGGATTAGGAGTGTTTGCAGTGCTTAGAATTAACCTAGAATTGTTTGCTGTGAATTGACTAAGTCTATTGCAGTGCCCAGCATTAAGAATTGTCATTTTCTTTTTTTTTTTTTAAAGAGAGAGAGAGAGAGAATTTTTTTTTTAACATTTATTTCTTAGTTTTCGGCGGACACAACATCTTTGTTGGTAAGTGGTGCTGAGGATCGAACCCGGGCCGCACGAATGCCAGGCGAGCGCGCTACCGCTTGAGCCACATCCCCAACCCCATTTTCTTAATTAATAACCTATAGAAATTGTATTGAGTGATTTTATAAAGCATTGAAAAGGGCAGAAGTGGTGGACATTCTTTATTTCCCCCTCAACTGCTTAAGTCGCACCTTTGCCCATCAAGACAGCAACTTACTGAGACCCTGTCTGAAAATAAAATTAAAAAGCAGCATTATTTGTTAACAGAGTTGAAAATAACACAAATGTCTATTAGTAATGGCATAGGTAGGTAATTCTTAAATATTTATATGAGAATAGCAAAAAATGAAAATGAACAAACTACTGATAGATGCAGAAACAGGGATCTTACGAGTGAAACAAGCAAAACCACCAAAATACATACTGTACATATGGAAAGGATGAAGAACCCAACTTCTACTTCCACCCATAATGCAGTAAAGGGTATCAGACTTACTCTGTTGCTCTAAGTGATTGTAAAAACTGAACAAAATAGCTTAGTAGTGCATATCTGTAATTCCGGGGACTTGGGAGGCTGAGACAAGAGGATCAAAAATTTGAGGCCAGCTTCAGCAATTTCATGAGGACCTCAGCAACTTTGTCAGAAACTGTCTCAAAAATAAATAAAAAATGCTGGGCTGGGGATGTAACTCAGTGGTAAAGTGCCTTGTCAATCCCCAGTACCTCACCTCCCAGAAAAAACTGAACAAAATATTTGAGACAACAATTTTTAGGCCTTCCATAAGAGGTAAGGCAGAGATAAGATCCCAATAAGAGGCAAGGCAGAGATGAGAGAAGAGAAAAACCCACTCCACCTTCCTGCCTGGGGCGCTTTCCAGCCAGGTGCAGGGAGTTAAAACCCAAGGCTATGGCAGCAGTCCTTTGAACTAGGGAAGCAGACACCGGGTGTGAGGGTATGAGCAGGTGGAGTTTGCAGCGCAGGGAACCCGAGAGGAAGGAGTTGTATAGAGGCTGGGAGGGAAGCCGGGCCGGACAGGTGGGGTGGGAGCTGTCCCGTGGGTCCTGGCTTCTGGGCTGCACATGTGCATGGTGAGATGCTGTAAGGGTCAGCTGAGGGTGAGGCCAGAGGCTGTGAGCCTGAGGACTGCTGTGAGATGGAGCTTCACAGCCCTGGGGGACAGTCAGTGGCAGTCCACCTAGAGCAGAGAAACCATGTGAGTGCCTCTGTCATTCAAGTGAAACCAAAAAAAGTCAAGCATATCATCTAAAGAACACCCCTTAGATAAGGACCAGGAGTCTGAACTGAGCATAAACACCTACTAATAAACCATAAAACCAAGTCTGTCAGGGTTAAAAGAATACACCAATAACTTAACCACGTGTCAGAAAAGAAAGAAACACCACCAGATCCAGGTCATTTGTGGTGGTGTGCTCTGGTAATCCCACTGGTTTAGGAGGCTGAGGCAGGGGATGGGAAGTTCAGGCCAGCCTCAGGGACTTAACAAGACACTGCCTCAGGGGGAAAAAAAGGACTGGGGATGTAGCTCAGTGTCAGAACAACCCTGGGTTCAATCTCAAGGAAGGAAGGAAAGGATGGAGGGGACAGTAGAATGGGGGGCAGGGGCAGGCAAAAATTCAGAATCCCTACAATGTAACATCCACATGTGTGGCATAAAATCAAAATTATTAAACATATAAAGACACAAGAAAGTGTGACTCAGAGAAAAAGCAGTCAATAAAAATGGATCTAGATGCTTAAAATAGTAAACAAAGTACTTACTACAAATAATTTCAAAGATTTAAAGGAGAAAATGGACCTCATGAATGAAAAGATGGTGCATCTCAACAGAAAAACACAAACTATAACAAATAAGCAACAGCAAGGAGAGGCAGCACACTGCAGCATCAGCCTTTCGGAGGCTGGGGAGGAAGCCCACTTGAGCCTGGGAGAAGAGTTAGGGACCAGGCAGGGAAACACAGTGAGATGGAGTCTGAAATGGAAATTCTATTTATTTACTTTTCTCCAGGTCTTTTTTTTTTTTTTTTTTTTTTTTGCAGAATACCCAAACATAGAAGATAATTGCAAATATGTGCCCATACAAAAGAAGAGCTAGTGATCAATTACATATGGGAGACAAGAGTCCTGTTTAAAATAAGTAGCTAACCACAAGTCAGGCCTTGCCAGCGCTGGACTCCAGGTCTGCTTAAGCAGCTGCCCTGCCTGAGGGCTGCCATGATGTCATGAGCCCTCCTTACAACTGAAGGCATGGAATAGGCCAAACACCATCTAGAGCCTTCCTCAGTCCACAGACCTGATCTGGCCAGGACAAAAGTGACTTGAATTTCCCCAAGGTCCACGACAGTTAAGTATTCGACATGATTCTTTTGGTTCCCAGTAAAGGGAAATTTTAGAATAGAAAAGTATGACATCTGAAATAAAAATTTTCCAAGACATTAAACTTCAAAAGAGATAGTGAACTTGAAGACAAACCAATAGAAAATAAAAACTAAAAACCAGGAAGAGAAAAATGTGTTAGTGACCAACAGAGCTTCCATAGAGTCAAGCAAGAACTGACAGAATATTCAGTCATATTTTCATTCTCAATGGTCCCTTTCATTCCATCAGTCTTGCCAGAAGTTAGTCTATTTCACTAGTCTTCTCTTTCAAAGTTAGCTTTTGGTTTTGTTGATCATTTCCATTTCTTTTTTTTTTTTTAGAGAGAGAATTTTAATATTTATTTTTTTTAGTTTTGGGCGGACACAACATCTTTGTTGGTATGTGGTGCTGGAGGATCGAACCCGGGCCGTGCGCATGCCAGGCGAGCGCGCTACCGCTTGAGCCACATCCCCAGCCCGTCCATTTCTTAATTTATTTTTATTTTGTTACTCTCTTCCTCCTGGGTGGGGCAACAATTGGGCTGGAAGGAAAGAAAATAAGAAGCGAATCCCTCCAGGGCCCTCCCCTCCTACACCCTGGTGCTCCCTGCCTCCAGGGGAGAGTTCCCTCCTGCAGGGTGGGGGGCTGCAGGAGTTGTTGAGGAGCACCGCTGGCCGGCTCCTTCCCTAGGCCCCCCAGGGCGGCTACTTTCCCGCCTGTGCTTGGATGTCTTCAGCTCCAAGGCCACCAGTCACATAGGCAGTATGGGGAGGAGAGAGCAGAAGAGGAAATCTAAAATGTATAAAAAGGTAGGACACCCTGTCCTCAGACACCAGCTCTGGGGCTGCTGTTCTTCACAGAAGTCTATCTCTGTTCCACCCTTTAAATAAAACTTGCTCTCTTCGCTTGTGGTGTTTTCTGGGGTGTCCAATCTTCACATCCGGGAAGCGGCGCTCAGCCTGATTCTCATCACGGTATCGCTCCTATACCCAAGGGGATGATTATATTTTTCTGGCTTCTTCAGTTAAAGGGTTAATATTTTGGGGGGGTGGGGAGCTCAGTGGCAGAGCGCTTCCTTGCACCTGTGAGGCCCTAGGTTTGATCCTCAGAACCACATAAAAATAAATACATAAAATAAAGATAGTGTGTCCATCTACAACCAAAAAAAAAAAATGTTTTAAGGGCTGGGGATGTGGCTCAGTGGTAGGGCGCTTGCCTGGCACGTGCCAGGCTCCGCGCTGGGTTCAAGCCTCAGCACCACATGAAAATAAGTTAATAAATAAATAAAATAAAGATTTTTAAAATTTTTTTAAATGAATGGAATTAAAGGGGAAAAATCTATAATCATAACTATTGATTTTTAACATTCCTCTTTCTGTAAAAAAAGATACCAAAAAGGGGCTGGGGTTGTGGCTCAGTGGCAGAGCGCTTGCCTCGCACCTGTGAGGCCCTGGGTTCAATCCTTAGCACCACATAAAAATAAATAAATAAACAAAATAAAGACATTTACAAAAAAAAAAAAAGATATCAAAAAAAAAAGGAAAGAAAAAAACCTTAAGAAAGATAGATAAAATAAGTAGATAAAAAGCAAGTAAAGGCCCACGTTCATAACACCCCAATTCCTAACAGCCAAACCATGGACCAGCCTCGATGTCTGTCAATGGATGAATGCATTAAGACAAGAAAATGTGGTATTTAAACATATACACACACATGATGGAGTTTTATTCAGCCCTAAGAAAAATGAAATTATATCGTTTGCCAGAAAATGGATGTAACTTAAGACCATCATGTTAAGCAAAATAAGCCAAACTCAGAAGGTCAAGGGTCTCATATGTTTTCTCTCATATGTGGAAGCTAGAGAGTAAAAAGGCAAAGAAAGCTGGCTGAGCAAAGACCTCATGAAAATCAAAGGGAGATCAGCAGATGAAAAGGACCAGGGAGTGAGGGGAAGGGGGGGGGAGTGGGGGGAGTGATATTGGCCAAATCATATATTGTAAACAGGTACAAATATGTAACCATAGCACCAATAAAAAATAAATAGTAAGAGAAGCTGTCACATGGTGGTGCAAGCCTGTAATCCCAGTGTCTTGGTAGGCTGAGGCATGAGGATCAAAAGTTCGAGGCTAGCCTGGACAACTTAGTGAGGCCCTGTCTTAAAATAAAAAAGGCTAGGGATGTAGCTCAGTGATAGAGCACCTCTAGGTTCAATCCCCAACAGCAGAGGAAGGGGAAAAGAAAAGAAATGTACACCCAACAAGAGCAGAACACATTCTTTTCAAAAATACAAATGAAACATTCACTAAGACAGGTTATATCTTGAGACATCAAATTAGTCTTAGTAAGTATCAAATGACTGAAACTTTACAGAGGATATTCTTAGACCTCAATGAAATTAAATTAGAAATCAATATGATATCTGCTATATCCAAATATTGGAAATTAAATACTTTAAAAACAACATATCAAAATGTGTATAATGGCACTAACTCAGTGTGTAGAAGGAAATACACAATTTTAAATACTTAAGAAAAGCTCAAAAATTTTAAATGCTTGTATTAGGAAAGAAGAAAAGTTCAAAATCAATAATCTAAAGTTCCACCTTAAGAACCTAGAAAAAAGTTGGTGTGGTAGCACCTATAATCCCAACAACTCAGGAGACTGAGGCAGGAGAACTGCAAATTCTAGGCCAAACCTGCCAATTTAGTGAGAACCTGTCTCAAAATAAAAAATAAGCCAGGTATGGTGGCACACGCTATAATCCCAACAGCTTGAGACAGGAGGATCTCGAATTCAAAGCCAGCCTCGGCAAGATCAAGGTGCTTAGCAACTCAGTGAGACCCTAAATAAAATACAAAATAGGGCTAGGGATGTGGCTCAGTGCTGAAATGCCCCTGAGTTCAATCAAATAAATAAATAAATAAATAAAAAGATCTGGGAGTGTAGGGCTGGAGTTATGGCTCAGTGATAGAGCGCTTGCCTAGCACGTGTGAGGCACTGGGTTCAAACCTCAGCACCACATAAAAAATAAAATAAACAAATAAAATAAAGGCATTGTGTCCATGTGCAACAAAAAAAAAATTAAAAAAAAAAAAGATCTGGGAGTGTAGCTCAGTGCTAGAGCACACCTGAGTTCAACTCCTAGTACCAAAGGAAAAAAACAAAATAAAGTAAAAAAATAATAAAGAACAGAAATCAATAAAGTAGAAGACAACTGAGAAAGTCAATTTTTTTGAAAGACTAATAAAATTGATAAACTCCCAACAAAATTAGCCAAAAGAGGCAGAAAAAAACAGAATGCACAAATTAACAATGAAAGATTGTTAATGAAAGAAGAAATATCACTACAGAGCCTAAGGACACCAAAAGGACAGGGAAATATTAAAACACGGGGAACAAACCCACTGACACACGCAAGGTATTAATCACCTCTGAGGAAGAGCGAGGGAGGATCTGGCGAAACTGGGGAGGACTGGCCCTTCTGAGGAGTGCCGCTGACTTTCCACTTCTTTACCAGGACAGGTTCACAGAGCTGCTCATTTTGGGATTATTCATCAAGCTGCATATTTACCATTTGTATCCCTTTCTGCATGTACAGTATGATTTTTAGAAATCATACAAAAGTTCCATCAACAGATGGAAGGGTAAACAAAATGTTGTACATACAAGCTTGGAGTATTATTCAGTCTTAGAAAGGAAAGAAATCAGCATATATGCTACAACATGAATAAACCTTAAAAAAATATGCTAAGTGACAGCTGAGGTTGTGGCTCAGTGGTAGAGCCCTCACCTAGCATGTATGAGGCACTGGGTTTGATCCTCAGCATCGTATATAATAAATAAAATAAAGGTATTGTGCCCACCTATAACTAAAAAAATATTTTTAAAAATTTAAAAAATAGCCAGGCACAGTGGTGCATAACTGTAATCCCAGTAGCTTGGGAGGCTGAGGTAGGAGGATCGCGAGTTCAAAGTTAGCCTCAGCAATGGCAAGTGCCAAGCAACTCAAGTGAGACCTGTTCTCTAAATAAAATACAAAATAGGGCTGGGGTGTGGCTCAGTGGTCAAGTGCCCCTAAATTCAATTCCCAGTATCCCTATTCCCCCCAAATCCTTGGATCCATTAGGAAAGAAATTACCTGTTTGAGAACTTTCTTCTACTTCTTGTAAGTGGATAAGTCCAATCTCTTATTTAGTGCATTTAATTCTTATTAAACAAGAAATTTTTACTGAGGGCCTATCTATTCAGCATTGGGCTTAGGTAACAGACAAGGAGGTCGATCCTGCCTGCACACACTTACATTTCACTTGAGGACCCAGCTCACAAGAAGCCATTAGGAAATACTACAGGGCAAATACACAGTATGTGGGCGAGCGTTCACTGTATTGCAGAAGCACGACGGGGCAGAAGTTACAGAACAACTAGGGAGGGCCAGATGTCAAATGTGGTTTCAGGAAGAAGGGGCACTGAGAGGAATGTGAATGGTAGGTGGGTTTCGAACACACTCAGTGAAGTCAGGGGCACAACCACCAGAGGCAGGAACCAGGCAGTCAGGTAATGGTGAGGAATGTGGCAGAGCAGTCCAGAGGGAGTGCTCCCTCTCACCCAAGCCCATCTTCTAAGCAGTAACTCGCATCTCTTACCCAGACCCAGACATTTCTATGGGTATAATTCCCTGCTCAATCATGGTAACGCATCCCTCTCTCTCCCACCTGAAAAATGCACATACTGCTGGGGGTGGTGGCACACATCTGTAATCCCAGCTACTAGGGAAGCTGAAGCAGGAAGATCACCAAGTTCAAGGTCAGCCTGAACAACTTCTCAAGATTTTATTCCAAAATTAAAAAGTAAATAGGGGGAAAAAAGGGCAGGGGATGTAGCTCAGTAGTAGAACACCCCTGGGTTCAATCCTCAGTACCGCCAAAAAACTTATTTCCAACACAGGTACACTCAACCAATATGAAGTGATTTCACATTCTAACTTCTTTTTTTTTTTTAATATTTATTTTTTAGTTTTCGGCGGACACAACATCTTTGTTGGTATGTGCTGCTGAGGATTGAACCTGGGCCGCACACATGCCAGGCGAGCGCGCTACCGCTTGAGCCACATCCCCAGCCCACATTCTAACTTCTATCATTTTATTTGATAGAATGCTTGATTCAAACCAGGTAAAACTCTTGGTCAATCATCTTCGGTCATTTTCTTTTACCTACACCACAACAGAAACAGTTTTCTTCTAATCACAAGCATAATTCTTAAAATGGACAATAAAGTTTTATGAAAAACAAAAAGGCCATACAAAATGTATTAGACTATAGGAATAACAGGGCGGCTATTAAAACATAACTATATACGATTTTGCATTTTCATAGTTCATGTACCACAACCCAATTCTTACATAAATAGAAAGATATACTCTTTCCAAACAACCTCTTTTAAGAATCTGAGTGAGCTGTGAGTGGTGGCACATACCTGTAATCTAAGCTATTAGGGAGACTGAGGCAGGACTACAAGTTTGGAAACCAGTCTGGGCAAGACTCTGTCTTAAAATTTTAGAAAGACTTGGGTTGTAAAGCAATGGCTCTTGCCTAACATGCTCAAGGCATATTAATCCCCAGTATCAAAAACCCAAAAAGTTTGGGGAGGGGGGAGGCATGGGAAAAATGGAGGAAATTTGATTGGGCAATGGGGAGGGAGGGGAGGGAGGGTACATGGGGGCAGGAAAGATGGTGGAATGAGATGGACATCATTATCCTAGGTACATGACTGCACGTATGGTGAGACGCTACAGCTACATCCCTACACCATGTATAACTATAGAAATGTAAAGTTGTGCTACAATTGTGTACAATGAATTAAAATGCACTCTGCTGTCATATATACCTAATTAAAACACTAAGGACAGTGGCTAATATCCAGTATATTCTCAGTAAATGAGTCAGTTACAATTCTAGTAAAGTCTATGCATTTTACCAAATTAATAAACCAATCATTTAGATAAAAATGAACATCACATTGCATCATAAAAATATAAAATTTTTCTGATGAGGAGGAATGTGACCCTGCTATATTTCTAAAAATGTGGTTTAAAAATATTAGTGCTTACAGCAGTATTACTATTCTTTAGTTACTTTCAATTTTTAAATCTTAATATTAACAATACAGGTAGTAAATTCTGAGAAATTTTTTTTGCAAAGATGAATGCAATGATAGAGTTTCTTAAACAAAAATCTTCATTTTTTGCCTTCTATTTCATAACTTTCTGCAATTTAAAAAAAAATAGCTACCATATGATCATAAGACATAATTAGATAATTGGAAAGTTTTACCAGACACTGTCTCCTGCTCAGATAAGGAAAAAAATTTTTTTGATTGGTTTAACATTAATGCCTGTAGGACTCAACAGATCATTACCCCACCTCCTAACGTGTATAGATATTTAATATAATTTGACAGTGAAGGAATCACAGTGTTAATGTATCATGTACCTACAACTATGACCTAAAGTTTCATTTGAGAACCTTAAAGTAGCTTTGAACTGATAGTAAACAATGTCTTATCATTTTCAGTTAAGCTTAAAATAAAATATTGAGTACAAGTTAGTTAAATAACTTTGAAGGACAGATATACTAACTCAAAATTAGAAAATATAAAAATAAGTTGTTAAATAAATTTTTAAAATGTTTTTAGTTATAGGTGGACACAATGTCTTTATTTCATTTTTATATGGTGCTGAGAATCAAACCCAGTGCCTCACGCATGCCAGGCAAGCACTCTACCTCTGAGCCACAATCCCAGTCCCAAATAAAATTTTTAAGAAGCTTCAGCTGGACACAGTAGTCCATACTTATAATCCCAGCAACTTGGGAGGCATGGAGGGTTAGAAGTTTGAAGCCAGCCTCAGCAACGTAGTGAGACCCTGCCTCAAAATCAAAAACATAAAGCACTGAGAATGTAGCTCAGCAGTAAAACGCCTCCTGGGTTCAATCCCCAGTATCACAACAAAAAACATATCAGGACCTGAATCTCCAAGGTCCCAAGGGCTTCACTAACCACAGGTATAAAAGTCAACATCCTTGAAATGACCAACAGGACTCCACTCTTCTATCCTCCCTTTACCCCCATTTTACCTCCTACAATCCTCTTTCTGCCTTCTCTGCTCCAGCTTCACTGGCCTCTGGGCTGGTCCTTGAATATGCTAAGCAAGCTCTGCCTCAGGGCCTTTGCACCTGCCTCCCCTGCCTGAAACACTGTACCCTCTACTTCTATTGCAGCTTGCTCCTCACCTTCCTCCTTCAGTTCTTTATTCAAAATGCCACCTTTTCAGGTGGGCTTCTCTAGCTACCATTACTAAAATTATACCCCCACATATTCACATTCTGGGTTATATTTTGTCCTCAGCACCTTCCACCACCAACACATCTGTACAGTATTTCACTGCAGAATCATTACACCCTACTTTTTCACTCTGAAAATTGGTTTATAACCTTTCCTTGCAAAACTGTCTCATGGATGATTCTGTACCTCACGTGACGTAAGAAGCAACTAGAAGGCTAGAGTTGTGGCTCAGTGGTAGACTTGCCTAGCACGCGTGAGGCACTGGGTCCGATCTTTAGAACCACATAAAAATAAACAAATAAAGGTATCGTGTCCACCTACAACTAAAAAGAGATTTAAAAAAAGAAGAAGAAGGGGCTGGGGATGTGGCTCAAGCGGTAGCGCGCTCGCCTGGCATGCGGGCGGCCCGGGTTCGATCCTCAGCACCACATACAAACAAATATGTTGTGTCTGCCAATAACTAAAAAATAAATATTAAAAAAAAGAAGAAGAAGAAGAAGAAGAGCTGGGGTGTGGCTCAGTGGTAGAAGGCTTGCCTAGCATGTGTGAGGCCCTGGGTTCGATCCTCAGCACCACAAAAAGGAAGGAAGGAAGGAAGGAAGGAAGGAAGGAAGGAAGGAAGGAAGGAAGGGAGGGAGGGAGGGAGGGAGGGAGGGAGGAAGGTGGGTGCTGTGTCCATCTATAACTAAAAAAAAAGAAAGAAAAAGAAGTAATTAGAGCCACACTATACTCCCCAGTGGCATATGACCATGCTTCAGTCTTCCTGCACCTAGAATTCCCCGGGGTTACTGCCTGTCATCTCTGTAGTCCCTCAGAGTGCTGCTTCTACACCAGTGGCCATAGGACTGCGCCTTCAAGGGGGAAACTGAGGACAGTGGTGCAAAATCTCCACACAGGGAGGATGACATCTTTTGCAATACTGCTGCAAATTTTCTCAACTGTAATATTAACTATATCACACAAAATGATAACAATTAACCTGTTACCCTTTTTCCAAACCAGAAAAATGTTCACTAAACTGTCACAAAGCTATGATATATGTCAATTTGGACTCTTCAATACTCCTGAATATAGGTTACTCAAAACTCTCTTCAAGAGTATTCCATGCATCCTAATCTTGCACCAAAGACAGTTTAATAGTACAATATTTTTAAGTAATACTTGAACAGTTTTATAGAAATTCACATAACAGACACATCTCACTTAAAAAAAAAAAAAACTAGCAGAAAATCTTCAATGATACAGGACCAGTCTAACTCCACACCATGTACAACCCACAAGAATAGGATCTGTCCATGTAGGTATGTCAAAATATACCCTACTGTCATGTATAACTAAAAAGAACAAAAACAATCTGCAATAATTACATGGCAAATTACAGTTATTTATTTAGTATATTGATGGTTTGTCTACTCCCACTAGAATGCAAGTCCTAAGAGGACAAGAATATTTTTTTCTTCTCATATGTATCACCCTTCACCAAAACACTACCTAGCACATAGTATAGGCACGATAAATATTTGTTGAAGAAAAAAGATACACTAGAAAAAGTTTTACCAGTGAATTCTTTCAATTTTCCTAAGAGAATTTTCTTAGTTAAACCACTAAAATGTGAAAAGAGCATGTGGTGTAAAATAACACCACAGCCCCCCAACACACACATACACTGTCCATATGACCAGGCCCTTCTGACTCTGAATGATCCTGGCAAAAGCTGCCATCTGCCCACTCCTTTCAAATTCACCACCATACCACGAACCACCAACCACCATCAACATCATTCTAGGCTTCCAGATTCATGTCTGGTCTAACACTGTGTTTCTTACTTCCAAGTTTTTCAATCCAATTTACAGGAACATCAACAAACTCTAGAAAGATCAGCCTGTGAAAGAGCAAGAACAATTTGTAACACAAAAATAACAGTGTATTTTTCCAGAAAAAGAATCCTCAAGGTCCAAAGAAACTGACTTGTCTTCAATCATGACAATCTTTCATCAATAGGTACAACAAAGAAGTGATTATTGATCCAGCTGTCAACAATTGTTTTTCTTTAAATTTTATTACAAAATAACACAAATTTGTTGTAAAAACACATTTGGAATATCACAAACGTAAAAACTTCAAAATTTTCTCCATCTGGGTCATACTAGCCCAGTGCACTGGCGCACACCTGTAATCCCAATAGCTCAGGAGGCTGAGGTAGGAGGATCTTGAGTTCAAAGCCAGTCTCAGCAACAGTGAGGTGCTAAGCAACTCAATGAGACCCTGTCTCTAAATAAAATACAAAACAGATCTGGGATGTGGCTCAGCAGTCAAGTGCCCCTGAGTTCAATACCTGGTACTCCCTCCAGGAAAAAAAAAAAAAAAAAAGGTCATACTATATGGATAGATCTCCAAATGCTTTCTTTCTACTTACCATAGCACAGACATCAATTCACTGTTAGTCCTTCAAAGTCTGCTTGTGTACCCTCTGAATAGACTTCCTGTGGTAATGGTTCCCAAACTTTTAAAAATATTTTTATATTTTTTTTAGTTGTAGATGGACACCTTATCTTTATTTTATTTTTATGTGGTGCTGAAGATCGAACCCAGTGCTTTCCACATGCTAGGAGAGCACTCTATCACTGGGGCTACAACCCCAGCCCCCAAACTTTTTAATCTCTGCTCTTGTTCCACTTTTGAAAATTACTGATGACCCCAAAGAACTTTAATTTATATGGATTATCTCATCAATACTTACCATCTTAGAAATTAAAACTAAAACTTAAAAATATACTTATTGATTTAAAAACAAATATTTTTATTATGTGTTCTCCCAGAAAGGCAAACTTCATGGGTAATAACAGATATTCTTTTCTGCTACACTGAAAACCTCTGTACATGGTGGTTTCTTAAAGGCTGGAGGCCAGGTAGAATCTGAAACCATATCGATAAACTTTTGTATTCTATGACATTAGAATCTCCTGGTTCACCTTGTACTTTGAATGGAGGTTCCACCTGTGCATGCTTCTTTATCACATGTTGATCATTTAGAAAACACTGGTTCACTTATTTACGTAGATCTTAGCTTTCATTATAAAGTATCAAAATATCACAGCCACAAATATTACCACCAAGCTCTACATCACAGTGACATACAAAAGTTATCCAAAATCCTATTTCACTAGAAAACTAACATTTTTATAATTGGCAAAAAACCAAAAAACAAAAAACAACAACAAGAAAAAAAAAAAAAAAATATATATATATATATATATATATATATATATATATATATTTTCCCGGTTGTTTTCCTTGAAAAGAAATATCTTTTCTTTCAAGAAACACAACCGGGAGTATTTTTTTTGTTTTGGTTTGTTTTTGCCAATGATAAAATGTTGGCTTTCCAGTGAGATTACTGGGTCACTGGCATACAAATTCATCTAAAACTCTCCAAAAAGTCTGTGGCAATTTTCACTATCTAATGCTGCATGAATGATCACCACTAGTTAAAATGTAAATATTTCCTTTTTAAATCCTGAATTTGGGAAGATCATATATTACCACATTTGACTGCCTAAAATAATACTCAAGTAAATCCGATGTTTCAAGGTGAAGTAAAATCCAGATTAACTTAGATGAAGTGAATATTTTTGAATTTCAAAGTGCACGCCATCTGCACACACTGCACATCCACTCGTGGGATGGGTGGGCTCAATTCATACCTTAATACTAAGCACAGCCTGAAAAATATCAGGCTGCAGCAGCACAAACACGACCTTAATTAACGGATCCTGGCTGGCCTCTTTACACATATCAGTTAAGCTGACCCTCAGCTTTAACTTCACACAGGATTCTTGGAAGTGAACAATGTAACATGTACTGTCAGCACTCAAATGCCAACTATGTTCACAAAAGTGTCAAAGACAATCTTTATTGCCCAAATGTCATTCTAAACAGGGAGAGAGGAAGATGCAACATATCATCAGTAGGGAAAGGGTTACTCCTTATGGAAGGTAAAATAATTAGAAGGTGTGTCCTCAATTCATGAGAAATGCTGCTTTCCAGTTCAATCTTTTCCACAGAGCACAAAAGTGAGTATTTTCAAATCCTACTTTTGATTGAAAAAAACTAAGGATACTAGTGTCAACTTGGATGTGGTTCTTAACTTTTTAGAACACAAAGCACTTTAGGAATAGGATAAATGCTTTCTACAGAAAAAATAGTAGAGGATTCATGCAGTTAGAGGAAGTCTGTGCCTTCAGTTAAAGCAAATGATATATCTAGGAATCCCAAGAAGCCACTTAAGACCAACCCTATCATGAAAACTGAGGCCCTGGAACAGTAAAACGGCTTGTCCAAGGTCAACAGTGAACAAAAAGTTCAATCAATCAGGCAAGAAGTAAGCAACTCAAACAGATTTTGAATAAAGCCCTAATTTTCTTATACAAAGAAAGTTTCTGTCGGCAACTGAGAGATAACTACAGTAACAAAAAATGTTAAGTAGAACTGGAAGGAACTGACACAAGTACTGCTGTTTCAAAAACCTCCTTGACAGCCTAAGCTGAAAGTATAAGGAAAAATATGACCAGAAATCTTGAAAAAAAAACTCACCATGTTCCATAAAAACATTGCAGTGTGGACCCCCATGCCTCGATGAGTCCTTCTTCCCTGCTCCTTTGATAAAGTGCAGGGCAGGCAAACTTGGCCTTCTTTGGTCCCCAAGAACTTTTCCAGGCTGCTGCCCCATAAAGCAATGATGATAAGCACCCCTTTCCAGAAGAGGGTTCAAGATCTTCCAGAACGGTGAGTGGACTTAGAAGGAAAAGGATATATGCGTGGGATTTCACATTTATTGCATCTCCCCAAGTAGTAACTGAGGTCAATCACAGAAAGACACCTTTTGTGACAAAGGGGAGCGGACCTTTAGGTTGACAGATGTAAACAGGAGTTCCAATTATTTTCGCAGTTTAACTTGATTTTAAGTATGTTTCACAGGCTGAATAACAGTTTTTTTTTTCCTCCCCAAGAAGAAAAATTTAAACACAAATATTCACAGGCGACGCTAGGTCAACAGTCCTACAGTCTTTTCCATTCACAAGTAAAAAGGAAACGTCGATCGTCCTTGGATGCTACTTCCGAACTTTTCCTGTGGAAGTCACCAACCCCCTATCTTGGTTTCTCCATCTTCCGACAAATTTCCTGCCCCTCTTCCTTCCCTACCCTGCTCTCCGGGAAAGGGCACGGGTCACCCAGATTTCAGCGAGCTTGCCCTCCACTCTGACAAGAAGCAATGCATCGCCAGCAACTTTTAAGTCCGCTTTTTAAAAGGCCTGTGAAACCAATCCAGGCTTTTCCTTTGCATTGAAGTTTTTGGCTGCACTGGGACCGAGGGAGCGGAAGGTGACATTGGAAGAAGTCAGGGCATCAAGGCTCGCGGGAGCAACCTCGAGGACAGGAGAACGCCTGACAGTGGGCAGGGGCTCTCCTCCGGCGGGCGGGGGGCTCAGCGGCCAGGCGTGGGCCGGGGCCGGGGCGGCGGGGGCGAGCACCGGCTGCTGGGGCGGGGCACGGGCGGCTTACTCGGGGACGTCGCTCCTCCACGCATCAAGCTAGAAGCCGGGTGTCCCCGGTCGGGGGCAAGTGAGACCACCCCGGCGTCCCGGCGCGGGAGCGGGCAGCACGGGCCGGAGGACGCGCGCGGCTCCAAGCCGGGGGCAGCCACGGGGGGAGGAGGCCCGGCCGCCGCGGCTCCCCGATCCCGGGGTCTCTGCCCGAGACACCCCCTCCCCCGGCCCCGGACGTCGCCGCCGCCTCCGCCGCGCAGTCACATCCCCCGAGCTCCGCCGAGGCACAGCCTCCCCCCGCCGGTGGGGGTCGCGGGCAAGGGAGGGGCTCCTCAGCCACAGGACCGGGAACCGGCTCCGGCTCCGGCGCCGCTCAGAGACAGACACCGACCCCCGCGGCCGCCATGATGGATTACGAGCCGCTCCACAACGAGGCCAGGCCCCGCCCCCAGCCCCGCCCCCGACGACGTGCGAAGCCCTCCACGCGAGGCCCGGGCGACCCTGGTGCCGCCTTCTGCGGACGCCGCTGCACCTTCTGCCGTAGTCTTGGTGCAGGTGAGAGTCCAGCCTCGCACGACCTTTTAATTTGGTTCTCCTGGGCGCAAGGTGAGCGTAAGGAAGCGCCCGCCTCCTCCGCACTGCCATTGGTCCTTGGGAATCCGGGCCCCTCTCTTCCATCCCATTGGCCAGTGAGAGCAGCTGGACCGGCCCTGATAGCCAACCGCCTTCGGCGCGGCCGCGGGGCGTGCCGGGAGCTGTGGTTCCGCGGGGCGCCCGGCCCCCGCACGGACACGGCCGGCCCTCGGCTCTCCGCTCCAGCGCTCCTGCCCCTCCCGCCTGGGAGCCCGTGGACTCGATGGCCTCTCCCCTGGCTGGCCAGCTCTCCGGGCGCCCGAAGCTCGGCCGAAGAGCCAGAGCGAAGGGGAAACTGCGGATTGGATTTTCCCAAAACCGGAATTGGATTACTTCCTTGAGCCTCTTTTAGGGGAGAAAATTTGGCTTGATCCTTGAAATCCAAGCTATTTGGTCCCTTTCATCCCATTCACTCCCTAAAAAGCACCAATGATGGAACTAGAGAAGAAATCCGACATGCTGCTAGCGAATTTAATGGTTTCTTGAGGGATCAGGAGGCTGGCTTACTATAGCAACAGCATTTGTTCTGAGGGCGTGTCAGGTGCAAATGGACGTTTGCCAGAAAGAAACTCCAAGGTAACATTTCGCAGGTGAACACGCATTTGCATGACATTCTTGCTTGTTAGACAACAAAATGCCCATATTAGGCTTTGCAGGCCTACAAGCTAGCTAACAACCTAAACACACCAAACTAGCACCTGTCATAACCCATCTTCTTCGACTAAAAAGTTCCCATTCTTCACTCTCCATAGAGCAGCACCTAACTGGGATATACCCATTTCTGAGGGGACCCACTCATCACAGTGCCTCTCTACGCCCTGCAATGTTGGCACTTTTCATTGACTGCATTCTCATTTAGTACTCATGAAAGCCCTGTGAGGGTTATCATGTAATATTATCCCCATTATGCAGATGGGGAAACAGATTCAGAAAGGTGACTTACCCAAGGCACTTGGCTAATGTGACAGGCATTACTTCAGCCCAGATTGGCCTTGCTCCAAAACACATGTATTCCTACTATACCATCAGCTACCAAATTACTTTTCAGAAGTTTCTACTGATACCACAGGCACCACAGCTGCATTGAGTGCCAGTACATTCAGCTATGCGTTTTAGAAATATTTCTGCCATATTGAGACATGGCACTTACCATATACATATTTATTTTTTAGTTGTCAATGGACCATGATTTTATTGTATATGTAATGCTGAGAATCGAACCCAGTGCCTCACACATGCTAGGTAAGTGCTCTACCATTGAGCCACCACCCCAGCCCCCCATAGCACTTACTCTTGATAATGGCACTTTGATTACTGAAGAGGAAAATATCCACTTGGAGATTCAATAGGAAACATGAAAATTTTGTGCAAAAGATTTAGAACTGGAACTCATAAATCCATGTTGATATAGCTTTGTGGCTCAGTGGTAGAGCACTTGCCTCGCAAATATGAGGTACTGGATTTGATCCTCAGCATCACATTAAAAAAAATAAAAAATAAAATAAATAAAAACCTTAGTTCTCATCTATAGTATTTTTCTTCAAACTTCAATGCCTTTGTTCCTCTTGATTTATCTTATACTGATTGCTACTTCCAATTTTTCTTTGTGACATTTTTTACTTTTCTAACCTATTCATGTTTTAATCACTTCCTCCACATCTGCATTCTTCACTCTCTGGTCTAGGTTAAAATTGGGAAATCAAATCAGAACTCTATAATATACATAGCTTACACTTAACAATTCATTTAACAAGTATTTACTGAGTAACTATTCTAAGTACTAGAATACAGCAAAGGGGAGAAAAACACCTCCTTATTCTTGAGGAGCATACATGGGACAGGCAATATGCAAATAGGTAACAATTCAAATAAAAGATAACCTCAATGCTGGAAGTTAGACTTCTGGATTCATGACCTTTCAGTCAGTCCTACTTGTCCTCTGAAGGCCAGCTTTCTGATACCTCTAGGGCTTAAATGTGCTTGATTCAGTCACTCATGAACTTACTCAAGTCACCTTACTTCTCAGATTTCTTTGCCTATAAGCGGGATTCCTAGCTGCTTACTTCATAAAGTTATCATGCCAATCAGACCAGACTTTGATTTTCCACAAAGCTGGAAACATGCTTCATGGTCACAGGAGAGATCACTACCCTTCATCTAAAGTATTATCCCTAATCTCCATTCTTCACTTCCACTGTTTTGGGGGTTTCAGGAGAGCCCCAAGCCTATTTTTTTTTCCTAAAGATGCACTGTACTCTTTCAATCCCTATAGAATGATACTTTTAAGGCCTTAAAACTAGAATCCAGAGCCCAGCAAATGACCAATGTTGAATAAATCTCTTTTTTTTTAAAGAGAGAGTGAGAGGAGAGAGAGAGAGAGAACTTTTAATATTTATTTTTTAGTTTTTGGCGGACACAACATCTTTGTTGGTATGTGGTGCTAAGGATCGAACCCGGGCTGCATGCATGCCAGGCGAGCGCGCTACCGCTTCAGCCACATCCCCAGCCCTTGAATAAATTTCTCTAAGCTCATGTTTCCATTAAAAGTGATTCAGTTGCGTCTAATTTTGTCTTCACTCTTGTAAAGCAAAACTCATTAAGCTTAAAATTTTCGGCTTATTCCATTTCTTACACCTACTGGAAATACACTTAACCAGGGCGCCCTCTAGTGGGCCATGGAAAGCAGGTAATCACCAGAAGGTGCTTTCAGACCTTGGTATTACCCCTCAGCAGGAACTGAATGAAGAACCAGCGTGGGTGAACGAGCTTGCTGGACACAGGCTCTGCTCTTTATCATTTCTGTCTCTCAAATGGAAAATCTTAAAAACATGACAGGTGAGCCAACCTAACGATGCAATGCTGCCTAAAGCTTATTCATTTGTCTTCACTTTCCTCAAAACAGGGGACACATGGGATAATGATTTTAAAAAGTTGTCAACTGAGTTATAAAGAACCATGTAATGAAAAAGAGCCAACTGTATTTCAGAGCTGTCCAAGGCAGTGGTTGGTTGGTTACTACCACTGAAACAGCCTAGGTTTGTTTTAATAGAAGTAGGGTAGAAAGGCCTCAGATGGAAGTTATGTCTGCTGAGCCCTCCTTCAGCTAGCTGCATTTAGCTGTTACCCAGAAACCAACATGAGCACACTTACAGCCATCAAAAAGTAGTTCACCGCACATGTGGAATAAAATAGTACTTCCATATATAATGCCTTAAAAAATGTTTCTGAAAACCTAAATCAGAGCACCATTTTTAAATAGTTATCAGAAAAACAATGGATAGGAATTCTAACATTCCTCAGTGAGAACTTCAGTATCTGGTTTTTATTTTTTAACTGTAAATTATTCAAAAATGAATGTGTCACTACTTCAATTATAGGAGGAAAACAGCTTTGCTTTTCCAATCTCCATTTTCCTCAGTTACTTTTCATGTTTATCAGGCACCCAAAAGTATGATGGGCCCAGAACATTCATTCCATTCATTCTATTATTGGTAATAACTTGTTATAAACCCCCCTCAAAGGCAGGACAGGTTAAGTAAGGGACCTGGTGTCAACTCCTCACATCTCAGTGGAAGGAACATACAGTGGGAAATGAGATTCTGGGTAAGCAAAAGGTGGCTGGGTGAACTTTATTCTCCCTGACCGTGGGCCTCACTTCACCACTGTATTCTTCACCAAACACTTGAACTTCAAAGGTGGAGTGGAGACCAGAACACACTATTTAGGGGTCAGGGATGCTGTGGGTTTTTTTTGTTTTGTTTTGTTTTTTTAAATTTATTTTTCAGTTTTCGGCAGATACAACATCTTTTGTTGGTATGTGGTGCTGAGGATTGAACCCGGGCCACACGCATGCCAGGCGAGCGCGCTACTGCTTGAGCCACATCCCCAGCCCCAAGAAGCTGTTTTCTAATGGGGTAATTTCAGGGGGCTTTGTGCCTTGTGAATGATGGTGAGTGGAAGACAAAGGATTCACCCGATTATTCCAGGAGCCATTCGTCTCAACAGGATAAAAGACCTGAAACTACCTCTTTGCACTGGGAACTGGCCTGTCTGGCAATGTTTAGTTCCCGCCAGGCTGTCTCATAACAAGAGAGAGCAGGCTCAGGAGCTCTCCAGCCCCTCAACTGCAATGCAGATGAGTAATGAGTCTGTGGATCCTCCCTGGGCACATGTGGGGACCTCACAGTGACTTGGCCCATCTTCAAGAGCCTCTCCTCATCCTTCCTGTTCTAAAAGCCTCTGGCGTGTTTCCAGCACAATCTCCTCCATGACTTCTGGCTTTAAGATGTCTTTGATCTGAGAAAGACAGAAAAAAAGGTATGTGTTCTAAAAAGAAACCAACCATTAAGGAGACCATCAAGCCATCCAAAACACGGGAACTAAGCATGGTTAACATAAAACTTCTGCACTCTGTTCATTTACCAGAAACTCACTTGGTGCTATGGAATGTGATCTGCCAGAAGCAGCTTAAGAAATCAAGATTCCCTGGGACATGAGTGACAACGACAAAAATATTCTGACATTCACTTAAAAGATGGCCAAGTGAGTGCGGAAGCACAGGCCTATAATCCCAGCAACTCAGGAGGCTGAGGTCCTGAGCAACTGAACATGGCACTATTTCAAAATTAAAAAGGGCTGGGGATGTAGCTCAGTGGTAAAGCGTCCCTGGGTTCAATTTCCAGTACGCCCCCCGCCCCCCGCCAAAAAAAGGTTAAGATTTGGGATGGGCAAGATGAAGTCAAGAGGATAGAGGTTTACTATCATAAGAGAGCCTCACCTGGCACCTCCATTCCAAACCCTTAGCCAGACATTAGACATGGAAGATATTGCCAGTGTCTTTTTTTCATACCAGGGATTGAACCCAGGAGCACTTAACCACTGAGCCACATTCCCAACCCTTTTTTAATTTCTTATTTTGAGACAGAGTCTCACTAAGTTGCTTAGGGCTTTAAGAGGGATCTGCCCTTAAGCCTCAGTAAGGCTGCCCCCCAGGCCAGTCCTTACTGATGAGCATGGTAGAAGCACTGGGGACACTGAGGAAGCACCGTTGCAGCTTTCAGAGGAGTGAGGAAAAAGGGAGCTCCGGTGGAGTACCTGATGCGAAAGGGATGCTTCATAGCAATACAGGATACTGGTGTCATACAGCATCATCCTCTGAGTTACCAAGGAGACAATGCAGTTCCGGAGCCGTGATATCACCTCTCGATCAGCAAGGGAGACAGGCTACAAGGGGCAAAAGAGGAAGTGAAGGGAAATATAAATAGGACCAAAACAGTGAAAAGTCCCAGTAAATTAGCAGAAAGGAGATCATGCGTGACTCAGAATTGCTCTGGGACTCCCCCAAGAAAGACGAAGAATGTGGCTTCTTCAATGATTCTTTAGCTGTTACCCTGCACCTTTGCCCTATCACCCAGCAAAGATCAAACCAGTCATTGAATCTATCTCTTCAGAAAAGAGAAGTTAATTCAATGTTATGAACTGAATTTCCTAAATGAAAACTCAAACTCAGTCTTCATGCAGTCATGCACTGTACAGTGACACTTCAGTCATCAACAGATCGCATATGACAGATTAAACCACCCGGTAGTGCTGGAGCCATCTTAGTTTATAAGTACACAGTACAATGTTCCGACAATGACAGTCACCTAACACTGCATTTCTCAGAACAAAACACCATAGCTATGCAGCATAAGAGTAATTTAAAAAGCAACAAAGCCAGGCGTGGTGGTACACACCTGTATTCTTAGCAACTCAGGAGGCTGAGGCAGGAGGATTGCAAGTTCAAAGCCAGCCTGAACAATTTAGCAAGACCATGTCTCAAAATAAAAAAAATAAAAAGGCTGGAGAGGTAGCTCAGTGGGAAAGCACCCAATACCACCCCAAAAAATAAGGCAACGAACTCTGCCACAAAAAACACAGCAGAGACTAAGCGTCCTCACCACCAACAGCAGCAATACACTCACTCACCTCCAGGTTTGCAGTGAAGCCCCCTGCGTCCTCATCCTTGTGCTCAGGGGTTGGGTAGATCCAGATAAAGCCATTGTTACCCAGAATCACTGAGGCACCACACGGCAAGTCATGGAAGTGAGTCTTCTGCCGTTTCACCAGGGAAGGGGAAACCTGGACCAAAACACCCTGACCTAGCTAAAGAAAAAGATCACAGGGTAGTCACTGTAGACCATCAGTGAGATGACTGAAAACAGATTACAGAACATACATCCCTGTTACATCCCAGTCAGCGTCCTTCATTAATAACTGCGGTCCTCTACGTGTATATACAGAGGCTATTTATATATTCCAAAGAAGGTAACTACTGATACTCTGTCACTTCCTTTTGTAGCAGTCATCACATTCTAGTTTGGGGCAGGTGTGCTGGTTAAAGAAGCTAGAGCTGACTGGGATGCACTGGAGTCCCCCTTGCCCAGGACACTGTCCTGTTCCATGGCTCTAGCTTGATTCCAAACACCCATCCTGCCCATGAGATGTGCACCACTGAAGAGCTGGGTACAAACCCATGCCTGGTCCTGGCAGGCCAGCTCCAGATCCACATTCTGCAGCACACAGGCTTGTGCAAGGTCCATCTCTACCTCACGTACAGGAGTGTGGGTGGCCAGACACATAAGGGAAAGATTTTTCCTCCACTCAGAACCTGAACAGGTTCACCCAGATAAAGCCAAGAGACTTAATAAATCATAATGCATTTTAGGAAGTATGCATATGCTATCTCCAGGTGCAATGGCAGACACCTATATCCCAGTGGTTTGGGAAGCTAAGACACAAAGATCGCAAGTTCAAAACCAGCCTTAGCAACTTAGCAAAACCCTTTCTCAAAAAATAAAAAGGACTGGAAATGTAGCTCAGGGATAAACTGTCCCTGGGTCAAATCCCCAGTATCCCAAAAAGTAAATAAAATAAACAAATAGCTTCAAAAAAGTAACCTCATGCTGGGCATAGTAGTGCATGCCTGCCTGTGACCCTAGGAGGGAGGGTCAAGTCTGAGGCCAGCCTCAGCAACTTAGTGAGACCCTGTGTCAAAATAAAAAATAAAAGGGCTCCGACTGTAACTCAGTGGTGGAGCATCCTGGGTTCAATCCACACCCACTACACAAATTATTGCAAAATAATAAATAATGCAGTCACATGTAAGAAAAATCATGAATTTCATTTAGAGTCTTTAAAGCAGTGAAATTTCATTTAGAAGGTCTATATAGAAGAAAAGCAGTAAAAATCCCTTTATTTGCTATCAGTGACATCCATTTCACTGCTTGGACTACTAGGTGCTGAGACCGCCCCTGTTGTGCAGGCCTCAGTCTCCCTTTGTTCTACAGACAGCCTCTTGGCCTGGCCCCAGTGCCATGTTGCAGCATCCCTCAGAGGGGCAGAAGGGCTCTTTGGGTGGAAGAGGATAAAAGTCACCACCCTTTACAATGTCCCCAACCAGTGAAAACCATCTTCTTCCCATGGAGCTCTGGAAACACCAGCAGAATATGGGATGCTAGTGGCTAGTGCGTAATTACCTAGATTGGTTTGTTGATTTGTTTTGTGTTTTGCAGTGCTAGAGATCAAACCCAGGACCTCACTTATACTATACAAAAGCACTCTACCACTGAGCTACATCCCCAGCCCCACCACCAGCGTTCTTTAGGTCAGCATGTCAGGGAGCTACAGGATTTGGAAATGGATCTGAAGTCTCAGTCAGCTAACAGGAACGGCAAGAGCCTGACTTACCTTTCCATATTTCAGGCTCCTCGTATGCAGAGAGACAGCTCCATCAGAGAACACTGCCTGGACCTCAGCCTGGCCAGGGTAATCAAGGAACAAACAGAAGCCTCAGCTGCCCACTTTCACGTCACTGGTCTCCCTGGCCCCATGCCTCAATCTTTCCCTCCTATCGCCAATAGTCCACCTCAGATGTCTTGTTGAACCTTGAGGACTTCAATGTGACCTCACTTTCCTCTTGGCTGATGAGAACAAGAGTTATCTTAATATGAACAATATTTTTTTCAATTCCCCAAGATAAAAGTTAACACTAGGGGCTGGGGTTGTGGCTCAGTGGCAGAGCGCTCGCCTTGCACGTGCAAGGCCCTGGGTTCGATCCTCAGCACCACATAAAAATAAATAAATAAATAAAGTTATTTTAAAAAAAAAATTAACACTATTAAGAAAACTTAAGGGGCTGGGGTTGTAGTTCAATGGTAGAGTGCTCTAGCTCATGTGAGGCCCTGGGTTTGATCCTCAGCACCACATAAAAATAAATAAGTAAATGTATTGTGTTCATCTATAATAAAAAAAAATGAAAAAAAAAAAGAAAACTTGAGTCTAGCTTATAGCATGGGCATCATGAGTTACAAGACCCAAAGAAACGAGCTGGCAGCAGGTATAAACAAGAGTTGGGAAAGAGAAACACCGCAGCAGCAGACTTGACCCAGGACTCAGACCCCTGCAAGGATTCTAAGTTCCTCTTGTCAAAGCAACACAAGTCCCATGTCCAGCCTCAGTGGAAAGCACCAGAAGGGTGAAACACAATGTACAGGATACACTGATAAGGTCCCCTTCCTGCAAGAAACCTCTCATTGCAAGCTCATCTTCTGCAGATCTTCTCCTCTGAAATACACAAAGAAACAACCTGGTTACTTAAGCCAGATCCTGAGAAAGATCTCTCTCCATTGCTTCTTTCTCTTTCACTTCCTCTTGAGATCACTGAAGCCAACATGAGACTCAAACTCTAAGAACCATAGTAAGAGGAGGTAACTCAAGCCACTGGAGGGGAACAAGAGTGACGTCATGATTCCCAGCTCCACTTCTCCTTTCTTCTCCATCCTCTGAGTAACATTAAAGTTTCTTGTCTGACTGTGAAACCCTCCCAAACTCACCCAGCCTACTGCTTCCACTCAACCTCCATGATAGCTCCTGAGCTCCAGCAAGGCCTGAATGTCTCCTGATTGGCTGACTCTGCCCACACATTTCCTGTCACCTCAGATTCCCTAAGCTCATTAAATTCTCTCCATCCTTCAAGGAGTAAGGCTAGTCCTTCCTGTGAGCTTCTCCCACTGGATTAATAACTCTGCACCACATCCTGCCAGGTATGTGGGTCAGACGTCTCACACCCACATTCTTTAAGGAACTCAATTGTACTCCTTTTACCTGCATCCTCCACAGGACCAGTGCGGTGAGCCTCCCTGTAAACTACGCTGGACTGACTGTGGCATTGTACAAAAGGCTGCAGCTTAGTGACTGAGATGTCTGAAATTAACCAAATGCCCTTTGATTCACGAAAACTAATCTAAAAACAACTTTACAAGGAATACCTTCACTGCAAAGCTAATACACCCAGAAAAATTATTAGCACCAAGATTTAAAAGCCTCTCTCTCCAGCCATCTCTTAGGATCCCACCCCATGGATGTTTCTGACTCTACCACAGAACAGTTGTTGCCTGTGTTGTAAGACCTGGGCCAGCCTACACATATGTCCAGGCAGCAAACTTCACAACAGAGCTCAGCATTCAGCAAAGTTCTCCTGTGGGGCAAAAGACACCACAGCTCTCACTAGCCAACTGCACACCTCCAGGACCCAGCTGCAGCCCTTACCAGCTCTCCTCCAGGAAGATTCATGGATGAGAGAAGCAAAACTGAATCCAGCCTGGAGTTGGTCTCCACCTTCCACCTCTTCTGTTGAACCTACAAAAAAAGTTCCACACCTGGACACATACTCCAAGGGCAAGAGCTAGCCTCATAAGTGACCAATAATCCCAAATCTAACAAGCCACAGGTCACACGACAGCCAAATGCATTCACTATCCGACTCCTTAAATCACCAGCTGGCCTTCACTCTGATAAACTTTACCTCTGTGATTCTCCCCACTACAATGTCTCCTACTTCACCATTATACCTGAAAGATAAAACAAAAAGTCATTCATCAATAAACAGATTTTCACAACACTAAGCACCCTTTGAGATTCTGGTTAAACAAGGATGAGAGATTTGATTACGGGCCACATTTAGCAAATCCATAAAATTATGTATTTGGACTTATTTTCAGGAATTAATAACCTCAAATATCCCACATATATAAATCTCCATTGACTATCCTTAAACAAATCACTCATTGGAAATAGTTCTGTTTGCCTAAGATCCCTATTTTGTTGGGTTACATGGCAGAGGAAAGCAAGGCATATTTTCCTGTAGAACAGAGGTGGGTTCTGCACTGGCCAAAGGAGGAGAAAGGAGATTTGAAAATAGGTCACTACCTGAAGGGCCCCATGCTCTCCATCTCCCCAGCCGCTGCCTGCACAACTCAGTCCTCTTTGCAATTTCCTCATCCTAGATTGTAAAGATGAAGTGCTCCAAACTAAGGCCCAGGCCTTAGATCACTTCTTATTTACTCAAGGTGAGTTCACCCAATGTAATGGCTTTAAAATACCACTAAGAACAATAACACACCCCTGCATCCCAGATTCTATTCAATTGCTAGTTACCCACCATCACCACTTAGACACCTCATGGACATTTTCAAAGATAGCAAGGCTAAAACATGCTTTCTAGCAGTCCACTCCCCTCTTCCATAGCAAGCTGTTCCCCTCCCAGTCATTCCCAGCTCAGTAAACAGTGGTTCTGTACCTCAGGTTGCTCAGGCCTAAATCCTTGGAGAGTTATCCTTGATTTTTCTGTTTCTTACACTGAAAAATCCAGCAGCAAATTCTGCTGACTCTACCCTTAAAATGTATCCAAGAAATAAAAGGCATCTGAATGGAAAAGGAAGATGTAAAACCATCTCTATTCCCAGATGACACTTGGTCCTAAAAACAGGTAATCCCAAAGAACTGGGATCCAATACCCTTTCATGATAAAACAAAACCTCAGAAAACAAATACATGCAGAATCTAATCACAACTCCCCACTTTTTGCTATCCTAATCCGAGTTGTCCTCACTTTAGATGATAAGTCTGATCCCCTACTCCATCTCCCTAAATCCCTTCCTATCCCCCTTCAATGTCCCCATAGCAGCCAGAGTGATCTGATTAAAACCTAAGTCAAGCTGGGTACACACCTATAGTTCCAGATACTCTGGAGGTAAGGTGGGTGAACTGCATGGGCCCACAAATTCAAAACCAGCCTGGGTAACAAAGTAAGACCCTGTCTCAAAGAACCTAGGTCAGATCAGAACTCTCCTCAGCTGCACCCCTTCCAGTGGCTTCCCAGAGTGGAAGATTAAAAGATTAAATGACTGCCAGACAGGTCAACCTTGCATTCCCCTCAGTCCCTGCTTTCCTCCTTGTTCATTCGGTTCCAACCCCACTGGCTTCCCTTTTGGGAAGGCTTCATTGACCAGCCCTGTGCTAATACTTTAAATGTACCATCTCATTGAATTCTCAGAAAAATCCTAATGTAGGTCATGCTATTATTTATTGTCTTCACATTGCAAGGCTTGGAGAGGTCAGATGACATAGAGAAACCTTTGAAGCCTGCATTAATTTCTACTACCATTCTTATAGTCACATTGAAAACTGCAGATCTGTAGCAGCATAGGGCAAGTGAGTGGCGCTTGGAAGATAAGGGGTGACAGAAAAGTCCTAGTTGTACAGTATGGATGCTGCAACAAATACACACCTTCTGTTCTCACCTGGTGTTCAGAGCTTTCACACAGATCAACTTGTTTACTCTCTCCACAGAGCCAGCCACAGATGCAATGAGTTTCTCTTCTCCCATATATGTTCCATGGCCCCTGTTGCAAGACCAGGAAACAAAGAAAGGATACCAGTTTAACACCTGAAGTGATCTCTCCCCTCAAGAACAATGTGTCCAACAGGCTCCTCCCGGCCCAGAGCCTCCAGAAAGCTACCTGGACATCTGCACCTTACATGTGCTCAGCTGTCACCTTCTCCAGCAGGCTTACCTTCTCTACCCCATTTAAAATAATACTACCCTACTGCCACCATCCCACCAAATTCCTAGCCTCATTCCACTCACTTCCCCACCCACTGCATCTATCAGCAAACATTCTGAATAACTAACTTGATGCATTTATTGTTTATTATCTGTCTCTCTCTGTTAGAATATAAGACTCCACGAGGACAGTGGCTTTTTCCACTTTGTTCACTATTACCCCAACCACAAAGAACATAAATGTATGTTGAACATATGAGGAAATGAATCCCAAGAATTTCTAAAACTAAAAGTTTAAAGGCTATAAATGAGGTACCCCTCCTTATACATTCATAATGTAAAGGTAGGTTTTGCTTCTTTTTTATATTGCTATTTCATTTAATCCTCACTACCCTACTAAATAGTTACTGTTATCAATATCTTACAGAAACTCAGGTTGGAGAGGTAACACCACGGGAACCCGCTGCTGACTCAAAGAGCCTGCCTCCAAACTATCACCTGTGTCTGCCCTTGCACGTAAAATCGGTGTAGTTGGGTACAGCTAGCACCGCATATCTGTCCGCTCCAAGCCCAAACAATTACTGATTCCAAAACAAAAACTCCGGCTCCGAGGTGTCATTGAAGGGGCAGTCCAGGCCAGGAGGGCCCAAAGTTCCCTCAGACAGGGGATACTGTAGGGGACCCTGCTCCGAATCTTCCCCATTCCCCTCTCCTGATGAAGGCTCGAAGATCTGGTCTCCAGGCAGAGGATCCCAAAGTCATGGTCGCCAGAGCTCGGGAGGGGGGCTGGGGGCTGAGGCTACTCAGGCCGGGACACACAAGATGCGGAGTGTAAGGAGCACGAGGTTCGGAAACCAGGTGACTGGGATGCTCCGGAGCGGCACCGCGAGGGGGTTCCAAGTGCCGGGACGGGAGGCCACGTGCAGAGCCCTGCTGCACCCCGGGCCCCCAAGTCCCCACGTACCGCATGAAGCCCGTGTCCGTGGTGATCGTGTCTCCCGGCACCACCAGGTGTTTCTTAGGATCGCGACCAAGGGTCTCACTGAGGGGCTTGCGAGCTACCGGGAGCCTCATTTCCATCGCCATCTTGGCGCCAATGACTTGCGCAGGCGCAGCTCGGCCGCGAGCCGCAATACTCCGCTCCGCTATTCCCTTGGACGCTCAGAGGGGCGGGGCTTCACGGCTGTGGCAAATGGGAATTCACGTTCGGGCGGCCATGTTGACTATTGGCCACTTTAGGTTAACTTGAAGGGAATCAGGGAGCCGAGTTGCCATGTTTACTAATGGCAAGGAAGTACCTGTAGAATAAAAAAAAAAAAAAATCTCAGATTGGGTGACGTATGAGTTTTTACCCTCGCTGTCTCACATCCATCGTCCTATGTATTGTTTGCCAGGGTTAGAGATTATTGAGAAATAGCCTTCTGAGTTTTCCGACAACTCCGTTGCAATATTCTGATACAAGAGGGCTCTGGAGGACCGGGAGATGGGACCTACCGAAAACACCCTCTGAACCGAAAGCCCATTGCACAACCATTCCGAGTAGCCCCGTTGTCCGCATTCCAACCACCCGTGGGTGTTCAGCCATGGCCGACACCCCCGACAGCGCTCCGATCCCTCTCACTGCGCCGTCCTTTGCTAACGACCTCTCCGGAGTGAGCCGGCTTACTCCAACGTGGTGTAAGAAGGTCGGCCAGACCCTGCGAGGCAGGTGCAGGGGGGAGGGAGGGTAACCCTTGCTTGCATTTACTCACACAGCAATCGGGGCGCTTTCCGTGCTCGGAGCACCCTTCGGGATTCAGCGTGGAAGGGCACATGTCCCTGGCTTCATCTGCGGCTCCTATTTAGCAGGAAAGATCCTCTGGTCCCTTCTCCTGGCCTCTTACTATCCTCTGCCTTCCCCTTCCCTGCAAGGTTTACAGAAAACTGAACTTCAACCTCAGGGGATCGGAGAGATTTCTCTCCAGGGACTCTAAAGAGGATTAAACCAAACAGCTTGCATGAGCCACACACTCCCACGCTGAGGTCAGGAAATCAGGTGCATCAAGCCCATCATGTCCTGAAGATTCATCAGACCAATAAATCTCCACAAGGACAGCATTTCCTTCACCTAAGCAAGGCTCACAACTACACTTGTGAAGAAAGCCAACCCTGCCAGGCAGTACACGACATAAATGCTAGTGCCCCAGTAGACAACATAAATGCTAGTGCCCGAGTGGGCAGACACACCATCTCCTTCCCTGCCTAGAAGACAGTAGAGCCAAGAAAGTGCAAGAACCACCTATCTGTTGCGTCTGGCTATGGCCATAAGAGGGCGATGGTGTCCTTTGAACCAACACAGCCCTGGCAATTCAAGGAATGAGGAGTGTAGTCCTGGAATCGTCCCAGAGAGGGAGACATTTAACCTTCACCCCTCCCACAGCACTCACATTCCCGAGCCTATCACGAGGCATTGTGATAGGCATTGTGGATTGGCATTATGGATACCTGTTTATCCAGGAGGCAATGGAGCCCCCCTCCAAAGGACTAGAATTCATAGTGGCCTGATGCTTGTTCCAACCACTCCTGTGTTCCCCCAAAGCCTGCACCTTTACCAAACATGTCCTGGGTGCCTTGCTGGCCCTTTGCTGAGTGCTTTACAAACATGGGGTTATTTATTCCTCAAGTTGACCCCTCTAGAAGGCACATCTGGCTATTCTTGAAGATAGTTTGGGGCTCCTGAGTTCCTAAAACAAATTTGCAGCTAGGACTAGAATCCAAGACACTGGATTCCCCACCACCACCACCACCACACACACACACAACTCATCCCTGCTTCACCATGCAGAGGAGTGGGCACCAGAAACAGCTGGACCACCCTGGGTGATTAGTGAAGCATACAGATTTCTAAGACCAGATTCAGGTATTGAGTCTCTGCAAAGGTAGGGTTCAGAAGTCTGTGTGTGTTTCAACACTCGGTGTGATTTCAATGGCAGGTAAGGTCCAACGTCCACCAATTCCTCCCAGATCTGTGTGCCTCCACAAGCTGATCAAAGTTGCCTTTCACCAGGACAACTCTAACAACCTCCTCTCTTACCTCCCTAACTTTGCATTGCACACACACAACACACACACACACACTCACACACACACACACACACACACCATAGCAACTAGAGGGAGCTTTTAAAAATAGATCACTATTAAATCACTTCCCTGCTTAAAACACTTCTGGCAACTTCCCTTTACACTAAGAATAAAATCCAAACTCATCACTGAGGCCCCTGCCTGTCTCTGACTTCACTCTCCTCCTGAACCGTTGCCATTACTCATTGGGCTGCGGCCAGATCCACGGGCCTCCCCTTGGTCCCTTGAACAACACACTCATCACCACCCCAGGATCAGTTTGCTTTTGGCTCTTTCTCCCAGGACTTTGTGTGGTCAATACCTTCTCCTCTCATACCTTGTTCAACTATTCCCTCCCCAGAGAAGAAGTCCCTAGCTTCCTTATCTGGAAAACACTCCAATCCCTTCTTGACCCTGTTGTATTTCACATCACTGGGGTTCTCTGGTTTACCTTTTTGTTTATAACAATCTCCCAAACCCCTCCTCCCATCAGAAATAGGGACCATTCCTGAAACCAGAACTTAGACTATTTGGTTCAGCCCTAAATATCACATCAGGCAGAGAGAGAGCAGCCATAAAATATTTGTTGGAAAAATAAGATATATTAAGAAAACATGTTTGTTTATTTATTTGCTCATCTGATTCCTCCACAGGTGGTGAGCCCCATGAATATCCAGGCTTGGTCTATTTGGTTTGCTGGCCAGTCTCCTGAACTGTACTTGATTTATGGTAGACGCTTATATTAACCATGCCTTTGGTTTTTCATATTCTGATGCTTTAACTTCTGGGAGCCTTACTGACCCTGCAGGATTGCCCCTCCCAGAGTTAACCCATTGCTAGGGACAGTAAAGACTCACCCTAGAACATGTGTTTCCAGTGAAGTCCATTAGTGCAGAACCCACATCCACAACACCTCCTTTATTGGGCTCTCTCACTTGGGGCCACTATCCCCTGCCCCAGGTCCAGGTGACAGATAGCTAGGGACAGCCTCTTTGCCCCCAGAGCCTGTGGAAATTATCCAAACTAGCCAATCCTAAGCCTGCTTATCCTGCCTTGCCCATTCCTTCCCATGGAAAGCACAAAGATGGCTCTCACCCACATTCTCCCCTGGTTCCCTCTGCTTCCTGACCAGCCCCAGTGTTTCTCCATGTGGGCCTGCATGTTCTGCCTCCTGTTTCTAGGGACATCTGGGTTATAACCAAGTTCTTTCTTCATGACAGTCATTACCATGCCTGCCTGTCTACAATTAATTGAAACAAATCCTGGGGACCCTTAAAACAGCCTTCAATAAATATTTGTTGAATGAATGAATAAATTTATTCAACAGATGTTTGCTGGGCACCCACTATGTACTGTGGGGTCACAGAGCTGGGTCATTTGCTACCCCAGCTGTCAGGGTGTTAAGATATTCAGAGAGAGGAAAGGAAGTGGGGGGAGGGCAGAAAAGCTGCTATGACACTTGTCACTCACCAAAGGTAGCATTCTATTAACAACAGCTCCCATTTATTATTTACTATGTGGAGAGCCATGTATTTTATTCATTTATATACATTATCCTGTCTAATCCTCATGATATCCTTAGGAATTAAGCATCATCCCACTTTCCATCTGAGAAGCGTGAGGCACACAGATGTTAATTGACTTGCCTAAGGTCACATGGCTAATGAATGGCAGAGCAGAGTTTCAAACCCACACCTTTGGCCTCCATTTAGGATCTTCTGTCACTAGAGGTCCTAAACCATGCAATAACACAAGGGGGGGAAAAGGCATCCCAATGGGAAGGAAAGAGGCAAAAGCATGCTTGATTATTTATTCACAGACAATATGATCAGGTACAAAGCCCTAAGGAACATACAAGGACTCATGATGAATACCTGAGTCTTGCTAAATTGGAGGATACAAGGACATTATACGCTTCGTCCTTGTGGGATATGCAGAAAGCACTTTGGACTGAATCTTCAGACTGATTAGGAGGTGTTGTGGACAGATGGCTTCTGGAGTTAGACACCAGAGGTGAAACCTTGCTTGGCCATTCAGTGACTGAGTGCCAGAACATATGACTTATCCCTCCATGTCTCAATTTTCTTTTATTTCACATGGACATTAAATAAAAATGCATCAGGAGAAAAGTGGGACAGTGGTAGTGCATGGGTATGTGGAGATCATTCACACAATACATGTGTTTAAACACTATGCACAGGGGCTGGGGATATGGCTCAAGCGGTAGTGCGCTCGCCTGGCATGCATGCGGCCGGGGTTCGATCCTCAGCACCACATACAAACAAAGATGTTGTGTCCACCGAAAAAAATAAAAAAATAAATATTAAAATTCTCTCTCTCTCTCTTTCTCTAAAAAAAAAAAAAAAAAAAAAAAAAAAAAAAAAAAAAAAAAAAACCACTATACACAGAAATTGCTTCAAAGATTTGCCTGCCTTTGTCTGGAGGCCAGAGTTCTGCACTCCAGAAAGGGGCTTAAGGCTTCTGCTCGAATGCACAGCCCTCCTTCCAGTTTGAAGGCTCCTCAGGACCACAGTTCACAGCCTCTCATTCTTGTGTCCCAAATGCAAGCCCTGGCACACATAGCAGTACTCTTCTGGGCAGGCAGGTCAGTCAGCATCCCGGAGGCATGGGACTGCAATTATGGCATATTGACACCAGGTGGGTTCTGGAGCCTGGGCGTGACCCCTGTGGTAGGAGAGCTGAGACTTCATGGAACAAAATTATCTATAAAGAACAAATTAGATTTTTGTTCAAAAGGCCCATTGCCTTCTTTGCCATCTGACTCCTGTAGGCCTTTCTTCAGGACTCTAGCATTACTTGCTGGGAGACCAACATGTGGGCCAGGAGGAAAGGGGACTCCGGACACATAAGATTTGATCTAGGGAACAGGAGACCTGGGTGGGTACTGAAGTGCAAGAAGGGTAATGTAGGGTCCACCAGAGGCGTTGGAATCCTTCAAAGGAGAGGCAAGGTTTGGGAGGGAGGAGGGGAATCAAGGGTGACTCCTGCTGTTGAGCATAGAGAGCAAACCCATGATGCTATCTGCCTGTAGGCTTCTCTGCCTGTGCCCCTCCTCCACGGTGCAAGATTAATCTCCCAAAGCTTTAGGAGGATTTGAGGCATACCCTCTGAACTTCCAAACAGGAACAGCCTCTATGTGCTAGTGTGAATTCCCAAGCATCTGCAGGTGTGTGCAGCTATTCAGCAAGTGCACAAGTGAACGAGGAAGCAGAGAAGCATGCCCATGAGAAGCTTGAACACACGATCTGTTGAAAGGGTGGCACACGCTGGAGCACAGACTCAGACTCACACTATCCAGCCTGCACACTCTCACTGACCAGGAAGTCCTGGACAGGAGAGCCGTGTCTAGCCTTATGTTGTCCATGAAGTCTCTCAGACCTAACCTGACAGCCTTCCTGCTCCCTGGTCTTCTTTTAAGTGGCTCTGGTGCCGGGCACTTGGAAAGACTAGGCGTTGGGAGGGCACTTGGTGGTCATTTTGGTCCACCCCCATTGGTTCCCTGAACCCCTTCAATTTGGTCATAAAAATTTTTTTAAAAAGTGTTTGGGAAAATAATAAATGAGGTGAGTCAGCTGGAAGCCAAGAGAAATCTGCCGGGTCCCTTCTATGACTTCCAGATGCGCACTGGGGCCCTTCTCTTTGGGCTTTGCACCTAGTGTGACACCAAGAGCACAATGGTGGATTACAGCCCCAGTGAGTGGAACAATCTCACCAACCCCCTTTCCAGCTTCTGAGCACTTTCTATATTTCCTTCTCATGAAGACAGAAGTAACCACCCACTCAGATGCCAGGTGATAAATGTTCCAAGTAATTTTTATTTTAGAATACAAGAGAGGTACAAATGTATTTACAGTTGTACATATACAATCAAATAATATATATCACAGTTTGTAAATATCATTTTAAGATAAATATTTACAAAGTTAAAGTGACCATTTTCTGGAATTAGAACACGGTTTCTTGAAAACTCTATACACTTTATACTTTTTATTAATATTATTATAGTTTTGTTTTTTTTTTTAATTTTACAAAAACCCCCTACGGGAATTCTGCAAGGTGTGAGACGACACCAGAGGGCGCCCACGGCCGGAACTGGAGAAAACATGGGCAGGTAGCAGGGAAAGTGTGGGCAGGCGGGGCGCAACCCCTGGGATCCGTCGCAGCTGGGAACTGCTTCAGCCGCAGAGAAGTCAACCTAGTCAACGCAGTCTTGCCCTGCTCTTGCTGGAGGGTGCGCGAAGGGGTAAGGATGTGGGTACTTCTCCTTTCTCAAGCTTGACATCAGAGCTGAACAGGAGGCTGGTCTAATTCCCTCATTTTACAGATGGGGAAATTGAGGCCCAAAGAGGGCAGGGTCTTGTCTGGCTCGGAGGCCCTACAGTGGATTCGCAGTGCCTGCACTCTTATCCCGCTTATACACTGCAAAGTATTCGTGCCTCATTCATCCCCAGGAGCCACGTTCGGGATAAGGTGGCCTACAGGAAATAAGGGCCCAGAAATCTCAGATCTCTCCGGGTCACTGCTGGCTGCCCCCAGGCCCCAATAGCTCCCAAATCTCAAGATTGTGTCTTTGACTCCGGCCACCCCAGGACCCCGATCCCAGAAGGCAGAGATGGTGGCTCTCCCTTCACTCCGAAGCGTGGGGCTCTGTGTGGGGACGGTGGGAGCTGAGTGCCCTCGGAGATCTTCAGTCCTCTCTCCTGCCACCCACCAGAGCGATGCCCGCTTGGACTGACCAGAGAAGGGACTCCGGGGTGAGGCCGGGCATGGAGACCCCTCCCAAGAGAAGGCGCGGCCAAGCAACCAACACCAGCCAGGTGGCCTGGAAAAGGGACGTCGCCCCTCACGTCCTCATTGAGAAACTGGGTGAAGAGTGTTCCGGGGGTCATTTCTGGGGCGCAGTTACGGCGCGCGAGGACGTGCTCGCGGCGGCGTACTGCGAGAGGGTCAAGTCTGCAGAGCCGGGAGGCCCGCGCGGCAGAGGTCCGGGAGCGCGCGGGGCAGGCGCGGGAGCGGGAGCGGCGCTCACAGCACCATGGCCGGCAGGTGGTGCGCCGCGGCGGCGGCAGCGGCGGCGGCGGCGGCGAGCGCGGGCGCGTGCGCATGCGGCGCAGGCAGCGCGGGCGAGTGCGCCTGCAGCGCTGCGCTGGGCGGCCGGTGGCGCGCGCTCTTCTGGTGGGCGCGCAGGCCGGCCAGCTGCGAGTACGCGCTCTGGCACACCTGGCACTTGTAGGGGCGCTCGCCCGTGTGCAGGCGCACGTGATTGCGTAGCGTGGACGACTGGCTGAAGCGACGGTTGCAGAAGCGGCACACGAAGGGCTTGTCCAGCGTGTGGATGCGCATGTGCGAGCGCAGGTTGCTGCGCGAGTTGAAGCCGCGGTGGCAGATGACGCAGCGCATGCGGCCCGCGGTGCCCGCCGCCGAATCCGCCGGGTGGAAGTCCTCTGGCCGCGCGAGCGGGGCGCGAGGCCGACGGGGCGGGCAGGGAGGGGAGAAGAGAGGAACAGCCCCGTTAGAACCCGCGTCCGCCCCAGGCTCTCGGCGCCCTCCCCACCCACTGCCCGGCAGCCTCCGGCGCTGCGTGGGTCAGGGCTGACGGAGCCCTGCGCTGCCGACCGATTTAAGGGCCAGCTAAGGGCCTGGCTTGGGTCAAATGGGAGCTGGATGTCAGATCACGCTGGGAGACCAAGGGGACTTTGCGACTCAGCCTCACTAAACCTGAACTTACTCATCCCTAATATGGGAACCTGGTACTGTCTCTGCAGCTAGGCGCGATTTCCTGAAATGAGTAGGAAAACTGTCTATTAAGTTTTTTCTGTGCTAAGCTCTTTACCAACCTCAGCCTATGTATGACCTGGCTTACGGTATAAAGGATAGCAACTAAGAAACACCCCGCCGAGAAAAATAATTTATTCATCTCATAAATATTTACTGAGTGCCCTCTGTACCCATGAACTGCTCCTCAGTTTTGCCATCCCTGAAATGGAGGTAGTAATAGCGTTACCCCCCATTAAGTCGGTGGTAGGAATCAGAAATTAATGTTTGTAAAGCATTAGCTGCAGAACAATTGTTCCATAAACAGTAGTTAGTGAGCCGTAGGTCGTCGCTTATAATTAGGGATAATCAAATTTCACAAGGGTTTTTAAGCCCCCATTGGAATGATGCTCATCAAAGATTTTCATTTCTGACCCAAGGAAACCAGGGCTAGTCCAAAGCTTGGCACAACAAAAATCTCAAGCTAAAGAGCTCTGTTGTGATGGGCACTGTCCCTGGAGTCAGGCTGTGTGCTCTGCCCTCATTCCAGCAGTTCATTCCGAGCAGCTACTGTGTTCCTGGACAAGGAACCAGGCAGGACAGGCTGTGTGCAGAGTTGGAAGGGAACTTCGGGATCTCCTTGCCCAACACCTTTTCTTTATTGATGAGGAAATTGAGGCACAGAGCCATTCGCAAGATTGAACAGCAGAACTGGAACTCAATAAAGCCTCCTGCTGCCCTGTCCATTTCTCCTGCCATATCCCATCACCTCTCTAGGGCCAGCTAAGGGCCTGGCTTGGGTCAAATGGGAGCTGGATTTGACTAGGGTCTCCTGCACCTGCACCTGCACCTGCACCTGCACCTGCCCCCAGACAACCTATTCTGGTCAGAAAGCAAGAGGATTGTCTTCCACCCACTCTTGGACCATGGTGGGCATTCCAGGAACACCAGGCGCATTGGGTCAGTAGGTCCCATCTGCTGGATGCCCATGAGGTTGAACCAGGTTCCCAGGAGGCTCCCTGCCCCTTCTTCCCCCTAGTGGAGGGATGCTCTGATGGGTCTTGTCTCTGTGGCCCTGTGGGGAATACCTACCATGTTTGTTCTTTTTCTGCTCCTCCTCCAGTCCTGGCACACCCGGGATGCCCAGGAAGGTGTTGTGGGAGTTTCCATACCACACCAGCAGCTCCTGATCCGGAGGGATCATCTGTAGGGATGGAGGTGAGAGGTCAGGGAGGCAGCAGATGGGGAGTGGGAGGCAGGAGTCTCTAAACATCCCCTCACAGCCAGGAGATGTGCATCCAGCCTCAGCCCCAAGAATGCCACACCTGCTCCATGTCCACTGATCTGCCCCAGCAAGCTGCACAGACTGGGCAGGTGCCGGGACATCACAGCCCTCTGCTCCCTCTCCCTGCCTGGACCTCCTGAACATCTCTGTCCTAACTCCACCGCAACAGAGTGTTCAAGCAACAGAAGCCTCACAGCGAATAGAAGTAACAGAAGATGGAAGCCAGAAAACTTCATTTCTTACCCAGGGAAAACAGCCAGCCCAGTGCTGCAGGGCTGAGCCAGATGTTTCGGAGGAGGAGGAGCGTGGGCTGGAGGGCGCCCTGTAGTGCTTGGTTACACCCTGTCTGATAATGTTCTGGAAACATCTCTAATCCCGAGCACCCACAGACGGCAGCACATCACACCTACTTCCCCTGCCCAGCACAGGGCCCTGCATGGCTCCAGTCATTTGGCAGATGCTAAAAAAGAAACTCAGGTTGACAAACACCTCCACTTCAGGAAGCACCAGGGTACACACAGCCTTCCACGAAGTCTATTTCAGCATGCTCTAGGTCCATGACCAAGAACTGATGATAGGACTCAGTTCCTCTCAGGGGAAGACCTGCATGGGAAATGGCTGTTGACTAACCAGGGAGACCAGCAGGCCTACTCCTGAGTCAGCACAGGGGGCCATCCCCAGGGGCCCTCTTGGCCTTTGGTGAAAGCCAGTTACCTCTCCCGAGTCGGGGGCCTTCAGCCCCAACCCAATCAGACACACAAGAGAAGGGACAGCCCATCATTCTCCTGAGGACCAGCCCCAGAAACATGGCTGTGGCACGTGCCCTGGGATTCCCTGAGGAACAGCCCCAGACAACAGCTGCTCTGTCTTCCTGGTGGGTCCTCTTTTAGTTGAAGCACAAAAAAATTTACATAGAATTCCACATAGGGGTGTCTGAAGCCCCCCTTGGTCTTCATGGGCAGGGAGTAGGCCCCCTCCTCTTCCGACTGGGTCCAGCCTGCAGAGCCCTGCCACACTCAGAACCCTTGGATTCACCTTGTTTTCCTTCCTCTGCTCAGAACCCAGAAGACCCTCAGACCATCCCAGCAAGCTCTGTGCTTGACCTTGACAGGAAGGAGCAGGAGAGGAGGAGTGGGGGCAGGGAGGCATGAGGGGCCTGGGCAACTGTATCCTCCTGAGACGGCCCAGGCCACCAGGCCCTTTCCCACTCAATCACAGGGCACCGCAGCCCATGACCAGTGAGTGACAAGATACCAGCAGAGAGTACCACACGTGCCGTGATTGCGTGGGGTTAAATGTGGAAACCAAGGGAAATTAGGCAGAGCTTCAAAGAAAGCAGGCAGTTTAGATTTGGGCACCACAGCCAGCGTCACTGTGGCCTCTCTGGTCATGGCTACTGTTCAAGAGGCCAGTGGGTCAGAGTTGGAGGCCCATGTTAGAAAAGGAACAAGAAAGAGTTTTTTTTTTTTTTTTTAGTTTTTTTTTTTAAAGAGAGTGAGAGAGGAGAGGAGAGAGAGAGAGAGAGAGAGAGAGAGAATTTTTAATATTTATTTTTTAGTTCTCGGCAGACACAACATCTTTGTTGGTATGTGGTGCTGAGGATCGAACCTGGGTCGCACGCATGCCAGGCGAGCCTGCTACCGCTTGAGCCACATCCCCAGCCCCAAGAAAGAGGTTTTTGAACCCATCAGAAAAGTGGGTGATAGAACTCACAATAATTAAGATGCTTTGTATAAGAAGCTACTCTACAGGATGGTGCAGATGGGCTCTAAGTCACTGGGTCCCTGCATGACCTCGGGCAAGTCATTCTGCCTTTCTAAGGTTGTCTCCTAAAATGAGGATGGCATTAGGTCCCCCAACCCAATGAATCTGGTTGTAAGTTACCTCCAATATCATCCCATCCCCTGGCTTCAAGTCTCAGTGGAAACCTGACCCAACCGCCTGGGGCTTCCTCTAGATAGTCAGCTCCCCAAGCCAACTGCGCTTGCTCTCCAGAGACAACGCTGCAAGGGGTTTGGACTCAGCCTGGAGCCGGGCATGGCGGGGTCCACTCAGACTCCCCACCTGCTAAGTGAGTGACTTTGGCTGGCAGCTTCATGTCATGGGGTATCAGTTTCCTCCACTGTATGTATAATAGGGACAGTCTTGTTGCCCCAGCCTCCCTGCATGGTTGTTGGGGCAACAAGGCCGCTCGCAATAAAGCTCTGCACAATGAAGACACAGAAGGGCCAGTTATTATTTTCTCTGACTCACCCATCTCAGGGAGGCTGGCAGTGATCTGGCACATCATGTCCCTGCAGCAGTGCCCACAGAGCCTGCAAGGTGGTATGGGGCTGTTGACACAGTGAAAGCTCAGGGTGACTAGGGACTTTGCTCTCCGTGTGTCCAAATGCCTCAAAAACAATAGTCCCCCACCAGTATGTCTCAGTTGGCTAGCTCCATCTCCCAGGGATAGAAGCCCACCCCTCCAGGACCGCTATGGAAGGGAGGGTGGGCCAGCCCCGGCTGATGATGGTCTAAGTGAGGTCTCCACCTCCAGTCTTAAGGTCCGGGAATCAATTACTAAGTTGACACTGGCCTTTCTGTTTTAATTGAAAATAAAAACTATCATTAAATGCAAAATAAATGTAATAACAAATAATAACAATGGGAATGGTGGATGAAGATCAGAACATCTTGGCTTGTTTTTCAGTACTGAGAATTGAACCCAGGAGCACCCTAGCCATGTAAGCTACCTCCCTAGCACCAACCCCCACTCCCGTGCTTTCTTTCTTTCTTGTTGAAAGTGAGGGTTTTGCTAAGTTTCTCAGGCTGGCCTTGAGCTTGTGATCCTCCTGCCTTAGCCTCCTGAGTCACTGGAATGACAGGTACATGCACGGTGCCCGGTTGAAGTCTTGCATATTCTTATTCAAAATTATTGTTTGTAATATAATATTTAAAATAAGTTCAATGGGAAGTTGTAGTATAAGGAGACTCATTTTTTACTAGAATATTTTTAATGTACTAAAATTAATTTTACTCATTAACCTAACAGTTAAAGCACATGGGCATAAATGTATAAGCATGCAACAGGGTAGATAAAAAAAAAGTAACTCTCCCACTCTGGATGCCCAGCTGCTGCCGCTGGTTCTCTAGGTGTCTTTCCCCAGAAGGATTTGATATGAAAAAAAATGCTGATTTGAGGTTTGAGCAGAGAAGCATCTTGGGATAGAGTGATTTCACTTTTACTTGATTCATCTGATTTTTTAAAAAGTAATGAGCACATCTATTTCTTATACACACACACAACAAAACAACGATTTTAAAAGAAGGAAAATCTATTACAAATAACCTACAGGGGACCAGGGTTGTGACTCACTGATACAGTGCTTGTCTCACATGCATGAGGCACTGGGTTCAATGCCTGGCACCACATAAAAGTAAAAAAATAAAAAATAAAATAAAGATATTGTGTTTAAAACTAGAACTAAAAAAAGAAAAGAAAAAAAAAAAAAAAAGAACCTACGGGAACTGAGCATAACACATTCCCCAGACGGCGGCAAGCCATCTTCGGAGGGCTGGGGTGGGCTGCCCCATCTGCACAAAGAAGGGGAACCAGGAGTTCCTCTGTCCTTCAGGGTCCTGGACCCTCGCCTCTGGGCTCCAACTGCTTCCAGGCATCCCGCATCCAACGAACTCCTGTGATCAAGCCCAGGAGGCCCTGGAACCTTCAGCTTCTAGTCCAAAATCCTGAGGCTTTCAATATCCCACCAACTAAGTGCAGGGAGTGCCTAGGTCCCCTGCAAGGGCCTGTGAGGGCTCCCGCTGCTGCCGCTCAGGCTGGTCCAGCCAGAATGTCTGGGGCTTGGAGAACCAGAATCAGCCAGTCATTTGCCTTTCTGGGGAGCAGAGATTGGCTCAGACACACCCTGATTAAAGCAATCCCCAGAGAACCAGTCCCGGTGTACAATCCACATCCTAAAACTTTGGGAGAAATGTCTATACCCAATCTTGTTTTGACAAATTTTAAGACCTCTGAGCTCATTCTCTGGAAACTTCCTGATCAGTCCAGTTTATCCGGCTCCACTTTTTGCATTTTTAGCTTAAATTGGAAATAATAGGCTTTGAGGTTTGTTTTCCTAATACAAATTCATGACACACCATTGACTATGTTCCCAGGAGACTCCGAGGCCCTCCCCTTCCCTGCATGGGTAGAAGCCCTGGCGTAGAAGGATCTCAGTGTCATCTGGCTGAACATCAATTTCCATTGTACACAGATGTCCTGACACACCAATTAATAGAGTTCCAGCAAATAGATATTGGCCAGGGAGGCCACACAGCCAGGCGATGAAGACCAGCTCTGCAGCCAGAGAGCCCTGGTTCTAATCACAGCTCAGCCTTCACCATAATCTCCAAACCTTAGTTTCATCCTCATTAAAATGGGGAGAGTGGGCTATGGTATAGCTCAGTGGTAGAGTGCTTGGTTAGCATGCACAGGCCCTGGGTTTAATCACTAGAACTCAAAATAAATGAGATAAAATGAAATGGGGATAGTAATAGCACTTCATGGGGCTGACCAGATTATATTTTTAAAAAGTGCATAGCTGGGGAGTAGTTCAGTAGTAGATTGCACAAGGCCCTGGGCTCAGTCCCCAGCACACCCCCCAAAAAAGTTTCTAAGACCTTTTAAAAAGGACCTAGGACAGTGCCAGCATATAGTAAATGCTCCACAGATGGTAACATTATTAGATTATTAGTGATGCTAACTATTACCAATCAGAGGAATTTAAGTGCATTCACCAATGAGCAAGGTCAAAAGGAAAATGGCATTTGTCCCCGTAGATCCAAGAATAACACCTGAATAGATTCAATCAGATGCAAAATTTTCCCACAGATTCATCTGTGCTTGGAAACCCCACAGCCTTTGTCTCCTTTGGGAGGGCTATGATTTTGTTTGGGAAAGTCTTAGTGCAGCAATAGTATATTGTGCTTATTGACTAAAGATGTCCTTCCCCCTTTTTGGCAAGTAGAGGGTTAGTGTTATGAAATATAAATAGCACTAGTGAGTGGCAGAAAGATTAAGAAAACAGATCACAGCAAAGGTCCTTCTCCTTGGCTAACCCCACATATTCGCAGAACAAACAGCTGATTTATTCCAGAGACATCTGGGGAGTGGCCTGGGTGGCAGCGATATGTCCAGTAGGGCTGCGTGAGTGCTGCGCCTCGGCCCTGCCCCGATGGTGGTCATGTGCAGCCTGACACACAATTGATCTGGTAAGTGTACTCTGACAATTTGACAAAATGGTTTTGAGAAAATTGCTACCTTGAAAAAAGTGCCCAACTTCATTCATGAAAAGTAATTTGGGGCATTCTGTATTTCCTTGTCCCTCCCTCTCTCAAACAGTTCCTTTTTCCTTTTTAGTAGTCTGTTTGGCCCTAAAAAGCATTAATAGCCACGTCAGAGGAACCTATCTGCAGCATCCATATCATATATACATCATATCCTTGCATCTACTTAAATTTCTGGTTAAATGTAGATGAACTTTCCCCCTGATCATATAAATTCCAATCCCTCCCTGGAGACATCCGTCAGTCATTTAGCCCTCTGACTCTGCGTTTCTGTATAAACATCTATTCATGTGTCTGGGCCCTGTTTGAATCTCCTGCTCCCGCACAGCAACGTGAGACTCAGACCCCATGTCTGCACCAGCCAGGAGTCCTCTTGCCAGGATGGCACAGGCATTGCTGGCCAGTGTCCCTGTTCACATGCATGTGTCTTCGTGAGAAGGGCAGAATGACGGTGCGGCCCTCCTACGTCAGGGCTGGGACAGAGGTGACTGTGGCAGTGTATAGAATAAGAGGGAGCCTTGGGAAGATGTGAGTGCTCAGGAGGATACACTCTGAAAACAGTGGGGTTCAGCTGCTCCCGAGGCCAATGCTAGGAGGTAGTGTTCCAGCAGGATGGTCACAGGAGCGACCCCTGTCCTGCCTAGGTCTCTCCTGATACCCACCCTATCCATCCTAGCTCTCCTCTTGGGGCTCCTGTGGAAGACCTGTTTGTTCATCTTTATATTTACCCTCTCTTTCTGGTCCACTGAGGCTCACCTCTAAGCTGGGACTCAGTTCCTGGTCACACCAGGCCCAAGCAAAGGCTGTCCTGTTATCATCCCTGGAGAGTCCCTGGGACCTGGTTATTTAGGGAGAATATGAGTCCCAGAAACTAGTAGGCCTGAGCACCCTGGGGCATCTTTAGAAAAGCTTGAGGTTCTGAGTCCCAGGGAGCAAAGGAAGGGGATTAAAGGGAAGTCCTTCTCTGGCTCCTCCAGACCACTTCTAAACCTCAACCAAGCTTCAGCCCCATCCCAAAGGGCCTTGCTTGCCCCTCCCCATGTAAGAACAGAAGCATAAGGTCCAGAGAAGAGTCATAGGACAGCCCCCACCATGCCACAGAGTACTCAGGCCCATCCCACTCTCTGGGACCAGACACAGAACCAAATTTCCCACCAGGGACCCTGACCGGGGAGAATGCCGGCTGCAGCCACCTCAGCTACTACCATTCTGCTCGCCCTACAGTAAGCATTACCATCCCCACCCACACTCCCTCAGCTTCTCTGCCCCTGCCCAGCATCTCCCTACCTGCCAGGAACACCTCCTTTCCCATCCTCCTCCTGACCTTTCCCAGGTGCTGCCCCTGGCTTAGCCCTCACCCCCTTCAAAAGCTCCTGGAACACCATGGAAAGGGGCATCTGTCCATCTGCCACCTTCCTTGCTTCTCTGAAAAAGCTCACAGCACAGTCATTAGTGCTGACATTTCCCCCAGAGTCCCTGCAAGAGCCCCCAGCTCTGCCTGCCGCCAAGTGAGACCTGGTTTCTGTGTCTGTAAACTCTACTAATCTCAATCCTCCCTGCAGGGCCATGTGAGGATTAGATGTGATAATGCATATCCAACGTCTGGGAGAAGCCTGACACAGCGAGCTATCGCCGACACTCAAGTCATGATCCACAAGTCACCAGCGAGACATGCATGCAGAACAAGGGACAAGGCTCAGCTAAATGCTGGGCACGCATACGCCCTCTCCCACCCAAAAGCATTCCCCACCCTCCACTCCACATCTCCCTCTCTGGGTCTCTATGACTCTTGAACCCCAGCACGCCCTCAATCAATTCCCAAGAACTCACTATTGAGACTATTGAGACCTGGGACATTCACAGTGGCACAACATTGAAATCTCTACCTTTTCTGATCTGCAGCAAAAAGCCCCCCCCCATCAGAACATGCTTCTGAAGACCATGATGCATGAACTTCAGCCCTCCAGCCCATGCAGGACCAGCTGGGCCTGTGTCAATGCCCCTCAGTGCTCTGTGGTCCCAGAAGGCAGCTGCCTGGCACTCTCCCCACAGGGTTCCCACACTGGTTCCTGCACGACAGACAGTACACACACCTCGATGGCCTTGTAGAAGATGCTGGTGCCGATCTGGACCACCTCCAGATTCTGCTCCTGCTCATTCCGGGCACACTTGATGTAGGTCATCCAGCTTCGGTGGTCCTCCTGGCTGGCATCGATGAAGTAGCGCACTGTGCCATCCTCATTGAATACCTGGGCGCAGGTGGGGCAGGGAGCAGGTGAGGCAGGGCTGTGCCACATGTGTGGTTTGTGGTCAGGGTCAAGCCCCAGGCCAGCCATACTCTTACAACAGCCCCAGGAAGTGGAAAAAGTTATCATCACTTTTGTTTCCAGCTGAGGAAGGGGAGGCAAGGGGCGCAGTGATTGGCCTGAGTGTAGCCGGCTAGAGGTTGTCAACAGGAGCCTGTCTCCGGGGCTCTACAGGCTGACCACGCCATGCTCCTGCTGCCAGATACACTCCAGCCTCAGAAAATAAGGAGGTCTCCAAGATATCATTCCAAGGGATCTTCTGGAGGATGCAGAGGTACTCCCCAGAGCAATGAGGAGCATTGGCCAGGACCTAAGAGGGGGACACAGCAGCCTGGAGAGGAAGGCTGGTTCACTGTGGCACTGGTCTGGCCTAAGCCTTTTTCTGGGAGCTGCCAAGAGCACTCAGAGGTCAAACTACACCTTGACTTTCTGACCCAGCCACAACTGGAAAAGATAACCACTGGTCCAGGAAAGGAGTTAAGTGAGGAGAGGTCTCTGGGTCACCCCCCTGTTCCCTTCCTCCTGCTCTTGTGACCAGCTATAGGATTGCCTCATTGGGCTCCTCTAGGATCTGCCAGGTGGAACCCTGGGGGAGCCATAAGGGAGGGAAGGAGTGCACCATCTGGCCTGGGGGTTTTCAATTCTACTAGGTAAGGGCCCCAGAAGGAGGAATCACTGCAGGATGGCTTTGTCCTAAGGGAGGCCCTCCCTGCGTCTAACACTGTGAGGGTGGGGTAGGGTCAGGAGACCTGGAATGGAAAGCCCCTCTGAGCCTCAGTTTTCTTCAGTAAAGAGGAGATGATCACTCACAGGGCTGCTGAGATACCCCACGAATTACCAGCTGGGGATTCAGATACCGGTTCAATGCCAATCAGCAACCATCATTTTGGATGTTACTCTGCCTGGAGAGGGGAAGCCCGTTCTTAAGAAGGACAAACTTCTGCCATTTTCCATTCCAGACACCTTACCCCAGGTTGGGGCTCGACTTGAGGGTATTCCTTGCTACTTCTGTAGCCCGAGAAAGAATGTGGGTAGTGGGGAAGTCCTCCCCAGGGATGGCTTCTGAGCTGGCCTCAGGACCCAGATGGACTCTCCATCTCAGACCCTCCCTGTGAAATGGAGGCAACATCCTGGTACTCCGGGTTAGCCCGAGAAAGGAGGGTCAGATTTTTCCCCACTGTGGCCTACCCAGGGAGGGACCCCCAGGAAGAGAAAGCTCCATGCACACGGAGGTTTTAAGGGTCCTCCTCAGGGGCATCCAGGCCGCCAGTGACCTCAGCTCCCAACAAGAAAACGGGCAGCAATGGGGCCAGACTCTAGAGCCTATCTGCCCACAGCGGACAGCAATCCTTGCCTACCGCTGGCTCCTCTCCCCCAGTCCACTCTTACCTCCCACATCAGGTTGTTGTTCTTGCAGATGTCCACGTGCTCTGGAGCGATGACACGGCCTGTGAAGGGGCCCATCTCGGTGCCTGCTTTGATCCACGTCTTGGAGAAGATGCCAAGGCCCTCTCCAGGGATGGAACTCTGGGCGATGATCACCTCCACCGGTAGAACCAGGCTGGACAGCTTCTGCACCTCTGCCGCCAGATGCAGAGGAATCTGGTCAAAGCCTTCGCAGAGGAGGCCCAGCCCTTCTGGGCCCAGGACCCCTACCCAGGTCCTGCCCAACCCGGCCAACCCCAGCGGCCACAACTGCGGAGAAATCTCTCCAGTGATGGAGGAGTGGGCAAGCGCAGAGGCTCAGCGATCAGTCTCCTCTGTTTGCAACGAAGGACCCTTGGTACCCTCGAAAGCAAGTGGTGCGTTGGGGTTCGTTTCTAAGGGCGAATTTTTAGTTTCCACTTATTCTCAAAATATTCTCTACTCCGAAAGGTTTAAGAACTAATGCGCCGACCGCAGAACTCGGATTTACAGACGGGAAAACTGAGGCCTGGTCCCGCGAGGAGGTAACGACCAATCCGGGACTCTCGCCCAGTCCTGCTCCAGGCGCCGCAGCCGGTGAGTTCACGCGCAGTGCGCTTAGAGGCACAGGGCACGGGCGGAGGAGCCCGGACGTGGTCAGCACTGAGGACAGATCTCCGACTCCAAGATCGCAGAGGCGGAAAAGAAACACTGACAGTGAAGGGCTGGGCTGGGCTCTGGCTGTGTGACCCCGGGCAAGCCCTCCCTGCTCCTAGGCTCTGGGTGCCAGGGAGGGCGGCGCTGGACTCAGGCGGCTCTGAAGTCACCTCTCCCGGCCGGGAAGAGCCAGCGGCCCCCAACCTCCTGAGGGTCCCCCTGTTGGGCCTCTGCGGCCGGGGTGGGAGCGGAGAGGCATACAGGGGCGGCCTCCATGTCTTACAAGGTTCCCCTCTAAGCTACCTGGGAAAATACCCAGCGAGCAGACCGGCTGAAAGGGGGGGTTAAACGGTGTCCGTTGCGGCGCGGCTGGCAATTTGTCACGCTGTTAAAGTGATCGCATTCATTCGGCTCCATTCGAAAGAAATTGCTAATTCTAAATTCATTAGCCCTGGAAGAATGCTGTAGCAGTAAATTGTAGCTCAATGCGGAGGGGACTTGTTTAAAAGGGGCCGAGGAATTCCCCTTACAAAAAGGAGGGATTAGATGGTTGACATAGCGTGAATGGAAGTGGAATTAGTCTTCACGGTAAATTAAGAGAGGAACAGAAATCGTAAAGGGGGAAGAGAGGGCGACGCGCAGAGATGCCAGAGCCCGGGGAAAGATATTGTTTGTGGGTTGATGAATGAGGAATAAGAACTTGAGACATCTTAAAGAAAAGAAACTTTTCTCGCTCTCTTTCTCTCTCTAGCTCTCTGCGGCTTTTTCTCCCGGCCCGCCCGCCCTCGGCCCCCTCCCGGGCCCCCGCTGCCTTTTAAAGTTCTTGGTTTAAGTGGGAACTTTCGGGGGTCAAGCCCAAGTTAACTAAATGAATTTAAAACCCCTTCTTTTTGAGTCAACTGCTATTACACGCCTAGTAAGGCTTTAAATGCCGGGAACCGCCCGCTCAAGGCGGAGGGTGGGGTGAGGAGAGAGGGGCAGGGGAGCGCCCGGAGCGGTGGGGCCTGTGGCTGGGATCGGGTCCTTGAGAGCGCTGGGCGCTGGGCTGACCCCGGCCCCGCCCTGGCGTCGCTGCTTGAGTCCTGGTTTAACCCGGGGAAACTAAGTGGCGCGAGCACCCAGGTGGATCTGAGCTGCCACCAGGTCTGGTATCCCCGCTGTCTTCCTGTGGTGGCCATCCTGGGGGTTGGGGGTCCCCGGGAGGAGAGCATGGGATTAGCCTCGACGGCTCGACTCACCTCCAGAGAAGGACTGCGCCAGGACTTCAGCGGTGAAGGCCGTCTTGGGGCTGGCATGGTGACTCTTGTCCTCCAGGAGCTGTTCTCCCAGCACGTTGCGCCATCGGCCGTATAGGAAACTGTGCAGGATGTCGGAGGTGATGACCTCGGCTAGTGCCAGCCCCGGTGCTTTCAGCCCCGTCTTGAGCACCAGGGCTTCAGCCGGGAGCACGGAGCCCATCATGGGCGGCCCGGGGCTCGCCGGCGCCGGTGAAGGGCAGTCGGACAGATGCGCGGAGGTGGGCGGTGGAGAGGGGAGCCGAGGAGCGGAGGAAAGAGCTGAGACGGAGAAGGAGAATGATGTGGAGGAGGAGTATGCGGGAGGGAGTGGGTGGCGAGGGGGTGGCTGGGAGGAAAGTGAACGAGGGGGAGACAGGCAGAGAGGAAGAGAGAAATCTGCGGAGATGGCTGAGGCGGCGCAGAGGGCTGGAGAGGCGCGGGTGGAGGCAGAGGCGGGTGCGGGAGGTTCGGGGTAGGTGGGAGGCAGTGGATGCAGAGAAACGCCGGCGAGGGGCTCTGGACGCACGCTCGCCTCTCGCACACCCAGCCAGGACCGTCTTCCCCTTGGCAAAATCTCAGCGCCTTTATAGGAGCCGCAGTGACCCTCCTAATTGGTTATTAATGACCCCCTGACGTCGGAGGACAGACTTGTTGTACCCGGCCTGGCTCTGAGGAGCCTTCGCTGCGAGAGCGCGAGGGGCGGGGGCTCGAGGACTGCTCCGAACTGTTCCCCTCCGCATCTCCCTCCCCTCCTGGTTCTGCTCCCCCTCCTCTTCCTCCTCCTCTCCCCGTGGGAAGCGCCAGGCCGGGAGGGAGGCTCAGCCCGCTGGGAGTAGAGGAGGGGTCGGAGCAGGGGAGAGGCGCGGCGAAGCTCTCAGGGACTCCAGGGACTGGACAGGACTGGAGGGGACACATGGCCTCGGCCCCGTGGGCCAGCGGTCACCTCCTGTCCAGGCAAGATCCCTGCTCGCCATCCCGCCCGGGCCGTCACCTTCCCTCCACTGCCTTCCCTCACGGCTCGGCCAGCACTGCGCTCCCCTCCCTGGTCAGGACCAGGGCTTCGCCTTTCTTCCACACCCCATTCTCCGCGGGGCTCCACGCCCCCGGCTGCAATAGTTGCCCAGCGGCCCGCAGCTCCTGCTCAGACCACGCTAATCTGCGCAGACCGCGCTGCAGAAGCCGGGGTTTCGCTTTACACGGGCCGCGCCAACTGCCCTGCACGGTGCGCGCAGTCGGGTACAAAACATCTCCGACTTTGAGGGCTGCCGGGGCTGGGCCCCTGCTGCCGTCGGGGCTGGCTGGGTGTGTGGGCGGCCGGACTTCCTGCCCCAGGAGGGCTAGGTTGGGGGGTCTGGAGCGGCTGACCGAAATTCATACTGCCTGCCAGTTGCTTGCAAAAGGCTTTCCTGTGGGATACCATGAGTCCCAAAAGGGGTCCCTGGACTTGTCGTGGGTGGAAACTGCCGAGCCTCAGAGTGAACCCCCTCCGAAGCCTCCAGTTGCGCGGCGACGGGTCGCGGTGCAGCGTCGCTGGCGACTCAGCTTCCGAGATACATCCTGGGGAAGCCGGCTGCGTCCTCTCTCCTCCTGGCTCCTAGCTTTCTCATCGGCCACTCCCCTTCTCCTTCCTCCCTTTCCCCCTCTCCTACTTCACCCCAGTAATAGACTTTCTGGCCCGATGCTTACAAGATACTTGGGATTGCCTCTCCTGAAACCGGAGTTACTGAGCCCAAACCAAGGTGGGAAAGCCACAACTTCTTGCAGGCTTGGCTGCCTCTGGGATTAACCACACGCCCGCCTCCGATCCCAGCCCCAGACACACCTCGTGATGGGGGACATTAGGAACATTCCCTCAACTGCCAAAGTCCTTGGCCCTCCCACCCCCACACTTGTGAAGTTCACTTAAGATGCCGCAGAGGGAAGTGTTCTGCACCTTCCCAGCTAGTTTGGGCTCATAGATTAGGTCTCAATCGGACATTGCCAACAACTCAGAACTTCCTTGAAGTTCACGAACTTGGTTGGAGGAAAGGTGACCTGTACTCCCACAAACCAGACTCTGTCTCAATACCCTTTGGATAAAAACCCCGCTGGGCCGTTGCTAAATCTGCCTCAACCTGGCAGCCATGGATCCCAGGCCCAGGCACTCCAGTTTTGGCCAGTGGTCTCTGACATTCGGGTCCTGCCTGGGAACATTGAGAAGGGAAGGCACCCAGAGAGTCTTCAGACCCTGCACCCAGATCCACCGTAGCCTGGCGTCCAGGGCAGGCACCGCAGAAAGCAGAACCATCGGGCACCGCGCCAGCAGAGGGCAGCCCTGCGGAGGAGCAAGCGCAGCCGGCAAGGTAGGGTCCCAGCACCTCCACTCCCTTCCGGATGCCGCCAGCAGGACTCGCTAGTTCACTCCTGAGGGCTCAAATCTGAAGGGGCGATTAGAATCCAATGGTTTATGGCAAGAAGACCTAACTGGCGCCTGGGCCTTGGCTTCTACTAGACTAAATGGAGAGGAGAATGCGCCAGGGTACAGGAAAGGAGACTACGTCGGGGAGCAGTGCTGGCAAACCTGCTCTCGGCTCCCAGGGCCGGAAACCTACTTCATGGCTCGCAAGAACGGATACGCGTTCTTCTCTCTAGGCCTCAGTGTTCCTGTCTGTGCAATGGTTTGGGTCGTACTTTGTGGACTGAGGTTTCTTCCTACCTTGCCTCTCTTTGGGTCAGGTCACTTCCCCCTCCCCCAAATCCTGAGGATTTTGACATTCCCATGACGCTCCCCACTGAGAAAAGCCCTCAGGTCTGTGCGTCCTTCCGCTCCGCTCCGGGGGCGCAGTATTTGGGTCCTAGATCCCAGTTTGAGGACAGAAGATGCAAGGACCCTGGGCTCCGCAGTGGCCAGGGAGTCCCATTCCCTTGCTCTGCTCGGAATCAGCAAACCTGGCAGGCAGGGAGGGCCAGAAGCAAAGGTCAGAACAACCTTCCAGCAGGCAGGCCCGCAGATCTGGGGCGTCTCCAGGGCGCTTTCGCATTTTGAGTTTCTGGCTTAGCAGTACCTTCTCCCGGGCGCGCCCCTAGGAAAGGGAGCTCCTAGCCTCAGGGCCCATTGGGATTGGGGAGCAAGGCCCCTGAGTTCGCTTCGCGTGGTGATGTGGAGGGGAAACATCACATGTTCCAGGGTTCCAGCGGATGAACCGCGTCGTTTTCTTCAGGGCCCAGGCGCAGTGTGTGCCCGCGCCGAAGACCCCTCCCTTGGACCGGCCGGCCGGAGCTGGCAGGCGCCCCCCCACCCTCGCGCCCACGGGCCGCCGCTCCGCGATCTCTTTAATATTCATGGGCGTTAATAGAGAAGCCCCCAGTATATCGGCCCATTGTGGGCGGCTCGTAGGGCTTGAATAGGCCTCGGCCCCCTTTCTTCAGTAGGGCTTCCCGAGGGGCCGGGCCAGGAGTGAATTGCCCCCGCTTCCCGCTCCGCGCCCCCTCCCCCTTTCAGGGAGAACATCTTTATCCCCGCCGCCGCCGCCACCGCTGCCGCCCGGGCCCCCGGTCCCGGCTCCGAGCGGAACGAATCAATCGGCCGCGGCTCTTCGGAGGTCATCCTCACAGCCCGGTTCCCCTTCCCCCCTAGCCCACGGGAGTAGGAGAGAGGGAGGCAGAGGCAGGCCGACAGACCCAGGGACTGGGGGACACTCGGGAGCCGGTGTGGAAGAGAAGAGCAGGGGCGACCAAAAGGGAGAGTGGGGGCCGGAGGGCGTGAGGAGGGGCTGGGGCCCTGCGGCCGCCCGGCGCCTGCTGATTTCTACTTGTTGCCTAGCGCAAGGCGGAACGCCGAGGGGACCCGCCGGTGGTCCTCGTTCAGTGACGCGTCCTGCCTCCGGTAGAGGCCCCAGCGCGCACCCATTCAGGCCCCGCATGGCACCCACGAGACACAGAGCGCTGGGGAGCAGCCCGAGGCTCCCAGTCTCGGCACATCAGCCGGCGGGGCACTTTCGTTCTCGTCGGTGCGTCGCGACGGTCCTCTCAGGCCCGGACACGCACTTCAGTGGGACGTCTGGAGCGGAGGCCAGGTTCCCGGCTCCTGCGCCCGCTCTCCGCGGCTGGGCCCGGGTGCCTGGGGGCGCGAGTTGATCAGGCGGGGCCAAAGCGCACGGGTCCCCGCCCCTACCGCCCCGCCGGCCTGGGGAGGCACAGAAAGAAGCCCATTGTCCGCGGAGAAATACATTTTTGGGGGCTGAGTGAAAGCCCCTTTCTTTTGAACTTTAGAAGAAAGTCTCCGGCCCTCGCCCCTCGGAGGGAGAGATTTGTCTCCTCCCTCCCGGGGGCTCCGCTCGCCTCCTCCTCCCGAAACATCTGCCGGGCGAAAATCCACCCTGGAGGGCAGATCTCTCTGGCTTTAAGCCCCGCGAACTCATTAAAAAGATATTAGCGACGGGGGCAGGTCCCGCGCAGGTATCGATCGACCGGAATGAGCCCGAGGAAAAAAGGCGAAGAATGTGGCCGCGCCTGGAACCCCCACCCGGGTCCCCAGCCCCCTGCGCCCCAACCCTGCGGCGGGAGTGGGGCCCCCGCGCCCCCCTGCGTCGTCCGCGCGTCCCTCCTCATTTGGTGGCTTCTCGATAGCCCCTCCCGCGACTCGGTCCTTGCTTGCTCGGGTTTCCGTCTGCTCCCTGCGCTCCGAGTGCACTTGCTGCCGTCGCGCTGTCCCTACCTCTTGTCCCCCGCCCCCCACCCTACCCCGTCTCCACCTCTCCTCCCTTCCTCCGCAATGTCCTCTTTCGCCTGCGCTCTGAGACCCTCTCCCGCTTTCTCACACACTCTCAGCTTCCTCCTCCCACGTCTCTCTCTCGACCAGTCTCAGTCTTTCTTTTCTCCATTCCTGCGGTGGCCCAGGAAATTCTCTCCTTGCTTGGGGCCCATGTGTCCGGTCCCACCCATCCCGGGTTCCCGTAGGACGGTGCAGGGCTCCAGGGCGCCCCCTGCGGCGCGGACAAAGGCGCGACCCGCTGCCCATGTGGTGTGGGACCTCGGGCGGCTGGACCAGCTTCAATAGACGTGACTTGGGACCAGCCCAGCCTGCTGCCCGGCTGCCCGGCAGAGTAGCGGACGTGAAGCGGTGAATAGGGACAGCGGTCTCCCCTCCCCCGCAGCCTCACTCCTACCCTATCTAATTAGCCTCGGAGGCCTACGGCGAGACAAAGGCGCGCCCCGGGGTTCCCACGTCGAGCCTGACCAACTCCGAGCTGGCGCCCGGGCCCGGGCCGGAAGGTGACTGGCACGCGAGTCTCCCTGGACGTCCAGGGCCGGTGGCTTTTCCCCTGGGCCTCTCAAAACAACGCCCCTCACCACCATCGCCCATGCCCCATCCCCCAGGCCAGCGGATGCCAGCGCTACGGCCCTGGCCCGACCAAGGCAAGAGGCGCTGGGTCAGGCTTGGAAGTCAGGAGAGACAGAGGCAGAGGGGGCGGCGGAGGAGAGAGACTTGTGTAAAGAGAGGCCAATGTGGAAAGCTCAGATACAGTCAAAACATGAGAAGTGGAGACAGAAAGACAGATGAAGGGAGCTGAGGCAGGGGATTGCAGAAGAGCCTGAGGAGGCAGAGAGGGAGGATTGAGGGCATCAGACACACAGGCCTCCCCGACATCTCCCCAGCTCTCACGGCTCCGTCTGCGCAGCTGCCTGCTGCTCCTGTGAGTCTCAGGGTGGCCAGAAGGAGCCATCTCCCGCCATCATATCCTTTCCTCCACCAGAGCCCCTTCCCACCCCACCAGCCACCTCCTGGGCCCTCAAGGCTTCCTGCCTCCTGGTCCTCATGCCAGTCCTCCTCCTGCCTGGAGCTTCCTCTCTGACGTTGTCTGGGAGCAGAGGAGTCTAGAGCTGTCAGGGTGCACTTACTGCATCTGGACCTTCTCTTGCCTCACCTGGAATCCTGGAGGCTTCTGGTCATTCCTGTCTTCTATAAATACTTACTGAGGACCTAATGTGTGCCACACCCTGTACAGGACCCTGGGGCACCATGGTGACCAGGGCAGAACCAGTCCTTGGTCTGTCTATCCAGCTTCTGCCAGGGTGCACCCTGGTGGGCCAGAGGTGGTGGTAACTTGTTTTATACCACCTGACCCTTGGTCTCCTGGGCAACTATGAGGGCCTGGACATAATGGATGCTCTGCCAGTGACAGACAGCTCTCTGGAGGACTCCTGTCCCTGTGTCTTCCTCTTCATCTGCAGAGTGGGAATAAGGACCTGCCCTGCAGTGAAGCTTGTTATGAGCTGAGCTGCGCAGTGGACACTGAGGTGACATTGAGGCTGCTATTGCTATTATTTTCCCTGTTTCGTGACCACTTGGCCCATGTGTATGGATCATCTGGGCCCATAAGAAAATGCCAAGAGCCCCAGAGATCTGCAGATGTGTATTGGAAACAAGGTACCCATTCTCCTCTCTGAGCTTTAGTCTCTTTATCTGCAAAATGGGGTTAACAATAGAACCTCCACTGGGAGGGCTGTGGTGAGGGACAGAGGACACAGCATGGAAAGCTCATAGGACTGTCATCCCAGGCTGAGGCAGGAAGACAGCAGATTTGAAGCCAGCTTGCACAATTTAGGGATAACTTGTCTCAAAATAAAAAGGGCTAGGGTGCAGCTGTGGTAGAGCACCCTGGGCCCAATCCCCAGTACAAAAAAGTGAAGGAAGAGGGGAAGCCAAAACCAAACCAATACCAGCACCAACAACACATGCAGTTTTGGGAACTATGAAGGTACAATGGTATACACCAAATATTGCTGGGGTCCCTCCTCAAGGCTGAGAGCGCCTCTAGGCCTAGGGGCTTGTCCTGGCCCCCAGTGTCCCCAGGGCCAGTACCAGGGGTACACATTGGTGAGTGCATGATGGGTGGGTCAATGGCCCCCGGGTGGCAGGAGCAGGTTCCAGGACTGTGAGGCCTCCAGTCTTGCTGGCCTGTTCTGGCAGGCATGTGAGGTCTCTGATCCAGGGAGGAGAGTCCACCGTCTTGGAAGATGCAGCACTTCTTGGAAAATGCAGGCCAGGGCAGCCCAGATCCTCCGAGCCCTGGTCACAGCCAGGGTAAGGGGGGAGATCTGAGGCCCTGCAAAAACGCCCCAGGGGATAGGTGCAGGAGCCAGAGGGAGAGGAGCCCCCTGCAGTGTCCTCCCAAGGACCTTGGCTTCTCCCCCTCTACAACCAGGGCCTCAGACTTTCCCAAACCTCTACCTCATGCCTCACCCCCACCCACAACATGGAACCTCTCCCCAGAGCACCGTTACCATCCTTACCACCCCAGCGCTAGGACTGGCCCAAGCATGGAGGGTCTCTGGTTCTGCTCTCTGAGACTTCTGTTTCCGTCCTGTGTTAAGCACTGGGTGATGCACATGCCAAACAACTCTGAGGTCGATTCCACGGTCACCGCTCTAAAGAGGAGGAAACAGGTACAGCCAGGGTAATGAATGTCCTCGAAGCCTGTGCCCTCCTGGGGCCTCACCAGCTCTCTACAGCCCAGAGAACAAAACTCCTCAGGTGGCCTCTTCACATCACAGAGTCCCACGCTCTCAACTATTGATGTGTCAAGGGCTGGGGTGTGGCTCCATGGTAGAGCACTTGCCTAGAGTGTCAAAGCCCTGGGTTCCATCTCCAGCATTTGAAAAAGAAAGGGTGCAATCCCGCCTGGATGAAGACTTGTATTTACTAACTGATTGCAAGGCTGGCTTGAACCGAGAGCTTTGCGCACACACTCTGCCACCTGAGATTTTAAATTGTAGAATGAATTTTCTGCCTTTACTCCCTCCCAACTCTCCCCTCCTCTCTGTCTGGATCCATACCCTGACCATCAGGATGACAAACTTCTGCAAAGACCAGTTAAATTACTTGCAGTTGCAATGAAAGGGATATTTACTGCTCCAAATATCCAGCAAATTACAGTTGTATTTATTTCAGAAACTTCTGAGTACTCCAGAATCTCTGTCTTGTCTGTCCTTCCTCCCTCCTTCCCTCCCTTCCTCCCTCCCTCCCTCCCTCCCTCCTTCCCTCCCTCCCTCCTTCCCTCCTTCCTTCCTTCCTTCCTTCCCTCCCTCCCTCCCTCCCTCCCTCCCTCCCTCCCTCCCTCCCTCCCTCCCTCCCTCCTTCCTTCCTTCCTTCCTTCCTTCCTTCCTTCCTTCCTTCCTTCCTTCCTTCTTTCTCTCACTGCTCTACCACTGAGCTATACATACCCAGCTCTTTTTTCATTTTTTTTGTTTTGAGACAGGGTCTCATTAAGACCCTGCTGGGGCTGGCCTTGAACTTGGATCCTCCAGACCTGACTCCTGAGGAGCTGGGATTACAGTGTGTGCCACCATGCCCAGCTCATTTTTAAATCTTTGTCATGGAAATAGTCGATGCATACCCAGTGTCATGTGGGGCTGGATCTGGCATTTGGGGCCCCAGGCCAGGGCAAGGCATTAGTTCAGCCCCGGCAGCTTCCAGTTCCTGGAGATGCTCCGGAAAGGTGACCCACTTCAGCCAGCACCTACTGGGGACTTGCACTGTGCTGGTCCTCTTGCATGACAAGAGGCCAAAGAACACTGAATGGTTAGGTATGTGACATGTTGATGTTGCCAAAGCAAGTGGTCACATGTCACATCCAGGCCATGAGGAGGAATGCTCGCTTGGGGCCTAGAATCCTCCGTGGATTCTAAGTTTCGAGAAGAGTCTTTCATCCTTGAACCAAATGTCCTCTGGTGTTCCTCAACGCTCTCCACGGGTACCTAGAGCCACCTGCCCACTGTGCTCAGCTGTGTCCCACCACAGAGGCCCTTTCACGTCCCGGCGGGCGGGGGAGGAAGAGGGTGCCAAGCCTGTTGAACAGCGAACTGCTTCCTGCAGGAACCACGTCAGGACAGCGCTGGCATTGGGTTTCAGCTCTGACACGGAAGGGACAGAGGTCATCGCTCAAGTCCTTGCCAAAGAGAAAAAAGCAGACTTTTCTTGAGTCCATTAAAGAAACAAGATTGCAGGAAACCAGGGCCTGGAAGGCAGGCAGGAGATCCTGGAGTCCAGCCGGAGCTGGGGTTGTCAGAGCCGCAGGCTGTGGGACACCTCAAAGGCACATCTTTCAACCGCTTCCAGAGGCTGAGTGTGGACTGGCATCTGAGTAACAAAGTCCTGGGCCTCCAGAAGAGGCTCCACTTGCACCCCTTTCCCTGCGGGAGCCCCACTAGGTCCTCTCAGAGAAAGGCCCGCAGGCCTGCAGGGTCAGGGGAGGGAAGAACCTCACCGCACACCAGAGGAGACGGGGAAGGGCCCTGCCCCTGCAGGGATGCTGGGAAGGTCATGGCCCAGGAAAAGACTGACACTCCCCACCTCTACACACCATCCAGCTGCAGGGTTGTCCCAGAGTGGGGGACAGCCAGAAGAGCTCCAAATGAGCTCTCTGAGGAGGAGGACGTGGACATGTCATGAGGCAGTGAAACCAAGGACAGGAGAGAACGGGAAGCCTCTGGCACCCAGAGCCACAGCAAACAGGAAACGCGGCCCCGCTTCCAGGGCTGTGAGGTCCCACTGCGCCACTTGACCTCGTCCCCATCACCTGACACCACAGGTCTCAGGTCTAGTTTTTAGCCAAAAACTGCAAGGGATGCCAAAAGGCAAGAAAAACAACCTGGAGAGACAGCCCAGGATGGGAAGCAGACTCAGACATGACAGGCTGGAGGAACTGGAAATAATGATGGTGGAACTGGAAATAATGATGGTGGCTACACTAAGGGCTGGGATAGGAAGAGCAAGCGCAGGCAGGAGCAGACGGGCCACGTGAGCAGGGACGTGGGCACTCTCAGAGGGATCAAAGCAAATGCTGGACATCAGAAACATGGGATCAGAGGTGAAGGATTCTGGGCGGCCCATCAGGAGACAGGACCTTGTCGAGGGAAGAATCAGTGGCTTGAAGGTAGTCCAGGAGAAACTCCCTGAACGGAAAGGAAAAGAGAAAATGAATGAAAGAAACAGAGCAGGACATTCAGAGGGGGTAGCACGTGCAGAGCTGGGATATCAGAAGGAGAAGAAGCCCAGGTGAAGATGGCGAAGACTTTCAGAAACTAATGGCAGACAGCAAAGCCCAGATCCACGGAGCTGAGGGAACCCCACACAGAGCAATTGCAAAAACAGGTAAATGAAAGCAAGGAAACACATACCACACACACACACACACACACACACACACACACACGCACGCACGTGCGCGCGCGCGCGCGCACACACACACTCACCCAGTGCAACACCTTCTAATGGCCCCAAAACAAAAAAAGATTCAAGAGGCATTTAGATAGCAGTACATATTTAAGTTCACACTTAGAGCTATCACTGGCTGTAGTCCACCACCATTGGAGACAATGAAGTTGTTTTGTTGGTGATTTTAAAAAAAAGGGGTCTTGGATGACCGCGTCCCATGAGCCTTGTTATCCAAGTGATTCCTGAGAGGGTTGCCCAGTTGCCAACAGCAGGTTTTGAACTGTTCAACTTGTCATCTTGGGTACTCTTCCTTTTGGTACTGGTGGCTGAACCTAGGGGTGTGTTCCCACTGAATTGCATTTCTACCTCTTCTTATTTTATTTTTCTGGTACTGGGGATTGAACCCAGGGGTGCTTTACCACTGAGCCACATCCCCATCCCTTTTTATGTTTGATCTTGAGACAGGGCCTCACTAAGTTACTGGGACTGGCCTGGAACTTGTGATCCTCCTGCCTCAGCCTCCCGAGTTCTTGGCATTTCAAGGATGCCCCACTGCACCTGGTTTGGATACTCTTTAATAAAAGGGATTCTAAAGATTCAACTGTCTAGGAAGAACCTTTTGTATCTAAGTTGAATTCCTAACTAACCACTGCTAGATGTACACAGGGCCCCTCTCCCCACCCAGCTCTGTGGCTAAGCACGGAGCCTGGAAGACAACTGGTGCTCCAGTGTCGGGGGCTGAGCTGCAGGGCCCACAGCCATGGTGGGTGCTCTACTTGCTGGAGGCTTGCCTGGCGTCTAACTGAGCATGGAACTCGGTCATTGACTTCTTTTTGGTGCAATTTTGCCAGGGCAGATGTTCATGGGCCTGAATTTAAAGACTGGTAGAGTGTCTGGACATTTCCTATAGGTAATGCCTTGCAAGGGACCAGTTAGCTCACAGCCCAGGCTGATTGGGTCAAAGTATGTATAAGCAACATCACAGACCAGTGATTCTCATGAACATACATGCAGCAACTCTAAACCAAAAAAAAATAATAACAAATCAAGCCATGTATAAAGAAAAAGGGATAGGTAATATATCATGACCACCATGAGGTTATTCTAGGAATGCAAGGCTGGCTTGACACTTGAAAATCAATTAATGTAATTCACTATATTAAAGCAAAAAAGGAGATGTATCACATGATGTTCTCTAGTTTTTTGTTTTTGTTTTTTTTTTCAGTGCTGAGGTTGGAACCCAGGTCTCATGCATGCCAGGCAAGGGCTCTAGAACAGGGACACACTGCCAGCTGGTGTTCTCCACAGATGTGGAAAAGGCATTTGGGGGGCTGGGGTGGTGGCTCAGTGGTAGAGAGCTTGCCTAGCATGTGTGAGGCACTGGGTTCAATTCTCAGCACTGCATATAGATACATAAAAGTCCATTGATAACTGAGGAATATTTAAACGAGAAAAAGCATTTGAAAACATCGATTTATGATGAAACTCTTGGCAAACTAAAAACAGAAGGGAACTTCCTTGTCTGATCAAAGTATATACAAGCAACAACCCATCAGGCATGATGAATGGTAAGCTAGGATAAACATGCCTTCCAAGATTAGGAACAGGACCAGTGTTCTGACCTCTCTGCCTCCAACCAATGATGTCCTGAAGGTCTCTCCTGGAGCAGTCGGTCAACCAGAAGAAACAAAGGGCATAAGGATGGGGAGGAAAAACTGACGCCATCATTGTTCATCAGTGACATGACCGTAAATGTAGAAAAGTCAGATTTATAAGTTATTAGAATTAATAAGTTGGCTGGGGATATAGCTCAGTTGGTAGAGTGCTTCCCCTTGTATGCACAAGGCCCTGGGTTTGATCCCCAGCTCCAAAAAAAAAAAAAAAAAAGAATTAATAAGTGGATGTTAGCAAGGTCATTGGAATCAAAGGCAATGTGTAAAAGATAAATTGTGTCTAGCTGGGTGTGGTGGCACACACCTGTAATCCCAGTGGCTGGGGAGGCTGAGAGAGGAGGATCCGCGGGTTCAAAGCCAGCCTCAGCAACAGCAAGGCACTAAGCTACTCAGTGAGACCCTGTCTCTAAACAAAGGGCTGGGGATGTGGCTCAGTGGTCAAGTGCTTCTGAGTTCAATCCCAGGTACAAAAGAATAGGAAAAAGAAAATTTGCATTTCTGGAACTAGCTGCCCAACCTAGGGATTAAAAACTGAAATAAAAATGCCATTTCTGGCCTGGGGTTGTGGCTCAGTGGTAGAACACTTGCCTAGCATGTGTGAGGCACTGGTTTCGATTCTCAGCATCACATATAAATAAATGAATAAAATAAAGGTCCATCAACATCTAAAAAACAAATAAATACCATTTCCAATAATAGTGGAACATGAAAAATCTAGGAATAAATGAAAATAAAGATGTATAAGACCTCTTTACCGAAAAGTACAAAAATTATAGAGGCAAATCAAAGAAGTAAGTAAAAGAAGAGATCTCATATGTGCATGGATTGGAAAGCTCAGTATTGGTTAAAAGTGTTGATTCTTTTTAAATAGATCCATAGATTCAATGCATTCCCAATCAAAATCCCTACAAGTTTTTTAAAAATATTTTTTTTTAGTTATAGATGGACACAATACCTTTATTTATTTAGTTAGTTTTATGTGGTGCCGGGGATCAAACTCAGGGCCTTGCATGTGCGAGGCGAACACTCTCCCACTGAGCCACAACCCCAGCCCTGCCCTGCAAGTTTTTAAAAATTTTAGAGGGGGGTGGAGATAGACAAACTAACCCTAAAATCTTATACAAATTCAAAGGGTAGAGGGTAGTCCCGGCAATCTTGTAAAAATTGGTAAAGTCAATTTGTATCTACTATAAAGATAGAGTAATTAAAATGCCAGCCAGGTACAGTGGCACAGGCCTGTAATCCCCATGGTTTGGGAGGCTGAGGAGGATCTGGGGTTCAAAGCCAGCCTCATCAACTCAGCAAGACCCTGTCCTAAATAAAATATAAAAAGGGCTGGGGATGTTGCTCGGTGGTTAAGTGCCCCTGGTTCAATCCCCAGTACCTAAAAAAAAGAAAAAGAAAAAGAAATAAATAAAATAAAATGCCATTAAATTGGCACAAGGACAGGCCAAATGGATCAAATGCAAGTGTAGCATACTATGTAGTTGAGGGTTTTTCCCCCCTGCTGCTGGGGATCATGGCCTTTCACATGTGGAGCACATACTCCACCACTGAGCTAAATACGAGTTGTTAAAAAAAAGTTAGAATGTTTAAACACATTTAATAACTTGTCTTTTATTAAACATTGAGTCAAATATTGCACACCAGACCCAGCCTAACACAATTTGGAACCACTGGTGTTGTCTGATTTCAAGGAAGCGAAACTGACGTCAAGAGATGTGACCTATTTGTTGGGTGCAGTGGTGTACACCTGTATCGCAGTGACTTAGGGGCTGAGGCAGGCAGATTGCAAGTCTGAGGCCAGCCTTAGCAGTATAGTGAGGACCTAAGCAACTTAGCAAGACCATGTCTCAAAAATAAAAAATATGAAAGGACTGAACATGTAGCTCAATGACAGAGCTCCCCTGGGTTCAATCCCCACTACTGAAAGAAGAAGAAAAAAGGTGGGGGAAGTGGTCCATTCAAGTCACATAGAAAACTGGAAATTGGCTGTCCTGGTTGAGAACAAAAGCCAGCGCTCAGAGGAAGAGCGCTGGCCTAGCATGCGTGGGGCACTGGGTTGGATCCTCAGCACCACATGAAAATAAAATAAAGGTATTGTGTCCACCTACAACTAAAAAATAAAATGTTAAAATATATATATACACACGTACACATACATATATATATATAGGGACTAGGGCTATAGATCAGTGATGGAGCGCTCACCTCGCACATATGAAGCACTGGGTTCGATCATCAGCACCACATAAAAATAAGTAAATAAAATAAAAATACTGATTCCATCTACAACTAAAAATATTAAAATATATATATATATATAGGTATGTATAAATAAAAGAGAATATATATATATATAGAGAGAGGCAGGTGACCTGTGAGGTGACAGCCATGCTGAGAGTGGTCTTTATAGTCCTCTTCCTCCTAGACACATGGCCGCAGCCTCCAGCGCCTGACAGTGCCCATGGATAGAAGGTGCGGGGATTTCTGAGGCTTGCTGGGAACTTGTCGGAAGGGCTGGTGGTGACAGCTGGGTGTTGGAGGTCCCAGGCCCCTGGTGAGAAGGGGGCCTAGGCCCCTGCTTCTCGGGGAAGTCAAGATTGGAGGCTGATGGAAGGTGACCTGAAGGGTCTCAGCCTCATTTTCCGTGTGCTTGAAGAAGGAGTTCCTTGATATCATCTGTGAGCCAGGACTCAGCCTCCTGGATCCATCGACCGCTGGCTGCAGTTGTCCACACATCTGTCCCACACCAGGTATGTGGGCGCGCTGGCTTCTCATAGCTTGCTCCCTGGAGGGCTGCTCTTTCCCAAGGGTTTTGCCGATGTAACTGGGGGATCATGAGCCAGGCCTCGGACCGTGGTTTCCTGGGGTGGTGCAGGAGAGCCCAGTGGGTCAGTGCTGAGGCTGACATTTATTTTCAGAGTTACAGTTTGCCCCTGATGCTCAAATGGAGCAGAAAAGCCACCTCAGCGCGGGTGCAGTGGTGCACACCTGTAATCCTAGCAGCTCAGGAGGCTTGAGGCCAGCCTGGGCAACTTAGCAAGACCCTGTCTCAAAATAAAAGAGTTTTGGGATATAACTTACTGGTAAAGTGCCCCGGGTTCAAATACCAATACTGTGAAGGAAAAAAAAAAAAAAGGACCTTCGTCAGCCATCTTCTCACCTCTAAAAGTCTGGGTGGAATCAGCAGCAGGGCACTTTCGCTCTTGCGGAAGTCTTTGTCCACTTTCTGTTATTGTAACAGAATCCCTAGGCTGGGTCAGTTACAAAGAGGTTTATTCTGGAGCCTGGGAAGTCCAGGGGCATGGCCCTGGCCACTGCTGAGGGCCTCATGGCCAAAGGGCAAGTGGGCAAGTGTGGGAGGAACAAAACAGGGACTGCCTCGCCTACTGTGGTCTCTCATTAACATGGCGCCCGCAGAAGATGGTTTTCATCAGCAGTCTGCTGTCCTGGAAGGCTAAAGTGCTTGAAATGTACCAAGTTCAGCAACTGTGTTCCCGAAAGAGCGGCTTGTCTCTTAATGACCTCAGAAAGGCCCCACTTCCCAACACCACCACCAGGCAGCCACACTTCCATGAGTTTCAGAGGGGACACACTGTATTCAAATCACAGCAGGGAGAAGTGGGGTCGACCCTGTGAGCCAGATTGGCAGGCAGAGCATCGTCTTGTTCAGCCTGGCTAGGAACGGACTGCAGAAGTGACTGGAGTACTGGCCGAGGGTTAGGGTATCTCTCATGTGTGGAAGCTAGAGAGGAAAAAGGAAAAGGAAGGTGGGGGCTTTCATGAAAACCAGGGGAAGGGAGGAGGAAAGGTAAAGGAGAAGTATGAGGAGTGATACTGGCCAGGTTATATTTTATACTGTGTGCATGCATGAACATTGAACAACAAATCCTACCATTGTGCACAACTGCACTGCACCAATTAAAACATGTGGAGAAAAGTTTTAGTGAGTAGGTGAGTTTGCAAATGTGCAACTGAAAATAACTATTACACATTTCCAGGGCCCAGCCCAGGGCTGCTGTTCATCCCCTCTAGGACAGCTCCCCCTCACAGCAACTGCCTCACTTGGTGGTAACTGCAAGAGGCTGTGAGCTGCTGTTGGTGCAGCCATGCTCTCCACCGAGGCCCCAGTGGATGGGCTTCAGCACAGAACCGCCACCACCCCCAAGCTCGAGTGAATGGGGCGGGTCCCTGAGCCTCTGGACTCTTAAGCCCTCATCTGTGAAATGGGGAGAACAGTCCTGTCTAGCTCTCCAGGTGCAGATCCACCATCAAAGCAGATGCCTGGAAAGGGCCAGGACTCCCTTGGAGCTGTTAGAGCGAGGCCCTGGAGACACAGCACAGCGAAGGTGGCTGTTGTTTCAAGCATGTTGAGGGCTATCTTTGCTTCCTCTTCCTCCGCACACAAGATGTGGACCCAGGGCCAGCAGACCCCTGCGGAATTGCCAAGCCACTTTTGGGCCATTAATCTCTAAGAGTCTATCAAGACCATTTGCATTAGCCCATCTTCAAAGACCCCAGCTGGGCCCCAGTGGACCACGAGTGGGGCTTGGAAAAGAGTGGGGCCCTAGCCAGCTGGAAGCTGGGGCTCCAGGGTATCCAACGCCTTCTTGGGTCTGGCATGGTAATCATCTGTGTCCCTGGTCAATCCTGCTGTGGGGGCTACAGAACATCTCAGATGGTCACCAGTTGTGAAGGACACTGTCAAGACACCGCCTTCTACCAGATGAGAGGCCACAGGTGTTGATGGAGGCATGTTGGTTAGCCAGAGCTCCCCACCCCCAGCTTCTGGGTGGGCTGGGGTCAGCTCAGCAGGCCCTCAGTGCATGCTGAACTTGGCGCCTGGTAGAGACCAAGTGCATGTGAGGTGGAGGGCGGGGGTGGGGCCAGCCTTCTGAAGACAGACTAGGCACCCGCCCGCCCCGCCCCTGCTGCCCCAAACGCAGGCTGCCCTTTCAGTGATGACCATGCAGCTTTCTTAATGGAACACAATCGCTGAACTTGGTACATTTCAAGCACTTTAGCCTTCCAGGACAGCAGACTGCTGATGAAAAACCATCTTCTGCGGGCGGGCGCCATGTTAATGAGAGACCAAATTTCATACGCTTGCAAACTTTCCCCCTTGCCTCCTGCTGTACCTCCCCCTCCCCCAATAAAAGATTGCATCAGAGAGAAAGGGAGAGAGATTTCCATAATTTATAGTATGGGCATTTCACTGGGGACAAGCGCTAATCTGTACTTACCGATACATTTAAGAAAATGCATCCTCCCGCAAGCCTGCACCATTTACGACTCTTGGCACAAACCGCAATGCTCAGTCTTCAATTAAGGGACACCTTAGGGTTCATTATCACACAATCGCTCCCTGTGAACCATGCCAAATGCTGTTTTGGCACAGAGCTTGGAAGATGAATTAGAAGGAAGTCCTGTCTGTAATGCCCTCTCCCATTCCCATTACCGCCATCAGCGTTTATACCCTCTCCCTCGGCCCTCCCCCTCTCCAAGTGGCTTTTACTATTCAATTTCTCAACGTCAAACTCGATTCTCTAGAGGTGTAGTTAAAGATGCCACATCTCCTTTTTGTCTTCCGGCTCTCAACAGGCCTCAACATGGCCCAGATGGGCCGCTCTCCACCCCCTTTTGGGCTAAAGGAGCCACAGATGTGTCTTCATCTTCCTCTTAGTGTCGGGTGGAGACAAGGGACAGGAACTGGATACACACACGTATGCACATGAGCCATAGGAGGCTTCTGAACAGGCCTGGGATCTAAACCCAGATGGGGCTTGGCGTAAAAGCTGAAGGCTGAGGCAGAGTGGCTCACACTCCAGACAACTGAGCTCCGCCTGTCAGCAGGAAGGACCGAAAGCGAGAAACCCAAGCCCACCTCAACTCCACTACACCCAAGGTCCAGCCAGCAGGACCCTTGTGGTTTAACCCCCTGGGTGAGGATATGGGCCTTTTTGTTTTCTTAATGAGAACAACAGAACAAACCAGCACATCTGCTGGCAATTCCCAGCTCTCCCCAGACCCACAGAGCTGCAGGTGAGCGCTGTGGACAGGAGAGAGGTGGCAGCAACAGCCAGAGACATGGCCGTGGGCTTCCAGGGAGTGTCAGGGTGGGGTGGGGGCTGGAGGGGTGCAAAAGGAGGGGCATTGCGCCTCTTGTAGGACAGCATGGTGATCTGGCTGCTTCCCTCAACTTTCCAGTTCTACTCAGGACAAGGTGCCTCTGCTCAAGGGAACTCCACTTATGACTTCTGGGCGTCATGCCATTAAGATGCTTAGATGTCACAGGAAAGTGGGCTGGCCTAAACCAAGGCTCTCAAGTTGGACCATTGTATCACATAAAGCCATTAAAAGAAAATAAGCTTAACGAAGTAGCTAGACGTCTAGGCTGTGCACCAATGCAGTCAGGCTGCTGCAGAGCTAGATGACGACCGGCAAGATCTGCAAGAACCTTCTTTCCATCTCAGTAGTGGTGGGCAGGGGCAGAGGGAAGAATGAGCAGGAGAGCAAGCAGACTAAAAATACTCCACCCACAAGATGTCTTGTGGAAATTTTATTATATAGAGTGTAAAATGAATTGTCAGTCAAATACAAAGAACACCTTTTTAAACAACATGCATAACATTTTCCAATTGCCTTTTTTAATAGTTAGACATTTCAAGCATTTAAGGAAAACAAGGAGAAAACCCCAGAAACTGTAACTTCAGTACATTTCAAACGGAATGTCCCTCAGGTCAATTAAAAATGCAAGAAAAAATAGCTTTAATTCCGTATTTTTTTCCTTTAAAAATACATGTTATCTGTACAAGATACACTACAGTAAACATTGGAAAAAATCATATTATCCCTTTTATTAAATCAAAATTATTTAATTCATACTGTGGTTAATACTAGATTTACTTATTCATCTAGTTAATTTGACAAATATTAAGAAAATATTTAAAAGAAAAAAGCAAAAAAACACCTTGGAATTAAAAAATAGTTACTACATTTTTATACGGTTTAATGTTCCACAGTGTTTGTTAAAAGTTATATTGAATTTCTTTTTAATATTAAAAATAACAGTATTTATATTTCTGAAAGAATAGAGAAAGGTTTTTTGTTTTGTTTTTTAAAACCAGCTTGGAGGTCTTAGATACACAATTGCAACCAGTAATGGAGACACGAAAAAAAAATGTATGCTAACACACAAACACACTTTTATATTACCCTTTAGAACTCTAGGAATTATACAAACCCTACAAAATGCCCCTCCCAAACCCTGTTGGACAGCAATACAATTATCTGTCTCATTTCAGAATTCACATAATTAATTACAATACATAATAGTTCAGTTTTTTAAAAAATGCAATAAAACCAGACAGCCAAAATACAAGAAATTAGAAGTAAAACATTTAATGAATTTACACATTTAAGAATATTTAAATACTGTTTAAAAAATTTTTTAAAAGAATTTGTTACATACCACCTAAGACTTCCAAGCCACTTTCTGTTGCAACAGAAAAAACTGTAAATAAAAAGACATGAAAACAAAACAACAAACAAAACAATATCATGTTGAAATGTCACTGCTCCGAGGCACATTCTGGCACCTGAATTTGCAGGTATTTTGCTCCAAAAAGAATCCCAGAGCTTACACATTTGAAATAACAAACAAGAATAATGAAACAAAAATTATCAGCAATTTTTAGTAACTAATTTTCCCGATTTTTAGAAAAATTCTGTTAATCTAAATATAGTGTTTCACAGAACAAAACAAAGGTTCTTCATCAAAAGTCTGCAAATCTAAAAACCTCTGTTACAAACAGGTTTTCTTTCACACTGATTTCGAGGGGAAGGGCCAGCTGTGCGACTCGGCTCTACTGCTCCTGTGGGAGGAAGGAGAGGAGGTGTCAGGCCCACGGCAGCTTCTCTAGTCCCGAGTCGGCAGCAGGCGACAGGTGCCCATGCACCAATGCAAACCCGAGAAACCTCTTTGGGGGGAGGTCTGGAGCTTCTCTTCTGCTGGGGACATTGGGCAGGATGCAGAAGAGTGCTACTCTTCCTGGGCCACTACCAGCCCTGACACCTGCTTTCCCCAAGACACAGCCAACTGGGCAGTGGCATGCCAGGGCTGGAGGAGCCGGCACACTGTCCATGGGACCTGACTGACATCAGGTGACCTGAAATATGGCCCTCTTCCCCACTTTAAGGAGAAATCCGTCTTGGCCCTGACTAGGCAGAGCCCTCCAGGCTCCTGGGCATGAAGGCAGGAGCTGGCACTGTGCCTGCCTGAGGAGCCCACACAGGGCCAGAGGCAGGCTGGCACTCGGTGCTGAGCTCTGGGCCTGCCCAGGAGGGAACCATCAACCCGCTCTACTCCTCTGGAGCTAGGAGGGGGAACGGCGTGGCGGTTGCTGAGTTCTCAGGAGGTCCCTGGGCCGTGGGGACTGCTCCCCTGCAGTCTACTGCACTCGCCCTGACATCAGACAAACACTGAGGCGTGCGAGACAGGGGTCAGGGAGGTGTGGGAAGTGTCATAGCATTGGGGACCGTCTACAGACCTGGCTGTGGGCCTGAGCCTGCCCTAACGTCTGCCCGTAGAAAGCGACCTGCTGTCTGTAATACTCCGCCCAGGCCATTGTGTAGTCTGGTGGGGAGCTGGCCTGAGGAGCAGCGCTGGCAGCGTGACCTGGGTGACAAGGGAGGAAAAACGGGTTAGGGGAATGGGAGCGTTGGGGGCAAGTCCCTTCCCTGGGGCCCAGGCACCTGCTCTCCCTTCTGGAGGGCACGGGGAGGCTGGGTGAAGTGGTCTTTTATTGCTGGGTCCCACACCCCAGGCGAAGACGGCCAACTGCTCTACAGAAGCAAAGCCCTGCGTATGCCTGCCTCTCAGCAGTTCCTAATGCCGAAGGCAGAAAGAGTGGCTGCGGGGACTGGAGGTGGATGGAATGCCTGGCGTGGAGTCTACAGGGAACACCCGAATCCCTCACAGCTTGATGTACATACCCCACGCGTCTAGGGTGGGTTCAGGTCAGGGAAGAAAGGGCACCAGAACTGCTAGCAGGTTCCCTGCTGATGAGGGTCACCTTGGCACCCCCACCCTGGCCCCAGAAGGGGTATGGACCTGGTAACAATATGGCCGCTAGGGTTCCCAAAACAGGTGTTTGACAGCCTCTGACCCAAGTTGGGTCAGCCAGAAGTTCCACCCTGAAGATGCCAGTCACGGAAACCCCCTGCAGGCCATACCCCATGTTCTGGTCAGGGAGTCGGGAAATGCGCTCGGGCTTGGTGCTGATGTGAAGTCCTGAACAAGGGCTTTTGCTGCTATGTACTCCCCCCTCCCCTTTTAATTTAATTTTTTTTAAAAAATATTTTTTTGGGCTGGGTTGTGGTTCAGTGGTAAAGCACTCGCCTGGCATGTGCTAGGCCCTGGGTTCGATCCTCAGCACCACATAAATAAAATATTGTGTCCGAATACAACTAAAAAATAAATATTGAAAAAAAATTAGTTGTAGATGGACACAATACCTTTACTTATTTATTTTTTATATGGTGCTAGGGATCGAGCCCAGTGCCACACTGTGCTAGGCAAGCGCAGTACCCACTGAGCTCCAGCCCCAGCCGCCCTTCCCCTCTTTTGAAGACTAGTTTAGTTTCTGGTACAGGTAAGAAAAAAGACTTATACAGCAAGAAAACAACTGGGCACCTATTCCAGCTTAGGGTCCCTTCCCCGAATTCCACCATTTCTCTTCTCTTTAGCTATCCTGAAATGCCAAAAATGGGCATCAGTGAGACACACAGAGAACAGGATGCCTGGGTGGGTGGCAGCACTAATAGGAGCCTTTCAGCTCCACAGGGACCAAGCCAGGTCCAACAGGCAGTGGGTGACAAGGTGTGAGTACTGAGGTCCAGCTGTGGGGAAGGTGACAAAGCACAGATGACAGGCCCAGGAGCAGCTGGGCTGAGGCTGCAGGGGTGGGCCTGTGCCCGAAGCCGCAGCACTTACTCTGCTTCTTGTAGTAGTCTTCCCAGGCCTTGCTGTAGTCAGGCTGGCTGCTCTGCGGCTGGCTCTGCTGGTCTACGCGAGGAACAAAGGGCAGTCAGGGCCCCAGCCTGGGAGGAAGGCACCACAGGCAGGAGGGCTGAAAATGGCCGGTGTGAGGCAGGGGCTGGCGACGAGCATGATAAGGCCCTGTTCTCTGCAGATGGAGCTGAGCTGGGAGTGGAGAGCTCTGGGAGGCAGAGCGATGGCCATCCCAGGCCCCCAGACCTGTCTTCCATGGACAAAGGGTTTACCTGGCCCTTCTGTCCAATGACAGACGACCTCTGGGTGAGCATGCAAGGCCGCAGGACTGTGATCTGCCTCAGCCTTTCTTGGGTGGGAAGAGAGGGACAGAGGACATGTGGAGGCGGTTCTATGCTGTCCTTGGTGTTTCCTCTTTGCTATGCCAGCAATAGAGAGACTCAGTGACAGAGGACAAAGCAGCAGCACCCAGCCCAGGGGTCGATGAAGGGGCTAAAATCCCTGACCACAGCGTGAAGCTGGAGCTGCTTTCTGGTGAGGCCAGGCTGCTCGAGTGTCTGCCTGCTCGGGCACACAGACCCCCTTCAACACCTTTTCTGTCAGAGCTGGTATGCAGGCGGCAGGAGGACGTGCTCCTGATCATGCCCCGTGCAGAAGCCTGGCTCCCCTGCCAGCAGGCTTGGGAGACTGAACGTGGGGAAGAGGACACACTGAACCCACACTGAGTGTCTCTGCTGCTAACATAGCACAGAGGCTTGCTCTCCTGTTATCCCTTCTGCTCATCTCTCTCCTGGCCTGCCTCACGGCCTCTGCAGAGCCACAAACCCAGGACAGCTTCCCAGGGGAGGAGAGCTGCCCTCTCAGGGCTCAGTGTGCCATGTCTCAGGCTTCTCCCAGGTCTTCTGTCTGGGCACAATGGGGCCAATGTGAATGCAACCCCATCACTCTGCAGACCAGAGCATCATGCAATGACTCTGTTCTGTGAGGACACCTTTTCTGCCAGGTGGCCAGCAAAATTCACAGTGAAGTTCCTGTTGAAGTCTGAAACACTGAGTAATAAAATACAGGTGGGAGGAGGGGGAAACAATCCAGCCATACAGCCCCGGAGCTTGCAAATACTTAAGAAATCTACCTCGACCCATCACTTTATGGATGCCTGAAGTAGAGCCTCCCCCATCCAGGGGAGGGTATTTCTGCTGACAGAGTATGGGCCTCTAGGCTCTGCTCCAGGGAAAAGGGGCCATGTCCCTTGAGCAAGGTTGACAGGCCATCCTGCAGCCTGATCTGTTATGAGGAGCAACTGCAGCCTGAACAAGGCTTTCCAGAAAGACGGGAACTTCAGGTAGGTAGAAGCCTGAATTCTACTGGCCAAGGTAAGGGACTCTGTTTTGTGCAGGCTGAGCAAGAGGGACCAGCCCAGCAGTAAACCCTAGCCTGACTCCTGGAATTGGTGAGGGGTCCAGAGTTGGGAGGGACTCTGTCCACACAGGCACTTTCTTTCTCTCTTTCTCTTTAATTTTTTTTTAGTTGTAGATGGACACAATATTATCTATCTATTTATTTATATGTAGTGCTAAGAATCGAACTCAGTGCCTTACACATGCAAGGCAAGCGCTCAACCACTGAGCCAAAACCCCAGCCCCTCATGGGCACTTTCTCTTGACACCCAGTTTTCCCAGGGAGGTGTCACTCAGCAGACCTAATTCCATATTTGTTTGCTTTCTGAAAAGCTCAGGAAACAAAAAGAATGCCTTCCTAAGAAGAGAGGGAGAATGTCCCCATGAGGCCAAAGAGTAGGAAGGGTCACCAAGAAGCAGGGGACTGCTTGGGAGAGCAGGGTGTGGCAATGTGGAGCTTTGGGCCAGGAGGAGGATCTCCAGGGAGTACAGAGAGAGGAGCAGCAGAGGAGGCTCAGGTTAAAGTTAAACTGCACCCACAGCCCACCTATATGTGGAGAATAAGTGACAATTCTGCCCCGACCCACTCCATGGACAGATAGTCATGGGGAGCCAGCCCTATGTCCCTGCCTCAGCTAGAGGCTGGTGCTGTTTCTGTGGAAGCCCCCACCGAGCATATGTGCTTCTTGGTGCAGGGCCTGCAATGTTCCCCAACATTGTTGGCCAAAAGTATAATAAGAGTCTCTTAGGTCCATCAGTCCTTGGCCAACCTGGCCAGCAAGTGGGAGCGCACACCACCACCTCCCAAGTCACTTACTTGGGACCTGCTGTGTGGGCTGCTGCCATGCCTGGTAGGTGCTGCCCCAGCCCTGGGTCAGAAAGGCTGGAGGGCCACTGTGGACAACAGAAGAGTCACTCATGACAGTATGGGTCACACACCCCCCATCCCCCAACATCTACCTCTTTTCTGCTTAGCTCACCCCTAACCAAGCACAGCCCCTCCCTGCCCCCAAGCCTGCTGGCAGAGGCCCAGTGACAACTCTAGCCCCGTCCACCCCCAAGTGGAGCAAGTGGGTCACCTACCTCACAGGGGTACTGTGGGGGTTTCCATTCACTTTAGCAGCGATGTTGGGGAAGCACCCTGAGCCCCTTGGAGGAAAAGTGCTGTGAAAAGAGGACGAGCAAGCAGAACCAGTTGAACCCCTGTGATGAAGGCTCTGCAATTGCCCCCTGCCCTGGAGCTGTGCTTCCCGGATTGATTGTGGGGGACTGGGAGGTGCCTGTCTCTGAGGTGCTCCAGCCTGTCTACCACAGGTCAGAGAGCTACAGACAGGTCAGAAGGACCACGGGTGGGATGAAGACAGATGGTCCTGCCCACACCCAGAGCTCCAGCAGCACTCTGGAGAAGCAGCTGGGACGATCTCAGGAGTGATGATGTCCTCTGGGTACAACAGAGGCAGAACACTCACTTTTGATGCGGGGCAGCAGGCGGCTGGTTGAAGGGGCTCTGTCCAAAGGCTCCAGGGGCTCCAAGGCTGGTACCCTGTGTGGGCACAGAGGAGCTCTCACTCCTGCTGGGGGCACCTAGCCCTCCACCCAGGTCACCCGAGGCAAAGCCCCTTCTGGGGAGACAAGTCAAGTGAGGGAGACAGTCTGCACTCGCACTAGCCTTCCTTCCCACAGCAGACTGAGCTGCAGAAATGGCACTGCCCTTGAGTGACAGCACCACCACACAGCCAATCCTGGCACCACCATGATTGCCCTGGCATGTCACCCTGGGGAAGGACCAACCTGCTTGACTCTCCCGTCAATTTAGGCTGGCCCAGGGCTCTTTCTGCCATTCTACGTCCCCATTGAGGTGAGCAGTGGCCCATCTGTCCTCCATCAACACTCCCTTTCTTTATCTGCTTTGAGGTGCCTGAAACTAAAGCCAGAGTCAATGAAAGCTGCCTGCAGGGCTGGCGGCCAGGGCATGTCCACGGGAGCCCAGGGACAGTGCTGGGGGAAGGCTGCTGCCCGGCTACTCATCTAAGCCTGCAGGGGACATGCTCTGGGGACTGAGCTGCTGCAGCCTTGGCGTGTCCTGCCAGAGGCTTCCTTCATTGCTTGCGGGTCTGGCCCTGTCATTCCCTGGGCCTCCGACCTTCCCTTCAGCCAAATAGGAGGGGCGCCCCCCCTGGATGTGAGGATGGGAAGGCACCCAAGAACGAGGTTCTGGGGGATGCAGGTACCTTGGACATCCAAGAGAAAAATCCAGCTAATATTAAGCCAGGTGGGGAAGGGACCGTGTACGTACACCAACTTTCTCATCTATGAGATGTCTGGCCACCTCGATCTGCTGAGGAACACCCCTGATGGTAAATATCCGCAGGCTGGGGTCGGTGTTAGGAGGGGGATTGCGCTGAAGCTCCACGTGGGCTCCTGACTGCTGGTTGATGCTTTTGATGTTCTCGCCCCCTGCAGGCAGGAGACAGAGAAGGTGAGGGCCTCTGCTCAGGAGAGGCTGAAAGGGCACTTGTCCACAAAGGGAGAAGTTTTCCACTCACTGAAAAGTGGCTCTAACCAAAATCCAGGGCTGTCCCCTTTGCATAGAGATTTCCCTCAGAGCCAGGCTGGAGCCTGAGGCCCACGGATGTGCATGCTCAGAGTTCAACGGAGGCAGCTGTGGCTCTTCAACCCAGCCATGGCCATCTGCCCAGGGAAAGCACAGGATGCTTCTTGGGGCAAGAATAGTGACCTGATGGCCCTGCCCTACACAATGGGGCCTTCAGCCTGGGTGTGGGCTGCTACATCGCTTCCCCTCCCTCCACAGGCCGGCTACATGCCCAACAACTCCTGGAGTCCACTTGGGCCTTCAAAATCCCATCTAGTCCCTTCTCTGGTCCCTGCTGCGTGTGTGTGTGTGTGTGTGTGTGTGGGGGGGGGTGTTGTCTAGACGGAGATGCAGTCCAAAGAAGGGGGAGCCACAGGGATCTGGGTGGAGTCGGGCTAATAAAAATCTAGTCGGACTCTGAAAAACCTGGAGTCCCAGTCTCTTAATGAAATTTGCGTGACAAAAGCTCCACCAGCAGAACAATGGCCGATTCTTCTACTGAAATCTCAGCACTTACAGATCTCAGCTGGGATGGGGGGTGGGCAAGCAGAGCCAGACCAAGGAAAAGTTAGCACACTCAGTTTGGTGAAATTAGAAAAAGATAAATGCTGAAAATCTGGTACAGGGAGCAGGATGCCCCAAATGCTTGAAAGCAAAAGCAGACACTTGCCCAGCACGTGTGAGGCACTGGGTTCGATCCTCAGCACCACCTAACAGTAAACAAATAAAATAAAGGCATACTGTCCATCTACAACTACATAAATAAATAATGATTAAAAAAAAAAAAAAAAAAAGCAAAGGCAGAGGGCCAGTGTGCCCGCCACAGTCAAAACCAACTGAAAGTGAGTGTGTCACTTCACTGACAGACCCCACAACCTGCAGATGCCCAGCAAGCAGATAGGACTGGCAGAGGGGACAGAGCAGTGACAGGCTGGTTCACTCTGAGAGGACGACAGCATGCTAAGACATGTCCCTCCTAGAGGCAGTATGGCAGGCTTCTGCAGTGCGCAGGCAGAGACACGAGGCAAAGCCTCAGCCAGCACCCACATGGGTAGCACGCTGGCTTAGTTTAGGCTTAAGTTTTTTAAACTTGAAAGCAACTTAAAAAAAAAAAAAATCAACCAAACAGCCTTGTGTTCGTGGCCTTCTTAACTATAAAGTACTATGAGAGGTTCAGAGAAGTGTCTGTTTCCCGCCTGGCCTGGGTGTTCCCTATGTGACTTGGGAACACCCCAGGCCAGTGCTGAAAGCTCTGTTCTCCCTCCAGACAGGTATGCTCTTGAGCTCTTTACTCAGCTGTCATGAGTCTGCTGTCTTTGCCCCAGGAAAAAAGAGCAGCTTCACTCTAGGCAACAGTGTTCTGGGGAGCAATGAAGAGCAGAGGAAAAAAATCGACCATTTCAACAGGCACCCCCAGAATTTGGAGGGGTGTCACCTGGTCTGCGGGCAACCGGACTACAGGATGAACCTCTGAGAATGAGGATCTGCAGGCCCCAGAGGCAAACCCCAGCCCTTGCTTGGCCTCAGTGCGGACCAGCAGCCCCAGACCCCCTGCCTGGAGCTCGGGAGCATGCTAATAAGGTGAGGAGGCGCCTGCAGGCTGAGCAGGCAGGAAGGAGTTCATTTAAGTTCATCTTCCTTCAAAATGAGGTCACCAGCTTGGCACATGGTGGCTGTCTATCGACTCATTCAGCAGCCTGCTCCATTCTTCCACCTGATGGGGGGCAGAAGGACCCACCAGTGGCCCCCGGCTGGACGTGAAATTGTAAAGCAATTAATCAAACCTGCTAAAAGGCCTGGCTGACAAGAGCAGGGCTGGCCACGCTATCTGTCAATGTTGCTGTTTATCATGGAAATCCAGCAGGGGCCCCGGGAGGCTCTGTGTCTGTCCAAGGGCCAGAACCAGGAGAGCAGGCCTGGCTGCCTGCGCGACCTCTCCCTTTTCCTCACCCACACCTCTTTTCCAACAGAAGGAAAGACATGACGCTGCCACAGGGATGTGAACAAGATGACCTTCCCCGGGCCCAACACAACTTGCTGGACTTGCCAAGCATGGTATCTGAGCAGGGGGACCTGGCAGTGCCGTCCTTGTCTTCCAGGAAGCACTCAGCTGGAGAACATGCACAAAAGGCTGTTCTGGAGGCACCAAGGGCTCACTGGGAGGAGAGAAGGCAGTGAGGTTCCGAGGCTCCACCAGAGACACAGTCAAGTGAAAATCTCACTGACAAAATGGTTTTCAAAAGGCCGAGACACCTAACTCTGATCCTCCACCTAGAGGCACCAAGCAGCAGCGTGCGGCTCACTGCAGCAGTCTGAGCAGCACTAGGCAGCTAGCAGCATGTGCCAGGAAATCAAAACAACCCTGCATTGTTCCTACTGCCCCTGAGTGGCCAGTAATCTCAAAGACGATGTGGAAACAGAACACAAACATTCTGAAAGAGCATAAAACATTACACTGTCCAGAAGTAGGGACAAGCGCCAGGTCCCAGGGACCAAGAAGCAACTCTCCCCAGCCCTGAGGACACGCTGGCGGCGCCTCAGGTCTACTGGTAGAGACAATCCCAAGTCTCATTTCCTTCAACATGAGCAACTCTGGTGATCAAAGAACTGAGGAACTCTGGGGAGAAGGTTGCCTACCCCCCCACCCTGCCATGCTTGCTGGATGAAAAGCGAAGGTAAACACAAATCCCAACACCAAACAAGTCCCTGCCAGCATGGACGCTTGGCTTTCTGCTCCTAGGAGGTCACCCCAGCACTGCCGCAGGAGAAGGGCTCAGGCATAGGATGAGCTAAGAGGAACCAACGTGGCTGGCCTAGAATCCGCCTGCTGCCTCTCACTCAACAACAGGAAGGAGCTGTGATGGCTACCGACCAGGCTCCTCCCAACACTCCCTGAGCTGCCTGAAACTACTAACAAAGCAGTTTTCATTTCCCTCCAAAGGGTGACTGTTTCTCCTAGTAAATGTGCCGTTGAAAGAACAGGAGCCATCATCTTACTGTGTTAATGAAGACCAAATACCCAAACTGGACGGACTGGGAAAATGGCGGCGTGCAAGTCTGGAAGTGGCATTGGCCAAGGGTGGAAGCTGACCTACTCCGGCCTTCCTTGGTGGGAAGCCCACCGCAAGGCCCTCCCTACCCAGAGCCCGCGCTGCTCCAACAGCAGTGGCTCCTGTGGTCTCCTGTTGCTCACAGTCTGCTCTGCCCTACCATGACAGACCAAATTGGGGGCCCTGGAGAAGACCCCTGAAAAGCAGAGTTCTGACCGAAGGCAGCTGAGGCCACAGACCTGGCCACTGGGCTGGATGTAGCAAGTGGCTTCCACTGTGGCCCTACAGGCCTGTGTGACTTCCCACCCCTCCAGGACAGCAGTGGTGAAAATGAGATAGAAACCACTGAGGCTGCTTCTTACCTTTGCCTATGACGAGGCCACACTTATCTGCTGGCACGGTATATGTTATCTCCTGGATGCCACCAGGGGTTCCCATGCTCCAGTCGCCACGACCCCTGCCCCTTCCTCTTGCTACTGCCAGACCTCCGAAGCCATCCCTCTCCTGGGAAGAAAACAAGGACATAGTGATGATTTCTGCCACCACCACAACACCACTCTCCACCTTCTCTGGGAAGGAGGTTAAGTGACAGGATGTAATCAACGCCACAAATTAGAACCTAGCACCTTTCCAGACTTCAGATGTGAAGCCCACTTTCAACCAGAATCACCACCAATCACAGGTATACTCGAGGAAGATGTGCAGATAAACGTGTAGTTACATAAATGGCAGAGAGACACCCAACTGAAACAGGTTGCCAGGCATAAACTCCTCATCCGAATGATTCCTGATGCCCACCCACCCCCGCACCAGGCTGCTACAAGGTACAATTCCAAGATTGCCTTCTAGGTGGAAACCCTTGCTCCACTCAGCCAAAGGGATAAAAGGATTTAAGAAACATTCGTTTTCCTGATTCCAGGAAAGAGCAAAAATATGCTTAACAGTGAGTGCTCAGGGTTGCTTCAGGATGGAGAGGTGGAGGGAGTCAGTCAGGCTCACCTGGCTGCCCACATCTGGGCCGGAGAGGTCTCTGTCACACTCACACGGCCTGCCCAACAGAATGCAAAGCCTCAGTCTTGTCTAGCTGAGGTCCTGCCCCACCTGGGACTGGAGGGCCTGCGATTTTCATGTGGAAGATGAACGTGGTCAAGCTACAAGTTCCCCCAGGCAAAGAAGCTCAAGAGTCATTCAACAAGAGTGGAGACTGTTGGGCAAAATCTGCCCATGTCAATCACAACTAAACTGCACACATTTACCCAGAATACACACCAGCAGAGTCGAGCTAACTGGAGCGCGCCTCCCTGCACTCTGCTTTTAGAAAAGACAACTGACAAGTAACAAGGTAATCTGAGGAATTTATGTTAAAACTCTCACACACGCACACATATACAGCCAACTTTCTGGGTGGACCAGATCCAGAAGACAAGGCTCTCTTGTAAACATCTCAGTTTCTGCAACCCTAAATCCATAAACTTAAATTTATAGAAAGGGATGTCAGAGAACATTCAGTGGCTTTTGAAACTCAATGGATCGTAAGAACTGCCAGGGCTCTGATTAAAACCCAAGCCCCTCCCCTGGATATTCTGATGCAGAGGACAGTGGGGCCTCTACACCTGTAACTTAGAAGTACCCCTGGGTAGCTCCAGGGATCACCTCCTGGTGAAATGCCCTCAGTCTACTGCTGAGAAAAGGAGGCACAGAGGGCTTCAAGGACTTGGCTGGGGGCAGAGCTGGCAATATGATTTCCAACCTGTTGCTTTTTTCTTTGGCTCTACTCATTCTCAAACTTTCCCTCAGTCCTCATACTCAGAGAATGTGCCAATCTATCACCATTACAGTGGTTCGCAAATTCAGGTCACCACACGGGGTAGGGGAATCTCTGAAGCTCAAGAGATGCCAAGGGTTATCACGTGAGTTCACTCACAGTACAAGACACAGGTGTGAAATTGAGCACATGAAGACACTGTCAGGACTCAGGAGGACCCTGAAGCGCTTTTAAACTCAAGAGACTTCCCTTAATACAGTTTCACACTAAATGTACTTGCTTGCTGGAAATTTGGCAAACTGCTTAGTATTTCCCCACATAGTTTAAAGAGCCAGGAATTTACTATATAAAGAAAATCTAGGTTCTGAGTAATAAAAGTTGAAGCAGGTAATAAACTAGCAAGAAAAAAAAATACACTGGCAGGAAAGAGGTAGATGCAGAAACATCACTGGTCTCCAATCAGGAGACTGTGGGTGGCTGCTCATGGCACACCTTCTCCTTCTGTGTGTGAGGTCTCTGAACTCCAGAGAAGGGGACCTACCTGCGCCGTAAGGATCAGCTCGTTGATGATGTGAGCAGCATGCTGACACCGATCTGGAGGGCCCATGACCTGGGCAGCTCTCTCAGGACTAATCCCATCATCTGTAGGACCAGGTGAAGTGGGATCAGTAAAAGCACAAAGTCACAAGGAAACGAAGGCCAATACAAGTCACAATCAATATTCTTTTTGGACTAGGATCAAACCCACAGGTGCTACATTACCAAGCTACATCTCCAGTCCTTTTTGTTTTTTATTTTGAGACCAGGTCTCACTAAGTTGCTTTGGACCCTGCTAAGTGGCCTAGAACTTGTGATCCTCCTGCCTCAGTCTCCAAGTCTCTGGATTATAGGCATGTGCCACCATATCCTGCCACAATCAAAGGACAATGAGCTAAAAAGGCAACCAGGCTGTCACCAGCTTCAGGGATTCCTTTGGACTGATTTGGTTGATAGGAAAATACGTATGATTAGATCTTTTTATGTGTTTCAGGTCAATATTCAATTCTTATGTGAATACAGCTATTTTTTAAAAAGATGTCATTAGAGAAACAAAACAAACCTGGCCAGGTGGGGGAAGGCAAAGAAAACAATAAAGTTAAGGCAGTGATTCCCTCAAGCCAGATAACCAGGATGCTTTTCTCTTCAGAGAAATGAGGAAAATACAGACAATGTATAATTTTTTTTTTTTTGCTCACAAAAGTAAATTTATAAAATGTAAAGAATTATCCTATTAATTACTTTTTTTGGATTTTTTTTTTTTTTTTTGGTACTAGGGATTGAATTCAGGGGTACTTGACCACTGAGCCACATCCCTAGTCCTATTTTATATTTTACTTAGGGACAGGGTCTCATTGAGTTGCTTAGCGCCTCCCCATTGCTAAGACTGGCTTTGAACCCAAGATCCTCCTGCCTTGGTCTCCCTCAGCCGCTGGGATTATAGGCACGCCACTGCACTCGGCCAGATGGTGTATTTTTGAAAAAGGTCTTCATCAGCAAAATGACCAACTGGAAATACATTGCAGATCTGCTCACATCTTAACAGTCCAAAAAAAAAAAAAAAAAAGTGGGGGCCTTGAGACCTTTGGTCTAATCACTGTGGCTTGGGAGGAGATGAGGCCCAGAAGAAAAAACTTGGATTGCCAATTTTGGTAACAGAATGTTGTGAGGAAGGAAAAGAAAGAGAATATACTCATGAGTTAGTAACAAGGCCCTGTTTCCCGAGATGTTTATTTATTTTCAAAAATATTTTTTTTCTTTATGTATTATCTGTAATCAGTTATACATGACAGTAGAAAGCTCTTCAACCTTGTACACAACTGGAGCAGAATTTTTCACTTCTGTGATTGTGCCAAGTTGTTTTAACACTAAGGATTTTTGAGACTGGTCAATACCAACCTGGTTTAAACTGAATCCTTACACCAGCATCATTCTGGATCTTTTTGATCATTTCCCCATTTCTTCCTATTACAATTCCAACAGCAAACCTAGGGACAGATACCTAGTCACAGAGAAAAAAACCATCATCAGAGCTTTTTAAAATCTGGCTTTCCTTGGTATTGGGGATTGAACCAGGGGTGCTCTACTACTCAGCTACAGCCCCTTTTTATTTTTTATATCGATGCACAGTCTTGCTAAACTGCCCAGGCTGGCCTCATACTTGTAATCCTCTGGCCCCAGTCTCCCCAGTTGCTAGGATTGTAAGCGTACACCACCATGTCTGGCCAAATCTGGCGTTTTTTTAAAGAACAGACTTTTTTTTTTTTTTTTTAATAAATGACTTGATTTTTATTACAGTGCAATTCGGAAAATGATATGACAAAACCATTTTTTCTTCTTTTAGGAACAATATTGTTGTTTAACAACTATGTTCTTAACAAATAGACAAGTCTAAGATTTAATCAAAATAGTAATAAATGAGGTAAGGCAAGAAAAAAGTTCTTAAAGATTAATCAATTTATCTTCCAAATTCTATGCAGTATAAACACATTATACACACAGAATACATCAGTAGTCCTCTATTTTTTTGAGGCAAAATATACATAACATTTACCATTCAGTGATTTGTGGAGGCATATTCTGGTTCTGGCTCTCTGCACTAACTGTCCTGTTTGCAAGGTCAACCTCCCCAACCCCCTTTTTGAACTGGAGATTGAACCCAGGGTTACTTTACCACTTAGCTCCACCACTAGACCATTTTATTTTGGGGGAAGGTCTCACTAAATTGCCCAGGTGGGCCTTCAACTTGTGGTCTTCCTGCCTCAGCTTCCTGAGTCACTGGGTATTTATAGGGTGTGCCACGGTGCCCCACAAGGTTCACCATATTTCAAAATTTCATTTTTAAAGATATCTTTTTAGTTGTAGTTGGACACAATACATTTATTTATCTATTTTTATGTGGTGCTGAGGATTGAACCCAGGGTCCTGCACTTGCTAGATGAGTGCTCTACCAATGAGCCACAACCCCAGCCCCTCAAAATTCCATTTTTAAGGACTGTTTTGGTCCCACTTCACATCATCAATAAAACGGGCTTCCAAGTTAGACCCAATCACAACACAGACAACAGAGAAAACGTGAACTCTGATCTTTATCTGGGCAGCAAGTTAACCTTTAAAGCCAAACCTCAAAGTTAAGAGAATGACCGCCACTTCCTATACTGCAGCTGGACACCCCATCCTGCCCGCCTGTGTTCAAATCCTGGGGCAGGGGGTGCACTCTCAAAGTTTGGAAGATGCCATGGAAGCTAACCCACCTAAAGGTGAGGGAACTAAGGGGTGTGAGCACATACTGCATCTACTCCTAGCCGCCTACTAACCTGTAACTCAAGCATACCTCTAGACTGCCTCCTCCCACACGGGTGCTGAAGTCACCTCGCACACCTCGGAAGTCAGCTTGGTCTTTTTCTCTGATGATCTCCAATACCATTTCTCTGGCTTGCTGCAGAAACATAAACAAAAGGCATCATGGGATAAAAAAATCCTAAAAAAAAAAAAAAAAAAAGATGGAAGCAGGTGAAATTTCAAGATGGACACACCAACGTGGGCTTCAAGATTCAGAAGGCTGGGTGCAGTGGCACAAGCCTGTAATCCCTGTGGATAGGGAGGCAGAGACTAGAGGATCACAAGTTCAAAGCCAGCCCCCCGCAACGGCAAGGCACTAAGCAACTCAGTGAGACTCTAAATAAAATACAATAAGGCTGGGGATGTGGCTCAGTAGTTAAGTGCCCCTGACTGAGTTCAATCACAGGTGCCAAAAAAAAAAAAAAAAAAAGAAAGAAAGAAAGAAAAAAAAAGATTCAGAAGGTGCTTGGCTGTGGGAACACTCACTCACTACTTATAGGACATGATAAGGAAACAGGTATCAAATCTTACAATGATTGCAAGAGGTCCACAAAGACAAGGTCCAGTCCAACCCCCCTTTTTGATACTGGGGATTAAACCCAAGTTGCTTAATCACTGAGCCACATATGCTAAGCAAGCATTCCACCACAGCGGATGGCCTGGCTCCAAGGAACTGCTGGAGCTGCTCACCTACAGCAATGGCAGGAAGAACACTGTTATTTCACAGACGCAACCTACACCCGAAGCCTACAACCACAGCCCACTCATATTTCTAGGAGGGTGGAGACCCTCAGGGGACTGAAGATTTTGGCAAGCAGAGCTGTCTTCCAGAAGCTCAGGGACAGAGTGTCCCCATGAGAACACACGTGTGCTCGTGTAGCTTGAGGACCTGTGTTCATCTTCATCCCCAGCTGAGGGGCCACACAGACTGAGACAGGGGACAAGCAAACAAAGGCCAAAGAAAGCCCGCAAATGAGCTGAACCAAAGCCTGCAAGGCTGAAAGTGCCGGTCTGGGCTTCCCTTCTGAGGGGTACCAAGGGAAATGGGCCGTGTGTGCTGTCCCAGACTTACATTGCCACTCAGCACTGAAAAATGGCCAGTGGAAATGGTTTTCAATGAAGCCAATGGCTCCAGCTCTGGGTAGCACTGACAACCCTGGGCTCACTGGCGAGCTTGCTGGGGAAAATCATTCACCCTAAATAAAGGGAAGCACTGCTGCTTTACAATTACTTGAGCAGAATAAAAGCTCTAGGCCACCACCAAGTGACGCTCCCCCCCAAGCCTTCCCACTCCCAATCACGGTCCCTTTCCTACCTGTACTTTGAACGGGTCTCCAGTGATACGAAGGGGCTTATCTGCTCCTGTGGGCAGTGGGCCATCCTGGATCATGACCATTTTTACACCTGTCCGCTCCTGTGGTGGAACACACACCAGCACAGCCCTCACTGTCTTGGAAAGGATGCAGGTTGCCACAAGCAGCAGAACTGGGCCAGGTTACACACACAAGAAGCCCACATCCCACTTCCATGAGGCGATGACTTCTGAACAGGCCCGCAGAATGTGTACCAATGGGCCATGCTGGACAACACCAAGTGTAACACAGCAAACTACTGCTTGCCAACACTGTCTTCTGTCCTCTCTCTGTGCTCACATCCTACACTAGATTCCACATGGCCTTCTGCAACCCAAGGCCTGGGTCATGAGAGCACATGGGGCAAGCAACATCTATCCCTAACCCTAACTGGCCACAGCAAATGCTCAGAGGCTCTTAAATGAAAATTCATTCATAACTGACACGGCAACTGAACTTAAGCAAGTATATTTCTAGTCCTTCTCTTCGTGTGGCTACCAATAAGTTTAGCTGTGAAAATACGCATGTGATTGAAGCTGCAGCCCCCATCCTGCCGGGGATGGTGGGTTCTGGAATGTGTTTGGCCCCAGGTATCCGCAGATAAGGGGCTCCGGAGCAAGAGCGCCCTGGTTCAGGGCACCCACTTGGTAATAGACTCCTGGATAAGAACAGAAGAATGGGCACTCTTCAGCTGCACGACCACAGCAAGGCCAGCAAATGCCCTCCTTATAGACAAGGGCCCGGAGCCTTCCAGGGACAAATGTGTTGAAGAGCACAGAACTAACCAGGGGTGTACTAGGGTGGGCCTGGCTCCAGACACAGCACTTTTATCCGAGTGGCTGTCATTTCATGGCAAAAGTGATGCTGACACAGCTTGACTATAGCCCTGGTTGCTCACAGTTCCCGGATCTTTTCCAGCTCACTGGCCCAACACCGGGCATCAGGCCTGACTGCAGCACACATCTAGCAGGGAGCCCTTGGCACTGTGGAGTATCCAGCCAGCCCTATCAGGGAAGTGGGTCATGACCAGCAGCCCAGGGCAGGAAGACACAAGCCCTCGGGAGGGCAGGGGAGAGCAGAGCAGTGGCTGGGCCTGGCGTCCCTCGGGGCTCACGTACCTGCAACTGCTTGATTGTTTCCCCTCCTTTGCCGATGACCAGACCCACTTTAGATGCAGGAATAAGGATCTCCTGGATTGTGCTGTTGCCATCTATGTCGTTATGAAAGCCAGGTCCATTGCGACAGCGGTCCACAATCTGCCCCAGCAGTCGTTTGGCTTGTCTTTGGAAGGGAGAAGAACCACAAGAGAACCGGCATTAAGGAATACTCTAAGTGTGCAGGAAGGGAAACAGCACTGGGCAAAGTGCCAGGAGCCAAGGCAGCCCTCCATCCAGCTCCAGCTCCTGCCCCACACCCTGGAGGGCTCTGCCATCGCCATGCCACCAGGCTGGAATTCAAAAGCAACACACACCACAAAACCACTATTCTGACATGGAGCCGTGATGAGCGGGCTACTGCCAGACACAGCCCCCTGCATGTTTGCCTTTGCACCTGCTAGAGTTGCCACAGACAGCTTCTCCTTCCACTGACTGTCAGCTGCTTTGGTGGCAAGGACCACCTCTTAAACCTCTGTACATCTCTCTGTTCCCCAATCTATCAAACCCTTTCACAGAGTAGGCACTCGGTACACACATTTGTTAAGTCAGGGCAGGAGAGAAAGAATAACGAGGAGGATGGGAAGAAAGAAAGCAAGGGTTAGTATTCATAGTTCATACTTCCAGACTCCAGATTTCTTCTCCATGGCTAAAAAAACTGCTCTATGACTTTCAACCTACAACTGAGGATCACCAGTGTGGTTTTAAGAGGTGGGAGGGGAGGCAGCGTCCCACTACAGCTCTGCACTCAGGGGCATCCCAGTTGGGACCCTGTGCTCCCCAAGCCATGCTCCTTCTGTTGGTTGATTCATCCTGGGGGAGGGAAACTGCAATGTGGCCACAGTGCAACCCGTCTACCAATGTCACCTGTCAGGCCAATTTCTTTCCTTTTCTGCACCAGAATCTTCCCTAGCTATATTTACAGAACCCAATTTTTTTTTTTTTTTTCAGTACCAGAGACTGAACTCAGGGGCATTCGACCACATCCCCAGCCATATTTTATATTTCACTTAGAGACAGGGTCTCACTGAGTTGCTCAGCACCTCACAGTTGCTGAAGCTGGCTTTGAACTTGCAATTCTCTTGCCTCAGTCTTCTGAGCCGCTGGGATTACAGGCATGAGTCCCTGCGCCTGCCAGAATCCATTCTTTAAACTGCCAAACACCATCTATTTTTTGGTTCCTGAGTCAGAGGAGGAGTCAGCCACCAAACAGGCTGGAAAAGGCAAGACTACTTCCTCCCCAAGCTAAAATCCCACTGCCTCAACTCCTTGGGAAGACACAAAGCAGGAATGGTTAGAGAGGTAGAAGGAAGGAGAGAGAGAGGTAGGAAATGGGTGTTGCTTTTTATAGTCTTGAGATTTTGTGTACAGAATCAGCTTTGCGTATCTTCTCAGTTACAGCAGCTTTTTAATATTTTGCTAGTGCACTAGATTAACCTGTGCTGGAAGGAAAATGCCTTGACTCCAGCTAAACCATCCAGCTTGCCCTATAATGCACACCTGCCAGGGACATTTATTCTGGTTCACTACTTGCAATGTTATAGAGAAAAAGAGAATTTAAACTCATCTAGACTCCTAAGAAATGGAAACAATAAAACAATTCTACCTATTGAGCCAGACATAATCTTAGCGCCCTGTGCCCATATGCAATGCTACTCAATAGATTGAAAAAGGAAAGTGAGATGACTTAGAGTCAGCATATCCCCTTTCCCTAGGAGGTTCCTGGTTTAGGAGGCCTACATCTATCTGGTACGAGGCTCTGAGCATGTGCGAACCAGGAGAGGAAAGCAATGCCAGTCTTAGGGCAGCTGCGAGGGGCCCAACAGTCAAGACGCCCTCTGGCTGGTTTATACAACACTCTGTAGAGCAAAAGTCACAAAGAATGAAGAACTGGTTCACAAATATTAGAGGGTGAGGGGTCAGACCAGGCAAAAGATCTGGTGCTAAGGCTCTACGTAGCTCACAGCCTGATAGGCCCTCTCTTCCAGCCCTGCCCAGGAAAAGGAGACGTTAACTCTTGAGAAGAAGTTGATTAGCTTGTTCAGGTGGGGTGCATGTCTGCTCCTAAAGCCTGGCTTATGAAGGAGATGGCCGTGAGGCACCCTGCAGGGTTAAGGAAGAGGCAGTACCTTGTGTATTTGGTAATAGAAAAGCTCCCCAGGTGTGGCGACCTCCCAGATCTTTGTCCTGTCGGAGCATATGCTGTGTGTCCAGACTGCAGTCCAGACTGACAGTGTTCAGGGACCATTTTGCCCTTCCATTTCTCCCCTTTTGGGGAAGGAGGAAGAAGAGTGAAAGGAAAAGTAAATAAAATAAACTTACTCAATACTTTCTGGGGTTCCGGTAAGTACACAGGGCCTCTCTGGAATCCCAGAACTCTCTATAAGAAGAACCAAGAAGATGAGGTGTGTTGGTGGGCATCAGCGACTGTGTGCCTTTGCCTCTGTGTGCAGACTGTCTCTCTGGTGCTGGGTCCTACACCAGCTCCACAGAAGCCCAGTCTCCCCAAAAGGACAGTCTCCTCTGCATGGGGATGGAACACGAAGCTGGCAGCTCCACCCTAGGTTCTCAAAGTGGAAACAAGTCCCACAGGGAGGTGGCAGGACACAGAGGTATGCAGATGAGAATTAGCCACCAGCCTCAGCTTCGCTCTGACCCGCCCACAAGCTAGTCGTTCCTCGAGTCACTGTGGCATGCCATTCCTCAGTTTCTCCACCTGTAGAGCAGTTTAACGGTCACACAATCGCAAACAGCTCTGAGACACGCTGCTAAGGAACTTAACGATAAGCACCCATGACTACTACCAGTTATTGCATGAATATCCAAAGAGATCAGTAACAGCTATGTGGAGCTGGTCCTGGGCCATTTGACAAGAGAGGAAAATCTTTCTTTCCAGCTGCTCATGTGATGCTTCAATTTGTTCCTAAAAAAGTACTTCTTAAAATCCTTCCTCAAAAACTTGAAAGAGAAATAGCCACCAGCAGTTAATGCTTTCAAGATATGGTAAAGACACCTCTTTAACATTAGGACATTCTTCTAGTTGAACGTCCTCTAGACCCCTTCTTCCTCAATGGAAAGAGTTCAAACTCATATGAGATGATAAAAAAATAAAAACTGTTCTTCAATCCATCTCTCTCCATATTGTGTGGTCAAAAACCAACCCTGCCAGGAAAGGTCCTGAAATGTGTATGAAACAGGCTAATTCAACCCAAACCACAGGTGTCCTCATTCTACAATGGGAAGGATAGCTCACTGGGGGGCCAGGATGCAGTCCCCACTGTGTCTGGCGTAATATTCTGGTGCAGAAAACATAGTTGGCAGGTGCTAGGAAGGAGCCATGCCTGGCCACAGAGCTGTGGAAGGTCCACCCCAGAAGCCAAACCAAAGTCCTATCTCTGGACTGGCTTTTGCTTTGGTGCTTATGTGGGAGTCCAACTCCAGAGGTGCAAGGAGACAGCAATCACATATACTTACCAAAACCCCCAAACTTCTAAGCAACAAGCAAAGGTACCATCTCTGGAAAACTGTGCAAAATACTTATTTCTATCAAATGGAGATCTGTGAAAAAGAAGCCCTTACCTGAAGCAATCTGAATTTTGCAACCAGATTCTGCTTGAATCCGCGAAATCTGCTCACCTCCCCTGCCGATAACTGAAACAAATTGAACAAAGTCAGAATATACCTCTCATTCTGTATTTAACCATGCACAAATGACAGAATTAATTCAACAGTTACACTTCATCCACTGCTCACTACAAATTAAGTTGGCCCCTGTGAGCCCATCTCAACTCTCTGGGCACTACACCAAAGGAAACTGCATGTGAAACACAGCAGACAGATACAGGGTATTGTAGCTGGAGCAGGGGACAAGGGTGTCTATGACCCTAAGCTCTGGTCTTTCCCTTGGCCTGGAGAGAAATCTGCAGTACTTTAGGGATGTGGGGAACATACATGCGAAGTATTCTACTACAGGTGACATGCAAAGAAAAAAAAAGAAGATAGGAATTAGAGGATAAGTAGACAATGTGGATACTTACTAAATCCAACCATTTTATCAGGCACTTTGAATTCTTCTGTTATTACTGCCCTAAAAACAAAGAATATTTTGGAAAAAAATATATAGAGTATAGAATTCTGCAGCCACTCTAGACTCCCCAGCTTCCCAAACTGGCAATTTTCAAGGGTTAAAATAAATTGTGCCAATTTAGCCAACGAATCACAAGCTTCTACAGAGAGCCATCAATGAACCTTTGGTCAATGGCTATTTCAAAACCAGCGTCTTTGTCTCCTTGGGTCAGAGAAAGAAACTTCTGGGCCACAAGCCCCCCACCTCCATTCTGTATACAGCTGCTTAACTTATATCTCACCAGGTCCTCCCTCTGCCTGAGGCATCAATCCCAGGGTCTTTCCTTACAGATCCTCTGGGGCCTGGGGAGATGTGTAGACTTCTTCTACAGTGTTCTCGCTAGACCAGAGATATTCAACTTTACTTTGACATTCCTGATCTCCCAGCCTTTTTATGGTTTTCTGCCTCTCTCCAATTTATCTGTTTTTTTAAGGTGAAATGCCCCAAATGAAACCAGTATCCAGCGGAGGCCTAATCAGTGTTGACCAGAACAGAATGATCACCTCACTTACTCTGCAAAGTACTTCCGTTAAATGCTATTTCACCTATTATGTCCAATCCCCCTCTACTGCAAAACAAACAATAAAAAACAAAAATCCTACGGGCGTGGGCGCGTGCGCACACACACACACACACACACACACACACACCCCTGCATTGCCTCTTTCAAACAAAACAGGGATCATGGACAATATCCAATTTGCCCAACACCCCAGAAAGCAATTAAATCTACACATGTACCTTGGGAAGAAGCTAAATCCAAGTAGGTTTTTTGTTTTTCTTTTTTTAAAAAGCAAGCATTTCTAAACATCTTTCATACAGCTGGATTTGTCCCCACCATGGAAAGGACTGAATGAAGTGTGGGTTTGAGGCAAGCGCAGTGCTTATAAGAAATGCAAGAGCATCCACAGCTCTTGCTGCTGTGTCCCTGAGAGGCAGCAATACCTCCTCCAGGAGCTCCTGTCCTCGGGCCTGGCTGCAAGGACCAGCTTGTCTCCTCCCTCAGGATGTGTGTTTTCACCCCAAATCAGGCAGTTCCTAGCTTACTAATCAGCATTGCCGTGGAAGCCGACACCAACCCTTGTTGGCCTAACATCCTGCGGCAGACGCTGGGTTCCTGTCAGGAGGCGAATCCTGATTGTTCCAGGATGACAGCACTCCTGTGCGCGTGACTGAGAGGCTGCTGCTCCCATGGCATGGAGCACAAGCTGTCTACTCTCAGAAAACATTACGCGGGAATTGACTAGAGGGCCTTCAACACACAACACGAAATGTCATGGAGCTCGGGCAGCTCCTTGGCCCTCAGGAACAACATCAGCAGACTCTTTCTGGGGAAGAGATGTACCGAGACAAGCTGCTTTGGGCTTCTTGGAAGAAAAGGTTCTTTTCTAAATGTGAGGCTGAACTCTGACTACCAGGTTTGGCATAGACATTTTGGAAAGAAACATCCTAAGTACGGCGTAGGACAGCCAGTGTTTCATTCCTCATTTAAATTATCTTAATTCATTAACAAACAAAGCAAACAAGGAATCAGCAAGAAAACCCAGGATAAATGTCTGGGTTAATTAATACCTGATGATTTCTAGAAACTCCCCAACATTCATGCGGAACATAGAGGGTAAAACATATCCACACAAGGTCAAGGGATCTAGGTGTCAGTAAGATTCCTCACTAAAGAGAAAGAACAGCTGAGTTTCCTGTGTCCTACTTCCTTTTTTAAGAATAATAGTGAAGCCACAATATCCTATCTTACTGCTGGCCTACAGATCTTTACAGCTTTCTAAATCCTCAACACTAACAGAAGGAAGGCTGAGGGAAACAGGCAGAGGACTCACCAGCCAGCTGGCTGAGGTTCTCTGGCAAGTGAGACCCTGTCCCCATGGTGGGGCTAGAACCCTAGTTTCTGGCTTCCCCAGCCAGAAACCTGAGCACTCCCTGAGCACCATCAGCACCTCCAGTGGGCCAAGACCCCAACTCTGCTCCAGTGAAGAAGCTAAGAATTCATAAAACACTGGGAAAGCCATAAAACCAGGTGGGATAACGTCATATTCTTTCTTTTTAAATTAAACATGTTGGAAAAAAAGAGCAGCTCCAACACGATGGAAGTCATTTAAGTTTTTGTACAAAACACCTGCTTTTTAATATCTTGTATCAGACCATCCCTTGGGCTTATACTGTCTTGGAAAGGGCTGGCAAAAACCTGGAGTTTTAAAGAAATCTTGCCCATGGTTTCTCTCACACTCCCAACCTCTGACTTTCTAACACTCTAGTACAGATGGTGGATCAATAAACAATTAGAAATGATCAATAAATAATAAAACATAACCCACTGCTTACCTTTGATGTACCAAGGCCCCTAACTGGTTACCTACTGTGGCAAAGAGAAAGAGAAAAGAAAAATCAAAGCATTAGCACGGATAAACTAACTTCATCCTTGTACGAGTTCTTACCATTTCGGGGGGGAAGGAAGGCAGAAAGAAAGCAAACAGTAATTTAGGCTCAGTGGCTGAAATGAATGCGTTATATGATATGAAACAGGAGGGGACGTCTTGATCAACAGTCTCTAACCCAGTGTCCAGCTGAACGCAGGATAAGAAATTGATCTGTGTGTCCACATGCTGAGAGGCCTGGGAGAAAATCCTGCTCGCTTAAATCCCTCTAACTTCCTACCTCCCTCCTGCTCTGGATCTAAACTCAATGTAAAGACTGAGCGGCTCCTTCTCTCTCTTTTAAAAACAAATGAGAAGATTTACCCTCCTGGAAGCATTGTTAAGGACTGCTCCAGGCAGCTGCAGTCACTAAGAACAGGCACATATGTTCCTGGCAGCCACAGGGAGGGGACAGCCCCCAGGCTCCCACTTGTCTCTGAAGGGCACAAGCAGCTCCAAGGGGATCAGGCCTCCTCCCTCCCAGGCCTCTTCCCTGGCCCACCATGGCCCTCCAAACACATGCAGTGGACACCAAGAGGTACAGCCGCCTCTGAAGCCCATTTCACAGAGACAACAGTGCCAAACAGTCTCTTATTAAAACTGACTCCGTAATCACATTCCCACAAAACCACTTTAGCTATGCTTTGTGTTCCAATTTCTCCTCTTTCAGCTATTGATGAGTGTCTCCTTCACCAATCATCAGCAAAAAATGATTCTGTGGCATTTCTCTCCTGGAAAATGCAGCTTAGAAAACATCCAGCAGACAATGAAAAAGTCTAAGAACCAAACATATTACAAAGAACTCAATGTATCATACAAGATGCTAAAAAGAGCATTCAAAAATATGTCTTTGGAGAAAGTCATTACAAGGATAGATAAGAGGTAAGTGGGAAAGGATCAATGACATCAACTTCACGACAAAGAGCAAAAAGGTTTAACATATACACAGAACTCCAACTGCTTGTCTTCCTGTTCAAATGTGACCCTGTCATTCTCTGGATAGTAGCTGGTCATAGAGACAAAAGGAAAAGGAACCAGATAATGACATTCTGGAAGAAGAAAAAGCAGAGAGAAACTATGTTCCAAAAGGTAAAGACAGCTGATGAGTTTGCTGAAGCTATTGATCCAGAAATACCATATTTCTTCTGATCAATAGCAAGATAATGGTCTGTAGCCAAAACATCGACATTATACACTGTTAATCTGCTTATCTCAGGGATAAGAGAAATGTTTTTTAATTGACTTAAATTCTCTTTTTGTACACCCAGTTTTTTTTTTTTAGTTGTAGTTGAACATAATATCTTTATTTTATTTATTTGTGTTTATGAGGTGCTGAGGATCGAACCCAGGGCCTCTTACCTGTGAGGCGAGCACTCTACCACTGAGCCACAACCCCAGCCCGCACACCCAATTTTAATATCACAAATACTCTCAGTTTGGACTGGCAGTGCTCACGAGTCCCATTTCACATACACAATCCCCAGCTTGGAAAGACTCAGCCCTGACTGCTTTTGGTGGGGAGAGCGGACTGTTCACAACCAAAGGCAGTGGGAATAAAAAGAATGCACTGAAGGAGGTCCAGGCAGAGTGCCTGTGGGTCTGCTCAGCTGCTCCTTTCTGAGTCAAGTTCATCTTTTCCAATTTCTCTTCTAGAAGGTAAATAATCCATTGAAGAAGAACTGAATATCTTGAAACAGGGACAGGGAAGAGAGGTACCTATTGCCCCAACATGCAATGAGGTCAGAGGGCAACTCCTGGTCCAGCAGGCTACTGGGTTAGAGACATCAAGAGGACAATGCTCTAGGCTGGGGATGTGGCTCAAGCGGTAATGCGCTCGCCTGGCATGCGGGCGGCCTGGGTTCGATCCTCAGCACCACATACAAACAGAGATGTTGTGTCCGCCCAAAACTAAAAAAAATAAATTTATTAAAAAATTCTCTCTCTCTCTCTCACCTCTCTCTTAGAAAAAAAAAAAAAAAAGGACAATGCTCTTCAGGTATGTCTGTCTACACGAAAAGCCATGGCAACAGAACAGGGCACTGCTGCTGTGGGGACTTCAGGAGACTCAAGAGAACACTCAAAGTCTTCTGTTAAAGGCCACTCCAAATTCTGTGCTCGCCACAGAAATGGAAATGCCTTTTTGTTGGCAATGTATGTGTCACAGAGGCTCTGCGCAACAGCGGCACCTCTGACAGCCAACTGCTCTGCTGACAGGTGGAGATGCTCAGAGACTAAACATAAAATTGCACTCGAAACCATCCCAAAGACGCAAGGACTACTGAGGCTACACCACCCAAAACAAAACCAAACGATATACAGAGTACCCGCTCTCTGAGTTGGCAGAGCTTGAGAAGGACAAACACTCTCCCTTGTCCAGGAAAAGGCTGTGGCCCAATGCTAAAGCATGTGACCTAAAGCTTGGTTCCCTTAGGCAGCATTCCCAAATTGGTGCCCAAAAACGAAAACCAGCAGTGAGATGAAGGGTCACTGGGCACTCATACAGCAAACTGATATGTCCAGCTCCAGGGACAGGTGACTCCTCCTCAGTCTGCAGGGAGGCAGATGGGATGTCTATCAAGTTCAATTTAATGGTAACTACAGTCATTTTACTGTAAAGAAGGAAAAATGCTGAATAAAATCAGTCCTATTTCCTGTTAATGGTGCATGCTGGTTGACAACGCCTCGTCTTGCTTCAAAGTTCCCCTCAGCTCAATTTCAGCACACGCGCACACGAGGTGGCTCTCATTTACCCTGCACACGACATAATAGGAAGCTGCCTGGGCTACATATGGGAAAATGAACTTCTTGTGGAAAAGAGGCTTCCTACAATATAAGAAATTCTTTCTGAAGAGTAATACTCTGCCAATTTCAATAATGATCTTTAAAAAAATGCAGCAAGGTGGCCAGACATATTCTTTCCTATTAGTGAGGAGAAAAAAAAAAAGAAGAAGAAGAAGAAGAAGAAAAAAAAGACCAGGCTTCATTCTTCTCCCCTAGAAGAAATGCTAACAAAGTATTGCTGGGCCACAGACCTGACTTTATAACAGGCATCAATTTTAATAGACGCTCTCCTCTCCCCCAAACCCCAAGGAACAGAAGCACCAATTACTCCTCACGACAGCTCAGACAACACGGCTGGCATCACGCGCAGAAGGGCAGGTGAGCAGCGCAGCCAGGGGAGGAATGTCAACAGTTCTTGTGTGACTGACAAAAACACACCGACCCTCCCTCTTCGGATCTGGAAAACATCCTCCGCTCAGCCCCTTCCTTGGATCTCCAACCCTTCTGACTCTGACCAGTCCTCTCCCAGGCCCCGGCTAAGGCAGGGACACAGCATTAGCTAGGGAGACACAAAGGCGGAATTCCTGTGTCCCGGGCAGCAGCTCTGCCCTAGGCCACCCAACACCACCTTGCTGAGTTCAGCTGAAAGGCCCATGGAAGTTCTCTGTTAGTAATTTTGTGAATTATTTTTTAAGTGAGAGAAAAGTTTACCTCAATAACACCACTCCTCCTTGCAGTCTATGAGCCTTTGCAAGTGGTCTGAAAGACCCCTGGTGCCTCATCTGCCTGGTCCACTCTGTCCTCTAAGAGTGCTCCCAGAGGCCTTCTTGCCATTCCCATTTCAGCACTTGCAGGGAGAGCAAGGGATCCTGCGCTCCAGCCAACCCTCAGCCCCTAGGCCCATGTCAACTCTGCATCCGTCCCCACCCTTCATCTTACAGGTTTCCACACTGCCTTTCAGGTGCTGAACACTGTGCTAGGGTTTTGAGAATGAAATCATCAACAAGGTAAATCTTTGCCCTCAGAAGCTGAGCATCCAGTGGGGAAAGGAGAAAATGCACGCTCAGACCTAACCCAGCCTCCAGGAGTGAGGAGGCCTTGAGGCCTGCACCCTCCCTAGCACAAGCAATGGAGCACCACTGAGAGCAGAGTGCTTCTGTGACATTACCTTCACAGCACTAGGCCGTATTTTCACTTCAGTCAGTGGTCATGAAATCAACAGAGCAGTCACAAGGAGCTATACTAAAAATGAAAGAGAAAATGAAATACTACATATAATAAGAATATGCATTTAATAAACCTCTTAGTTAAATGTTTTAATGTGCACACTAACTAGATCTGATGGAAAAACGATTAACTCATGTTGTATTTTAATTTTTCTTCTTGAAAAAATTTGTATTTTGAGAGAGAATCTTGCTAAATTGCCTATGCTGGCCTTGAACTTATGATGTTCCTGTCTCAGTAAATGGTACTTTAAAAAATTCGAAAATACCTTGATACCCTCCTAAAAAATTTTATGGGGGGCTGGGGATGTGGCTCAAGCGGTAGCGCTCTCGCCTGGCATGCGTGAGGCCCTGGTTCGATCCTCAGCACCACATACAAACAAAGATGTTGTGTCCGCCGAAAAACTAAGAAATAAATATTTTTTAAAAAATAGGTATAAACTAATAATTAAAAAAAAATTTTGTGGGCTGAGACTGTGGCTCAATGGTAGAGTGCTTGCCTAGTATGAGTGAGGCACTAGGTTCAATTCTCAGGACCACATATAAACAAAGTCCATTGACAACTAAAAACATTTTTAAAAAAAAATTAGTGACAATAGTACTATTAGCTCTATCCTACAAGTGAGGAAATAGAGGCTCAGACACATTAAGCAATCTACCCCAAATCACACAGCAAACAACTGGCAGGGCTAGGATTTAAACCGCAGCCTAGCAGATTTTGGATTCCCATTTCCAAGCACTAGTGTCTTACACCACATGAGACAGAGGTCAAGGTTCAAGTCTCCCTTATGTCATATTAGATATTTGGCTGTGGTCAAAATTACTTTTCCAGACCTTCGTGTTCTTATCTATACAACTGGTGTGTAAGCTTCATGTTTCCTTGTAGCTGTGACCTTTTCTCATTCTGTCCAGGGCCTCCTCCAACATTCAATCCCTAGGCCCCCCCGCCCCGCCCCCGGCAATCACTGATCTACTGTCCATTCCAAAAATGTTATGCCAAGAGAATAACACAATGTGTAGTCTTTGGGGACTGCCTTTCTGCCCGTGGCACATAGCACAGCTCCCTGGAGACTCAGCCAAGTTGCTGCAGGTCCCCTGTACACCAGCCTGTTCCTGGGCTGCTCAGTCTCACACCAGCACTGTCTGTCTAACCCTTCACTTGCTCAAGGACGTCTGGGTGTTTGCAGTCTGGGGCTGTTATGAATAAAGCTGTGACAAGGATTTGTGGACAGTTTTTTTTTTTTTTTTTAGTGAATGTTAAGTTTGTATTTTGGGGGGATAAAGTCCCAGGAGTACAACTTGGGGTTGTATGACAAGTACATGCTAAGTTCTGTAGGACTGTAAAACTGTCTCCTGGACAGGCTGTACCATCAAGATAAATCTTGATGATCCTGTAGAGTACAAGGCACAGTGGCACACACCTGTAATCCTACCAACTTAGCAAGACCTGTCTCAAAATAAAAAAATAAAAAGGGCTGGGGATGTAGCTCAATGGTAGAGTACCCCTGGTTCTTCTATCCCTGGTACCAAAAATAAACAAATAGCGGGGGGGGGGGGGCCTCCTGCAGTGATTTTGATGTTCAGCCAGGGCAGAAAGACATTTTGGTTAACATATTTCCTAAAAGAATTGGAAAAAACTAGGAAACCTCTTTGAATTTGACAGCTATGATTTCTTCTCCAGACTGATGGTTGTAAGGCACGCAACAGGTACTGCCTGTGAGCTCCAGTTACAGCTCTGTCACAGCACTCCTGAAGCAGATTTAGCCTGTTTGTTTTTGTGGGAAATGCCCACTATTCCATCTCTCTGGCTAAGCCAACTGTCAACTAACCAGTCAGTTCACACTCTGCCAGGAAAAAGAATCTCACTTCCTTTTTCCACCTCACACATACATATGTATCCATTTGACCACCACCTCAACTCTGAATTGTAATCCTGACTCATACAGATGGAGGGAACAGGGTCCAGTAGGGCAGGGTGCAGAGCCTCTGCCAGGAGTTATTATCTGGATAAAAATCAGACTCTGCTTCAGTGTTCCCCACCAAGACTGTGAACAATGTTCACAGTGCCCCTGCACTGTGTCTCCTGGGGACTCTCCACCCTGAGTCCTTGACTTACCAACCAAATCAAGTAAGGGGAATTCAAGAAGTGTGTGGCAAGGAGAAGGCCATGCCCTCTGCAGGGCAGATACAATTCCCAGAGGTCCATTTCAAGGAAGGAGGAAGCTGAAGAGGCAGAGCTAAAAGAGAATTAGCCAAAGCTAATAGAGAATGCCTCTATTGGCCCATGCATGCCCACCCAACCCCAGAAGTCTTCATGCAGCAGCGTGAAGAGGAGGGCCAGAGAGCTGCCTAACTTGCTTCACCTCCGGCAAAGGCAAATCTCTCCCAGCCCCATGACTCTCAGCAGAGGTGTCTCAGTTTTGGCTTCCACCCCTCCAGCACCCTCTACCACCCTCCATTCAGGGAAAGGAACAGCATCACAGCACTTCATTTTTCTGTCTCCCAAGACTGGCACACGCAGGCTCCAGGTAGAGTGGGCCGTGCGCAGCAGCCTCCCGACCACCCACTCCAGCCCCCTCAGCCCTCAGCCTCAAGGCAGCAAGCAGTGTAACAGCAAGTTTCCTCTTCACTCCTCTTTTTCTCTTTCTCCGTGCCCTGTGACACAAGTGATGAAACAAAAACTTGTAAAGGAGCACAAGTACTCTGTTCCCATCTGATAGCACATGCAGGAACCCTTCCTTCACTTCCCCAAACAGCAAAAGAACGAGACAATGTGGGTCTATACCACACACTCATCGCAGACAGTCTCTGGTAGAGAAGGTGGGCCTATTTCAAAGTCACTTGCAAGCCTCTGCTTCCTCCCCCAGTGGCAGGAACCCAAAGTTCTGGTTCTGGTGTCTCCTTCACACAGATGGGAAGGTGAGGGGGTTGTTTAATTCAACCCAAGAAGCCCCAGGGCTTCTGAAGCCCTCTGGGAAGGACATGGGGGGGGGCTGCACTCCTTGACCATGGGGAGGGTCAAGCGACTTCCCCCTTTATCAAAACTCTGGGTTAAACAGGAGCAATACCTGGTTTCTCAAGCAGCCAGGCAGGTACACAGTGGACCCTGAGAGGCTGAGAAGAGTGGAGGGAGGACAGCCTCTGTATGCTTTCCTAAAGGAAGAAAAAGAAAGGCTTGAGCTCATTCATGAGCTGATGCTAGACCAGGGCTGGCAGACTGCCTGAGGGCAGCTGCCTGCTTTTGTAAATAACATACTACTGAAATACAGCCATGTTCATCTGCCACGTGTTTACCTATCATCCATGGCTGCTTCTGAGTTCCAATGGCACAGCTGAGGAGGTGCAAGCCAAAAATATTTACTACCTTGTCTCTTTTAAGAAAAAGCTTTCTGGATAGGCACAGCAGGGCTCGCTCATAATCTCAGTGACTTGAGAGGCTGGGGCAGGAGGATTGCAAGTTCAAGGTCAACTAGGGAAAGCACCCAGACCCTGTCTCAAAATAAAAGAAAAAACGGTACTTACCCATAGACAAAACCCTGGGTTCCATCCCCACTGCTGCAATAGAAAACTTGTCAATGTGCAATTAAGTCCAAATCTGAATTTCTAAATTACTCAGCTCATACTGTCTTCTTAAACTTGAAGCTTACTTTTTACAAAACATTAAAGATGCTAAACACAGCATATGACAAGGGTAAAGTAAAGCAGGAGAGTTACTTGTTTCACTCTCCAAGGCACAAGGGAAATGAAGAGTCTCTGATCAGGTTGAATGTGGCAGGAAAGGAGCATCATGGGCCCTGGTGCCTGCATAACAAAAGAGGGGATTCTGTGTGCCACTAAAAGGGGACAAAAACTAGTTTGGAGGTCCAGCCCCGAATGTGGTTTACTATACACTGGTGAAGTGGGTGTGTGAGAAAAGGAGAAAACAGCAAAGGGAAAGGAGGGAAGAATGAAAAAGGAGGAGAAAAGATGAAGCAGCCAGGGAGCTTGGAAGCCAGGCACCAAAAATGTTGAAAGAAGGCGAGGACAAGTTTCTAGAAGGAAGTCACATCAACTCTTTCCTTTTTTTTGCTACTGAGAATGGAATCCAGAGGTACCTAACCACTGAACCACACCCCCAGCCCTGTTCTGTATTATACTTAGAGACAAGGTCTCATTGAGTTGCTTAGGGCCTCTAGTTGCTGTGGCTGGCTTTGGACTTGTGATCCTCTTGCCTTAGCCCCCCAAGCCATGGGGATTACTGGGTGTGCACCACCGCACCTGGTAAGTCACATCAATTCTGAGACCTGAAGGTGAGTGAGAGATGGCCAGGGGAACTGGCGAGGGGATAACTTTTAGGAAGAGCAAAGAAAAGAGATGCCTAGGCTGTAGTGGTGAGCACAGGACTAGGAAAAGAAACTAGAAAGGCAGGGAGGCCATGGCCAGCTTAGGAAGATCTGGACCTCTGATGGCTGGAAGCTGCAGTTGTCCTAAAGGAGACACAGGATACATCAGCGTGGCTGCAGGAAGAGGCTCCAGCTGCAGCATGAAGAAAGTACTGTATGGGAGAGGTGCCACAGAGAGACCAGAGCAGGATTTGTGAATTGCTGGGGTACCAAACACACATCTCAAAGACTGTAAGAAAGTTCAGGTGTCAAGACTGAAGATGCTACGGTACAAATGATTTGATGTGAAGCTGGAGGGCAGTGGAATGACTGCTCTTGCTGAGGAAGGGAACCTAGGCAGACCCTGAAAGCTGAGCTCCAAATTCCTTGCTTGCGGGCTGGGGATGTGGCTCAAGCGGTAGCGCGCTCGCCTGGCATGCGTGCGGCCCGGGTTCGATCCTCAGCACCACATACCAACAAAGATGTTGTGTCCACCGAGAACTAAAAAATAAATATTAAGAATTCTCTCTCTCTATCTCTCTCTCTCCTCTCCCACTCTCTCTTTAAAAAAAAAAAAAAACACTCAAATTCCTTGCTTGGTCCCAAGCAGGATCAAGAACTAGCAATCTCACAGACAGCTCAAAATTGTCACTCCCTGGAATGCAACTAAACCAAGCCCCCTTGTACACCAAGAACCAACCTGTCCCCTATTGCACTGCCTTACACAATTCATCTTCCATTTTATGTTTGAAAATCTCAACTGTACTGAGTCAAGTCTACAGTAAGGTTCTTTCTAGTTAAAGTAAAGTGCTTTTAAGTGAATAACATCTCCAAAAAGTTTTAAGTGACTGAACTTCAACCTCCTAAAGGTTAAAGAACCCTGCTTCACAGTTAAATCAGAAAGTTCACATTGCTAAAGAAGCGATCTGGTGAGCGTCTGTCACAAAACCCCAAGCCAAACCAAACAAGAACCTGCAAAACCTTTGGAAATCTTTAATGCTAGGAAAAAAGTGTTGACATTCCTGCTTCTGGTTCTGTATCCAGGCTCTGTACTTTTCTAAATTCTTATTGCAATGACAGCAAGACTTGCAAGACTCAGAAAGCTATCAGGTTAACAGAGAACATCACTTCCCCCAACAGGGTCTGTGTGTTCATATACCTAACTCAAGACACAGAGAACTGGCCCAGTACCTTTATTCCCATTAGAACATATCTGACAAAGACCAGGCCAAGAGGCCCCAAAAGCTCAGAGTTCCTAAGGTTCTTGCTGAGCTCAACAGCAAGCCCAAACTCTACAAGGAAAAAACTTGGAGAAATGTGTAAGTCTGTTATTTAACAATGATCAACAGAAAGATTAGTTTTATCAACTGGGATGAAGAATGTAAGAAGCCTGAGGAAAAAATGTCTTGTTCTTCAATACAGTTTCCATTGTTACAGAAGACAAGATGTCCAGAGATGATGACAAATTCGACAGGACACACACCACAGTATCCAGTGGGAGAGTGGCCCATTCCCACTGTAAGAAGGCTTAACATGTAGAGAGGAAAACGGAAATTGCGTTCATTTTGTTTATGAGTATTTATTCTCCAAAAGGCAAACAGGTTAAAAATATGCATTTCGAAATATCAGGTGAAGACACATGATATAATAATGAACTTGGTTTTTAAGTATGATTCTGGCTGTTGGTCAATACATCTGCCTGCTACCCAGTTCTCCCTTATTGACAGATTTGGAACCTTTTACTGATTTCTTTCAAATGGATACACAAAGGACTGATGGGAGAAAGATGTCTGCACAATGCCAGAGGGGGGTTTCATTTGCAAATATTTAGGTGGTCCTTATGCAAAGGACACAGGTAGTCTTACCTGTTCACTGTTTGACACTTCAACTCTGCGGAAAACAAGGCTGAATTGTCATGAAAGACTGATGAGTTGTGAGATGTATTGATCCTGACTTCTGGAAACACTGGGCCATTGGAGACTGTGTCCATTAATGAGACCTGTGCTCAGAGCCAGAGAGCTCAGTTTGATTTTGACGTTGATGTCCCATAGGACATCACTGGATGTTCAAAGCATGAACACCCTACTAAGGCAAGGTTACTTTGCATCACAGCTCTTAGCTAAGGCAAAAATGCAGAAAATGTCATCAGTCACATTTGGTCTAAGAAAATACCAACATCAGTAATGTATAAAAAGATCATAGAACACCATTTTGAAAAGCAGTTCAAATGGTTATCTTAGTTCCAATGGCCTTGGGGTAGATTATCCACATGTGTGATCTTAAAGTTAAAAAACAAAACAACAACAACAAAAAACAGACAAGAATTTTGTACTCAAAATGATGCATGCTGTATCCTCAAAGTCTTCACCTTGTCAGTCTAAACAATTACTCAAAAATTTCCCACATCTAAAAACAATAGCCATCTCTACTTTTAGAATTCTTGAAGAAACCAAAGAAATTGCAGTAGCACCAAATTTACATATGTGTATGTATACTTATGTATATACACACGTGTATATACATACATACAGACACACACACACACACACACACACACATATTATTTTTTTATACCAGGGACTGAACCCACTGAGCCACATTCCCAGCACCTTTTATGTTCTATTTTGGACAGGGGCTCACTAAGTTGCTGAGTCTGGCTTTTTCTTTCTTTTTTTTTTTTTTTAAAGAGTGAGAGAGAGGGAGAGAGAGAGAGAATTTTAATATTTATTTTTTAGTATTTGGCGGACACAACATCTTTGTCTGTATGTGGTGCTGGAGGATCGAACCCGGGCCGCACACATGCCAGGCGAGCGCGCTACCGCTTGAGCCACATCTCCAGCCCCGAGTCTGGCTAGTTTTTTTTTTTTTTTTTCTAAAGAGAGAGTGATAGAGGAGAGAGAGTGAGAGAGGAGAGAGAGTGAGAGAGAATTTTTTTAATATTTATTTTTTTAGTTCTCGGCGGACACAACATCTTTGTTGGTATGTGGTGCTGAGGATCGAACCCAGGCCGCACGCATGCCAGGCGAGCACGCTACAGCTTGAGCCACATCCCCAGCCCCAAGTCTGGCTAGTTTTAAAAAATATTTTTAGGGCTAGGATTGTGGCTCAGTGGTAGAGCACGTGCCTAGCACTTATGAGGTCCTGGGTTCAATCCTCAGCACCACATAAAAATAAATTTTAAAAAGGTATTAAAATAAATAATAAATTATTTTAAAAATTATTTTTAATTATAGTTGGACACAATAGCTTTATTTTATTTATTTATTTTTATGTTGTGCTGGGGATTAACCCAGTGCCTCAGACGTGCTGGCAAATGTTCTATCAGGGAGCCACAGACCCAGGCCTGAGGCTGGCCTTGAACCTGCAATCCCCCTGGTCTCAGCCTCCTGAGTTTAGGCATGTGCCACCACACCCAGCCAAATTATATTTTTTCTAAGTACATAAAAACAGTTACTTTCTTTGGAAGATACAATACTTCTATTCTGCACTTTCCTTTCTTTCACTTGTATCACAGAAATAATACACAGACAGGAAGAACAGCAGAAAACCAGAGAAGACCCTTAACTATGTGCGGATGTAAGTGTCATCAAATGACCCTCACACCCTGTACAGGATTCTCAAATTCCTTTTGGGATAGAGAAGAAAACAAAAATGAATAAAACACTAAATGTATGAATGAATAAAATAAAAACAGAAGCTTCTTGAAAGAGCTTGTCATAAATGGGGAGGTGAAAACTCAGCAGATATTGTGAAAGGTCACCATCCCTGTTTCCTTTCTTGGAGTACAAGATGCAGCCACAGCTTCCTCAGAGCTGCACACCAAATCTTAGCTTTTCTTTGGAGGAAAGTGGGAACTTCAATTTCCACACATGCACTAGAAGAACTGAGAGCTAAATCAAAATTCTCAAAGGGGTCAAATGACTTCCAGATGGATGTTCAAGGCCAAGTCTTTACCTTGGAGCCCAGCTGAAAAAATTTCTGTATTATCAAGGCAAATAGGAACTCAAATGCTGGAGAATTGTTGAGAACAATTATCCTAAATACATCCCCTCTACCATTCCTCTCAAGAAAGCGATGCTGGAAAGAGCCGTTAAGGAAAGGGCTGAAAGAGTCAAGCATGGCTGGTAGGCTCACTCTGACCCTGCGGGAGGGCACGCAGGGAACTCACCTCCATCGTCCAGGGGCCGTTTCTGCACGCCATATCCATACACGCAGGGATCCACGAGAGGCGTGGAGTTGTTCAAGTGAGGAATCGAATCAATCTTAGCAGCAATCTACAAAGAGAATCAAATTTAAATACTCAGTAACAAATCAAAGCCGTATAAGAACACACAAGAGTCCCATGAAGGGGCTGTTACCCGCTTCTCCCCCAACGACCTTACTGTAAGGCATCATCACAACAGGCCAGTTTTCCCTGTGAACTGAGTTTTCTTTTGGCCTTAATAATGTCTTTAGAAATAAAAATACTTCCCAAACTGTGCCTTTACAGGCAAATCCATATTTTTAAGTAGTCACTAAATGTATAGGTATGCCTCATCTTTTTTTTAATTGATTTCATTTTTTAAATACATGACAGCGAAATGCATTGCAATTCTTATTACACATATAGAGCACAATTTTTCATATCTCTGTTTTTATGTAAAGTATGTTCACACCAATTCATGTCTTCATACATGTACTTTTTTTTTTTATAAAGATAGAGTGAGAGAGGAGAGAGAGAGAGAGAGAGAATTTTTAACATTTATTTATTTTTTTAGTTCTCGGCAGACACAACATCTTTGTTGGTATGTGGTGCTGAGGATCGAACCCGGGCCGCACGCATTCCAGGCGAGCGCGCTACCACTTGAGCCACATCCCCAGTCCCCATACATGTACTTTGTATATATGTATGACACATCTTAAAGCAGGCAGACAATATGGAGAACTTGATTCAAAAACCTCATTTTATTACAGGGTTCTTTTCCCTTCGGCAACAAATTCCCCTATGAAATAAGAATATTTTATAGGCCTGGTTTGCTCAGAAACAACAACTCTTCAGGACTAAATCCATCCTATTAACTTTAACATCCATAAACTCATGATGTGAGCTTCACAGACAAAAAATGATAAACTGCTCCTCCACGTTGGAAATGTCCAAACAATTTCAGAAGGATTCCTGCCCCACAGAAAAGGGAGGCAACTTCTGAGAACAATGTCAGCAGCTGAAGTTGTTTATCAGCCAAAGAACAGAACATAGCTAGTAAGTTTTCCCCCCAGAAACAAATGCCGAACTTCCTACTTATCTACTTTGTTCTCATTAGGAAATTAAACATGGCATAATAAATCAGCTCTCACTTAAGCAAAGGAGTATTTACAGCAACTGTTCTTCATGTCAGTCCCTTAGTAAAGCTCAACAAGCAGGGAGGACAGAGGGCAGCCAGCACAGCTGTCCCATACAGCTGAGGTTTTCCTGGTAGTTATGTGCTAGTCCAAAAGTGCCCAGAAGTCTGACGCCTTCTGGGACCAACATGAAGATAAATAACCTTAAACAAATAAATGACAAAGATAACCACGAGACTGAAAACCAAATGCAGGCCTTGGAATGCCAGCCAGGCTCCCAGGCATCCCAAGTCCACTGATGTCTGCTCTCCTCCCTTTCATTTACTGGTTCTGCGATGTTAGGCAAGTCTCCTTCCTCTCTGCATAAACCCTAGGGTACAATACTATATTAGTTTTTGAAATATAGTTAGGATACCTTGAACAAAGGAGCTTCAAGTAGTAGAAATATTTTACAAATACCAGGGTTTTGAAAAGAAGGCAATCCATCCAACAAATACTAGTTATCTCCAGTGTGACGAGCTGTTTGAGGAACTGGGGCTGCTGTGCAGAATATGACCTAGGAGAGACTCTCTTGAACCAGCAGAGCTGGTGGGGACTTATAGGGTACACAAGGTAATCAGTAACTGATCACTCCGGCTGGTACTAAGCGTTAAGATGACATACACAGGGCCCAGAAGAGGTGCTTCAAGTAAAGCAATCAGGGAAGAGCCACTGCAAGGAGGTATCATCTGATCTGAGAACTACATGAGGAGGAGGCTGGCCACAGAAAAACCAGAGGATGTCCTAGGCAGAGGGAACAGCTTGTACAAAAGCCCTGGGGCAGAACAGGCTTGCAGGTATGAGCCTAGAAGAGATAAGTCAATTTAACTGAGCACAAGGACCTAGATGTATTCTTACGGGTCTTGGTAAAAAACTTGGATTTTATAGAAAGGCTGATGGAAGACTATTCCCAAGTTTTAATCCAGAGAGAAACATGCTCATTTTTATTGTTAAAAGATCCCTTTGGGGGCTGGGATGTGGCTCAAGCGGTAGCGCGCTCGCCTAGCATGCGTGCGACCCGGGTTCGATCCTCAGCAGCACCACATACCAACAAAGATGTTGTGTCCGCCGAGAATTAAGAAAAAATAAATAAATGTTAAAATTCTCTCTCTCTCTCTCTGTCCCCCTCTCTCACTCTCTCTTTAAAAAAAAAAAAAAAAAAAAAAAGATCCCTTTGACAGAATTGTAAGGAGATAAGGAGAGGAAGATCATTTAAGAGGTACTACTAGTATAGTAGAGGCCAGAGGTCAGCAAATTTTGATTGGTGAACCACCTGCTTTTGTAATGAAGGTTTTATGAGAACACAACCACACATTTGTTCATATATCACCTATGGCTGGCTTTGCACTACAGGGGCACAGAGACTGTGCAGTGTGCAAAACCTAAATGTTAACACTTACTACACAGACCTTTAAAGGAAGTTTGCTGACCCCTGCCTAACCTAGAGATGATGGCAGCCTGAATGCATGCTTAAAACTTTTTTCCCCACCAGTAAGAAAAATACTAAGAAACCCCAGCTCATATACCAAAGACTCAGGTAAGGAATCATTTGCTCCAAACAGCACACTGCCCAAGACTTGCAATCTCATTCTCCATATTTTTTTAAATTTTTATTATTTATTTTTTAGTTTTCGGTGGACACAACATCTTTATTTTATTTGTATGTGATGCTAAGGATCGAACCCAGCACCCCACGCATGCCAGGCCGGCGTGCTACGCTTGAGCCACATCCCTAGCCTCTCTCCATGTGTTTTGAATAAGCTTGTGGTAGTTGGCTACTTACTCAAGATGCAAAAGCTACCTTTAAGGAATTATTTGGTAAAGCAGATGGATTTAAAAGGTAAGAACACTTCAGTGGCTTACACTTCACAGGAGACCACAATAAACTGAGCAGCAAATGGCTGGTGTAGGGAGTGTCAAGATTATTGTCCCAGTTGTTTTTTAAAAATGGTCCCAGCAAGGCCTAACGGATGGCACATTCCTGTACTCCCAACTACTTAGGAGACTGAGGCAGGAGGATCATAAGTTCAAGGCCAGCCTAGACAACTCAGAAAGACACTGATTCATAATAAAGTAAAATAAAAGGATTAGATGTATAATCAGTGGCAGAATACTTGCTGAGCATGTGTGAGGTCCTGGGTTCCATCCTTAGCACCATATAAAATACTTAAGCAAAATATGGCCCTAAAACTTCCCAGCAGACAATGAAGATGACCCCCAAATGAGAAAGGGGTAGCCTGGCACATTGGTGCATGCCTGTAATCCCAGCATCTCAGGAGGCTGATGAGGCAGGAGAAGTGCAAGTTCAAAGTGAGCCTCAGCAACTTAGCAAGACCCTGTCTCAAAATAAAAAATAAGGGATGTGGCTCATTGATGAAATACCCCTGGGTTCAATCCCTTGGTGCGAAAAAAAAAAAAAGAAAAAAAGAAAAAGTGGGTGTGTGGGTGGGGGTTCTATGGCTAAAGTTTCTATAATTCTCTGTGGAATCCCCAACAGTATGTGCATCAAACCACTCTCTCAACAGACCACCCCCAAAAGCTCCACACATCAGGCACATCATCTCTATCCCTTCTGATGATGCCTACTGGCCTCTAGCTCTTTTCCCTTCCTTCTTACGTAGCTAAAATGTATTCCTGAATCCTTGGCCTTCCTTATAATTTATAAGAAAATTCCAGTTTCATATGGTGCTGGAATGTCACATAGAAATGTTACAAGCTTTCTGTTCCTAGTTTTGATTAAATTGACAAATGTCCTTCCAAAATATGACAAGCCTCTCCGATTTGTTCCTAATTCATGATTGCTTCAGTTTTCTATAACTTGGGAAGTCTGCAAAGAGAGAGGCAGTCCAGAGTAATAGTTAAGAGGTATAGTGCTGAAGCCAGCAGGTTGCTTTTGAATCCTGGCAATACAAATGTTAGATGAGTAATTATACTTTGCATTTATATTATACTGTACATTACAATATACTGTAAAGAAACAATGTATTCCTTTATTCATAAAGCACATTTCTTGTTCCAAGAAATGGTTTTAAATATCTAATAATGAAAATTAAAATAATTTATTGAGTGCTTACTATGTGGCAGGCACTCTGCTAAGAACACTTCAGATATATTGTTTTTCTCATGATTCTCTAGGAAACTGGTATTTCCATTTTAAGACAAAAAAAAAAAAAAAAAAAAGGCCCACAGAAGCTGAGTGACCCACCCAAGCCACCCATTCTAAAAGTGAAGAATAGCATTTAAGCCTGGGCTGCCCTGACTCAGCGTCTAGGCTCCTAACTATTAGGCAACCACCTCTCTCTCCTCCACTTCATACTCTCTAAAACCCATCTAAATTCCTGAGGACTTAAAAACCTAATGACTCCCAGTGCTACAGTTCAAGGGACTGCTCACATCCTCACTCATCTCTCTCTAAATAGTAGCTGCTTCGGGAATGTGAGGTTCAGAATGGTGCAGGCCAGAAGATAACAGAAGCACACAAGCTGGGATACTCCAACAAAACCAAGGCCACTCTGTTTCTTATCTGCAGGCATGACCTTGGAGACTCTGCTAGTGATTTTCTATCACACAAGTCACCCCCTCCTTTTGTGGGGAGACAAATGGGTTATCTCACTACTTGCACTACTTTAAGCACAGTAATAGATGAAAAATAAATCACTATCTTGGACATTTAGTCCCTAATGCAAGAGGCAGAATAGAGGGGAGGGGACTACCACACCAGGAGTCAGCTGAGAGTCCTGGTTTTCCTGCCACTCTTCCATTGTGTGACCTTCAAGGGCCCTGTTCCTTGGTATTTTCACCTGTAAAATACAGGGCTGATCATACCCATATTTTCTAAAGAGGATACAGACAATTCTAGAAGGCACATGGATCAGTACTTTTTTTGGGGTGTGGGGGTGGGGGGTTCCAGGGATTGAACTCAGAGGCTCTTGAGCACAGAGCCACATCTCCAGCCCTATTTTGTATTTTATTTAGAGACAGGGTCTCGCTGAGTTGCTTTAGTGGCTCACTGTTGCTGAGGCTTGGCTGTGAACTCTCAATCCTCCTGCCTCAGCCTCCAGAGCTACTTCGATTACAGGTGTGCACCACCACACCCAGCTTATGAATCAGTATTTTTATTAACATATATACACACTGTCCTTAATTACCTTTGATGCATGGCTGTTTTCCACTTACAATAGTGATTTTCCTTTTGAAAATACTTTAATAGTAAGTAAACAGTATAATGAGGTCTCATTTTTATGGCAAAAATCATAAAGGTGGTAAACAAATCACTGAAGTTAGGAAATACAGCAATTAATTATTCCCCTTTTTTTTTTTAAGAGAGAGAATTTTTAATATTTATTTTTTAGTTTTCGGCAGATACAACATCTTTGTATGTGGTGCTGAGGATTGAACCCGGGCCGCACGCATGCCAGGCGAGTGTGCTACCACTTGAGCCACATCCCCAGCCCCCAATTATTCCCTTTTCTGATTCACATAGTAGTCCACCTTACAAATCCAAAGGGAAGCTAGGACTACCTACACATACCTGAGAACTTTATACTAAATAGAAACAGGTAAAGGCCCCAAATGCCAGAAAGTCACCTACACACCCTTCTCCATGCCACTAACTATAACTACTCCTGTTCTCGGAGATCCAGCAGACAGGTAAAGCTCACATCGCCATCCAGGGAGTGGGAACCTGCTTCGGGGCAACCTGTGCTCTTCAGCCACAAGAGTGGCCCTGCCTGGAAGAACACTAAGGTTGGACTGCAAATCTCTGCTTCCCATAGCAGAAGCAGAACCCAGGCACTATGCTAGTCTCAGAGACAGGGTCCTGAACCTTGGTGTACAGGGGAAAGCCCTAAGCCGGCATCCAACTTCCTGATGTGTTACAAAGAGGAAAGTATACCAAATTCATTGCTCCCTTACCAGGCTGTTGCCCAGTGCCTTTCTTTAATTTTCAATGATGGTGTAAAGTAGTTAACTATTCTCATTATTATGAATTTAGAGACAGTCTACCTGGAATGTATCTCTACGGATAGCAAGGTAATAAGTGTAAATCACCCCAAAAATGCCAGCACATATTAAGGATCCAGAAATGTCTGCTATTTTAACCTTTTGTCTAAATATAATAGTAATACAGAAGAGTGCACGGAGCCTGCATTTACAGCTCACTGCATTTTCACATCCTTAGCGCCTATGATTAAGGGTCCAGATCAAGACAGAGCACGGGCTGTGGTGTGGCTCGTGTGGTAATGCACAGGAATCTCCAAGGCACTGGGTTCCATCCCCAGAACAGAGAAAGAAAACAAAACAAAGGAAAATGAAAAATATTACCAACAGCACAGAAAGTTGACTCATGGCCCCTTCAGTAGATACTACCCACCTCGTAACATTAGCTATTTTCCAAATTACTATTATCAAGGATTTCCATTTTTCAGATGAGAAACTGAGGCTTAAAGAAGTTAAATAATTCGTTCAAGGTCACCAAGCCAGAAGTAGCAGAACCAGAGCTTACACTCACACAATCTGAATTCAAAGTTCTGTCTTCTAAATAACCACTTCATGATACTACTACTCCTTGGGAACTTTGTGACCCTCAAATGAGGGAACATATCTAAGAACTCTTGCCTGGCACCCAGCACAGCATGGGCTCCATGAATGGTAGCTATTGTCATTAGAGATGGGGCCTGGCTGATCCTGCCCTATTTACTGGCATTAAGCAAAACAAGAAATTCTATGACAATGAGATACGGTGTTAGTTCTTCTCAGGAGCTTTTCCTGACAACCTCATCCCACCCACATTTGGGCAGAATTAAAAACTCCTCTATTTGTTTGCTAAGCACTCTGTAAACTACCTACTCTCTCCCCACTACTGAGCTCTTTGAGGAAGGGCTCTGTCACAATCATATTATACCCGAGGACAAAAGTTCTTAACTGGGACTTCCAGGTTTTAGCTTTAGAGAAATCATGAATTTCATGAAATTTAAGTATTTCTGGGGGGAGGATCAAAATTTTCAGAAATCTCAAAAAAATCCAAGTTCTGAAAAAATTAAAGAACACTTTCCCAATGCTTAGCAAAATGCTTGGCACAGAACACATGCTCATTAAACTCTGCTGAATTTAAAGTAGGTATGGAGAAGTCCATCTGCAGGTAACATGCTAACATGACCAGCTGAGGCTCTCAGTCGAAACACTGATCCACGTGGTCTAAAAGGACATGCCCCATTAGTATTTTCCCTCCTGATAGAGTTCCACCATCATCCTTTCAAGGTTTTGTTCACAGATATTACTATAGCCAGGCATGGTCACACACACCTGTAATCCCAGCTACTTAAAAGGCTGGGGCAAAATTGCAAATTCAAGGCCAGCATATGCAACTTAGAGAGATCCATCTAAAAATCTAAAAAAGAAGATGGGCGGTGGGGGAGGATGTAGCTCAGTAGAGCATTTGCTTAGCATGCACAAGGTCCTGGGTTCAATGTCCAGTACTCTCTCACCCCAGCGTACAAAATTCTGCTGTTGTCACTACTACTCAATTAATTCAGCAAAGAAACCATGCCTGGGGCTGGGGATGTGGCTCAAGTGGTAGCGCGCTCGCCTGGCATGCGTGCGGCCCGGGTTCGATCCTCAGCACCACATACAAACAAAGATGTTGTGTCCGCCGAGAACTAAAAAATAAATATTAAAAATTCTCTCTCTCTCTCTCTCTCTCCCCTCTCTCACTCTCTCTTTAAAAAAATAAATAAATAAACCAGAGTGATCTCTATTCTCTTTATTAAAAAAAAAAAAAAAAAGAAACCATGCCTTCTTAAAATACAGAAGAAATGGGTTCAAGAACTACTCCCCATACAGCAATGTTGCATCATTTTGGTTCATTAGTCTCAAATATGCAATGAGAATTATAGTCCTTGCCTAGATTATTTCACCTGGTGTTGTGAGAATGGATCAAACTCCACAATACGGTGAAACCAGCTAAAAATCTGTCTGATTTATCTTCACATTGGCCCAGCACCCAGCAAGAAGCCATGAACTCAGCAGCTCCTCACATAATGGTGAGTGATCTGAACCACACAACTTGCCCTAATGTTACTCAGTCTTGCAAATGATTTGTTACCATCTGGCATTAGAATAAAAGTACAGTTCATACTCCAAAAGTAGTACTGACTATTCTTTCCCAATGTTTATAATAAAACTCCAACTGCAAAACATTTTCAGATGGGATGATCTAAGGTAAATCAACAGAATAAAAGGACTGCACACAAAAGTAGGGTAGAAAGGAGTTTGCAGACATTCAATATAACATATAAAAAAGAGAACCACAATATAGTCAAAACTTCAGCTCCAGGTAGGCAGAAGCTTTGAATGATCATGGGTTTAAAGGGACTGCCAAGATTGTCTAGCTCAACATTTCCTAAAGTTTGATCCACAAATGTGATTGGTTCCATGAAAAGAGGACATGAAGGGACATAACTTCAGGAATTTTTTTAAATTTTATTTTGTTTTTTTAATGTGGTGCTGAGGATTGATCCCAGTACTTCACATGTGCTAAGCAAGCACTCTACTGCTGAGCCACAACCCCAGCCTCAGGACTTTTTTTTTTTTTTATAGCATACACCTTACACCCTTGTAGGAGATAATGCACACAAGTTATTAAATGCACAAAGAAGTCCTGCAGTAAAGCCAACTAACCTTTATTTGACCCTGCATGCTCTAAAATTATTTGCCTAAGTGCTCTTTTCCATGGAAGATATATCAAAAGCCTGATGTTCAAAAGGCTATATGGCCAACCTCGTCCATGGTCCTGGATATACTTGAAGGAGACTCAGACCTCCTAACTCTCCATATAGAGTTCTTTCCATTAGAAATTTTAAAAAAATTTCTAAGAAAAAAGAAGTTTTTTTTTTTTGTTGTTGTTGTTTTTTTAAATCTAAGATGAGTTGGGTGTCGTGGGGCATATTTGTAATCCCAGCAACTCAGGTGAAGGAGAAGGACTGCAACTTCAAGGCCAGCAACCCTGTCTCAAAATAAAATAAAAAAGGGCTGAGGATGTGGCTCCATGGTAGAGTGCCTGCCTAGCATAAGCAAGGCCTGGCTGGGTTCAATTCCCAGCACCCACTGGTGTCCCCCACTCTCATCCCAGGGATTTGGGGCTTACAATTTAGAAAAGGATCAGGAAAAAAGCTGTCAATCCAGAATCCCAATGGGTAGTTTAAAACAGCAGCATGGTGCCAAGAATAAAGGTAACCCAGAGTGGACACTCATGTGAAGGGGCAGCAGCTACTCAGCTCTTGCTGATGGATGCCATGCAGGACAGGAGAGCAAAGTAGTCAGATGTTTTCTAAATAAATGAGAAATCTCAATTTTAATACAAAATCACTCTAATTTCTAAGTGTTGGTACTGTTTGGGTCAAAGTAAGCATGCTTATAAGTCCACTGTAGCCCATGGGACTATTCTGAAAACTGCGGTCTAGGTATCTACAGGATTATTGGGACTTCAGAAGAAAGCAAAGTTTGACAATATGCACAATACCAGATTTTAAATTAAAGATGAAGAAATCTCAGTTGAAGACGAATGAAGCCTTAAGAGGCTTACAATGGAAAGCAATTCACTTGCTATCCACTTTTCAATACCAAATAGCAATACTTCCATTAACATGTGGTGACCTAATAGGGTCAGTGACATCACCAAAATCCTTTAACAAGGACTCATTCTTTGCCGACAAATATACTGAGTGCCATCAGAGCAAATCTACAGGAGCAGCCCATAGATTTCCTACAGAAACTGATTTCCTTTGAATGTTTGAGAAACATAAAATGAGCATAGAGGCATCAGCCTCCTACAAAATTCAACCACTGAACATGTATGACAGACTCCATGGAGTGCAACTTGAATCTTGTGAGCATTCAACACACTAGACTTTTCCAAGTCAAAAAAACATATATTAACTGAGCAAAGGCATAATCTCTTAAGGTTATCTAATAGTCAATAAATTTAGCTTTTTCCTTTAATGGCTGATGTACAGTGCTCTCTTAGAGTTTTCCCAGTGACTTGGAAGGCTCAGGAGGATCCCAAGTTTGAAGTCAATCTCAGCAACTCAGTGAGACCATGTCTCAAAATTAAAAATAAAAAGGGCTAGGGATGTAGCTCAGTGTAGTCTACCCCTGAATTCAATCACCAGTACCCCCCCACCCCCACCCCCCCAACACACAAAAGCCAGCATCTTAAAGCATGAAGTCCCAAATCAGCCCGGGTGTAGATATACAACACACACCTCAAATTATTTACTGCTCAGTTTCAAAGTGGAAAATGGATGTATAAGGAGGCATCGTCCAGAGAATTATGGAACTTGATGCTGCACGCCAATCAACATTTCCCTAAAAATAAGCCAGTAAAGATTACGTTCCAGAACTAAAAATCCTCTGAAAGGTTACTTTCTACTGATTTTATAATGCTTGGTCATACTTACTTGGGTGCAGGGCCATCAGGATGCCTGACTCCATTTATGTAACATTTATGCTACATTGTATATGAGTAGAATCCTCAAGTTATGCAATGCAGAAGCATTGACTTGGTCAAACTCAAAAGAGGAGCCTGACTACTAAAGAGCACTGGCAAAAGCAGCTCTTTAAGTGACACCTGGCAGATAACTGGTCCAGCAGCTGGAAGGCTACTTGGAACTCCTAACAGTATAGCACACAGACTATGTGATTGCTCCTACTTTATGATGGGTGCTTCTAAACTACCAGTGGATCTTCTGCAGATATTTTAAAAATATCTTCAGAAAAACTGAACAGGATAAAACAGATTTGCAATTACTGATCCCAAATCTTAGTGAGGTCCCCTTGTAACTCAGCCAGTCAGGACAGAGGTGCAGAGTTTGGCTGTGGAAGATGACTCACTCTGGCTTTGAACTCACATCCAACCTTTATTAAGATCCTGGCCTCTCCAAACTAGTTAAAGACACACTTTATTTTTATTTTATTTTTTTTAGAAAGAGAGGGGGGGAGAGAGAGAGAATTTTTTTTTAATATTTATTTTTCAATTCTCGGCAGACACAACATCTTTGTTTGTATGTGGTGCTGAGGATTGAACCCGGGCCGCACGCATGCCAGGCCAGCGCGCTACCGCTTGAGCCACATCCCCAGCCCCTAAAGACACACTTTAATTCTGCTAACCATCCAATGAATTATGAGCTAGTTTAGATACTAGCTATGTTTTTTTTAATACCCGACACTTTTAGATCTTCATCAATAGGACTGAATCAGATCACATGTTTACTACCCTTCAGAACAGATATAAATTAATTACCCATTTGTGCCAAACATTAGTAACTCACTGGACCTCCCGCTGAGAAAAAAATTTCATGGAACATCTTCCGAGACTCCCTTTTGATCTCAGAATACCATGCTTGAGTAAACTAACAGCAACCATTGGTTCACTTTGTTGGAAAGAGTCCAAAGGATATACAAGGCTTCAAGATGCCAGAAGAGAAGCTCAGTGGATTAGGTGCTAGACTCCATATACCAGATTGAAAAGAAAGCAAAGATTCAAATCCCAGCAGGGTACACTCAGACTCTACTACAATTGGCTAGAAAAACCGAGCACAAGACAGCTTACAACTTTCTTAACAAAAGTATGAAGGTCCTGCAGTCGCTGGTATTTACAAGGACATATAAGAGGCGGGAGGTCTATAGTCACTCACATAAAGAAATATACTATCTCTATTTCCACTTGCTGGGGGGCAAGGGGATCAAGTTTCTGCAACATGCTTATATATACTATGGAGAAGGAAAACCATGACCACCCAGATGCCCAAATAGTATGAGGTCCTTTGAGGAAAGCTTTACTGTTATCACACAATATTAGATTTCTAACATTCCATTCTTGCCCAATACAAACTGTAAAATAAACCTAAAATTACCCACAAACCTGTTTTTTTTTTCTTTAGTTTTTAAAGGCCATCAAATCCTTGAAGACAGTATGGACCTCCAGCTGATAACATTCAGAAGGAACACACTTAACAGCCCTGGCTCCATTGGGCTATTATGGCTCCAGTCAATGGTGCATCTCAAAGCTGAGAACAATTCCAATGAAGTGTCACTGCTAGTAGTAAACAGCACTGCTTCAACAATCCACATTAAGTCAGCATTTAACACCTGAGAGTCTCCCTCTTGAGCAGGTTGTCCAAGAGTATGAGTTCAACCACTGCCTCAAGAGAAGTAGAAAGTCTTCGCAATGTTTCAAAATCATTTTATGTTCAATTACAGGCCTTCTGCAAACTGAGGATCTGAGCTCTTTAAGGTAGTGGCTACAATTCTTCCAGGACACAGAAGGCCAACAAGGTGATTGTCACATATCAGCACAGAGTGATAGGCATTACATATTAGTAGCCAGTGAGAAACAAGGTCGAGGACCCTGTACTGCAGAGGAAAGTAGCAAGCAGTGTTGTAGGGGGGCTGGATGGTATGTTCATCCACTGTAGACAGAAGGTGACTGAAGTCTAAGATGGAGATACTACAGTAATAGTTGGTACCTGGGCAGTAAGTAACAATTCGTCAGACAAAATTTTAGGTGAAACCACAGGGTTGGAAAGTTCTGGGATCCAATATAATGTCTACAGGAGCATCAATATTAACATGAAAAGTCAGTATGTGGGAGACAGAAAGGATGCCTCCCCTGGAATACTGGAAAGAGACGGAAAGACCACATCTTCAAGCTCTGGAGTGGAGGCCTTCTTCTAACACAAGTGAGTCCTGTGGCTTTCTGTTAGGAATCAAGCAGTCATTAATTTCAGCCCAACTTTTAAAGCATCAGTGTTCTTACAATTTATATAGGAAGAGATGACGAACATGAGACATTCAGCAAGGAAAGTTTGTTAGGACCAACTTAGTACGTTTTAGACACAAAAGAATGACACATTCATTCTAAGCACCGCCAAAAGCCAAACAATATTTTTGGCAGGTTCCATATTCTTCTCCAGGGAAGCTTGCAACCTCTTAATAACCTATTTTATCTCGGACAAATGCACACTGTCAGAAGGTAAAGTTTCTCTTCCAAAATGGGTCCCTGTCATTCTCTTCAGGAGAGGAAAACTACTGCCACTTCTGCCTCTTGGGGACCACCCACTTAACACCTCCTCTCTCCTGAGAACACCTTTAAAAATAAAATATCCTCGAGTTCCCTCCACTCCACCTTCGAAACATAGAAAGCCAAAGACGAAGGATTCCAAGTTTTAACAAGCTCTTTACTGGGTGTTGAGAAGATACCCTTATACTTACAGCCAGATCCTCACTAGAAGCCTCCGGTCCACCCGCTCCCGAACCTCAGAACCCATCACTGGCTGCCCCGGGGGTACAACCCGGGCGCTGGGTCGCCATGGGCGCTCTGGGCAAACGCTTTTCCAGCGGCTTCAGACACCTGGGAGACCCGCCCGACAGGCTGAGCCTGGGCCTCGCGGTGGCGCCTCGTGCCCCGGCTACTCCCGGCTGTAGGCGCCCGGCCGAACGGCCGGGCCCGGCTGAGGCGTCGACTCAGGCTGTCTCCAGCCCCCAGGCCCGACCCTCTTCGCCTGCCCCGGCCCCGCCTCGGTCTCCCGTGCTCCCGCCGGCCGGCTGCGCCCGTACCTGCCGGACCCGGTGCAGGGCGTCCACGAAGCCCTCGGCCTTCATGCCCACCGGAGCGCTCTGTCCCTGCACCAGCTCCGCCATTACCGCCGCCGCCGCTCGGCTCCCGGGTCCGGCCTCCCGCTCCGCTCCGGGACCCGTAGCCGGAAAGGGAAAGTCGCCCCACTTCCGGCGGAAGGGAGGCTGGGACGCTCGCCGCGACAGGAGCCGCGTCTGCGGGGCGTGGTCAGAGCACGTTGACCTCCCGACCGGAAGCGGGGGCGGGGCCGCGGTGCAAGGGGCGGGCCCTGGTGTCGGTCGGAAGGACCTGGAGGCGGCTGTACCTTCCTGGTGCGGGGTTCTGTTTAGGGCCGTCGAATATGTGGTGACCCGCCCTCGAGGCGCGGACATGGCCCCAGGTATCTGGCTGTTGGCCTGTGTGGAACCTCAGCGAGGAGAGAAGTGGCTTTCCCAAGGCAGCATTTCAAGCAGCCAGGCTCCACTAACAGCCTGACCTTGGGAGCCCCTCCCTGAAATGGCCATTGGCCGGGATATGGTATTGTGAGGCCCAGAGCTAGGCATGGAGGGCCAGGGACAGCACCGCAAAATGTCGGAATTCCACGTTTACAGGGAGTCCCGGGCCCCAGTTTTCCCAATCAGTTTGCGCATGCGGAACATCACCTGTCTTTCACAAACTTTGGGACTGTGGGAGAACAGGAAATACCAAGGACCCTCATTGCTTCCATTGCAGCTGATCTCAAAACGTAGTTTTTACCGGTATTCTTAGAGTTTGGCACATAGTACAAAAGGACTTTTGGAATGCTCATAGAATTTTTTAAATTTTGTGATGGTTGTGATAGTTTCAGATTTGTCGAGGCAAGGAACGCAATCTTAGTGCAGGAATACTCTTAAGCCTTTGGGACAGATCTTCCTACATATATGAAGCATTTCAAATGAGCAGTCTCCGGAAAAGTAACAAGGTTTAATGGCTTCTAGACACATCTTATTAGTGGTAGATCCAACCTGGGCTGCCCACATTTGATTGCTCTCGGATCTAATATTTCCTGCACCCAATCATGTCAAGGAGTTGAATTTCCTGGAGAACCAAAGGTGAACACCAAGAAAAGGAAATAAAGAAGGTCCAGTAGACTTCATTTGATGACTCCCTTTCCCCACCACAGTGTTAGCATGCTGGGAGCTCTTTGATAGAAGTATGAGGGATAACTGGCCAATAGTTGAGCACACAGTTTGTTTCTTATTTGTCGCTGACTTTGCTACTTAGACTGTAGAGGAGACACTCATTTTTACCTGTATCCTTAGAGTTTGGCACCTAGTAGATGCATAGGAAATTCTTTTGAATTGAATAATGCCAAATTGAATTAATTCCTTAGCTTGTGGCAAAGTAAAAGAATGTGACCAAATTATAAGATTGAAGATGATCACTTTTAGACAGAACTGCCCCTGATGTTGGAAAGTGCGTAACTGGCAGTGCTGTTGCTGTTTTTCCTTGCTGAGGGGCCATTATGGGGCAGGAATGTGCCAACACATCAATTGGTTGCCCAGCCTGCATATGTTGAGTGCTTTAACTTTGCTAGATTTATATAAAATCAAAGGTGGTTCTACTGCCCCAATATCAGTGATATTTCTGCTTTGAATTGCTTTTATGTCTCTGAGTTGAGAATAGCAATTCATTCATATTCCAACTGGCTCTTCCAATTGGAATATAGGGTAAACAGTAAAGAAAGGGTAAACAGGGTTCTTGCCTTAAATATAAAATACACTCCAAGCTTTGGTTCAAAGATCACAGAATGCCTAAGTAGAAATATAGGGTTCTGTTTTCCCCTCTTTTTCCTGGTTGAGTAAATTTGGACAGGTCACTTATCTCTGGGGCCCAAAAGAGGAAGATGACCCAGCCCTGGCCAGACCACTGCTGTCTGTTCTAACATCCTGGACTTCATCACTGTAGCATTTATCACAGTTAATTGTCAATGTCATTGTATAATTATTTGATTATTGATTATCTTTCCACTAGTATAAAACTTTTTCTGAGACAAGGACCATGTTTGCCTGGCTATTGCTGTCCCCAACACCTAGTACAAGGCCTGGCATTTGGTCCACTCTCAATATTTGTGAAGTGAATGCATGAAGATGATCACAGAACAGAACAAAACAAAACCTTCACACACCTTAGTTGTGACTAACTTTGCATATGAGACTGACCCACTCTGAGCTTTGGAGATATGTTACTGGTGACTTTGAAATGCTTCATCCTTAAATATTACCAACTAAAAACCACACTATACCAAATTGCATGGAAAATGAGAGTCTAGGTTAGGCTACAGTTACCAATCTTAAAATCACAGTGGCTCACCATGCAAGTTATTTTTCACTCACGCTCTGTGGGCATAGCTAGTAGCATGTGCCATTGCCACATGTCATCTTCACCCTTCAACCAAGTCTGGTAGAGCAGTCTTTGCCTAGAACATGATGCTTTGGCACGGCAAGAGGGAGGAGAGAATGGCAAGGCCGAAAGCACCTTTATAGCCTCTGCCTGCAGTGAACCTTTGTACACAGTTTATTGGTCAAAGAATGTCACATGGCCAAGCCAGATGTCAACAGAATGCAGAGAGAGGAATGAAGCCCAGGATGACTCTTTTTTTTTTTTTTTTTTTAGAGTGAGAGAGGAGAGAGAGAGAGAGAATTTTTAATATTTATTTTTTAGTTCTCGGCAGACACAACATCTTTGTTGGTATGTGGTGCTGAGGATCGAACCCAGGCCGCACGCATGCCAGGCGAGCGCGCTACCGCTTGAGCCACATCCCCAGCCCCCAGGATGACTCTTAAAGCTTTTGCCTAAAAATGACATATGCCACTTTTGCTCACATGTAATTGGCTAATACTAATAGTGTTCGGAAGAAAAGCCCAATTTATCAATATGCTTCTATGTGTTTATTTCCAGTGTTTTACCTAATAAAAAGAATGGCTCAGCCCAAGGTCACCAAGATTTCCTCTTATGTTCTCTACCAGAAGTTTTATAATTTTAGGTTTTACATTTATGTCTAAGGTCCATTTTGAGTCCTTTTCATAATGTTGAGGTATCGGTCCGTATTCATTTGGTTTTCATAAAGATAGCCAGTTGTTTGAATCCTCAAGTAAAAGGGGCTATCTTTTCTCCATCAAATTGCCTTCACATCTTTATAAAATCAAACCAAAACCCCACCAAAAGACCAATTAACCACACATGCAGAAGTCTGTATCTGAACTCTACTGTTCTATTAACAAATCATTACCATCTTGATTACTGTAGCTTTATAGCAAATCTTAAGATCAGGTAGTATAAATCTTTCACCTTTGTTCACAACCCCTGCCCACAATTTCTAAACTATTGAAGTGCCCTGGCCTGAATGTATAAATTTTAGAATTAACTTGTTGCTCTTTCTATAAAAAAGTCTTTTAGGAGTTTGCCTGAGATCATGTTGAGTCTATAGATTAATTTTTGGAAAACTGGCATCTTAACAATAGTGAATCTTTTGATCCATTAATAGTATGTATCTCTGTATTTATTTTGGTCTTGATTTCTTGCCCAAAGAATGTCACATGGCCATATATAAAACATGGCTATATATAAAACCAATGTTTTATATATAGATCCTGTACATATTTTAGATTTATAACTAAATATTTCATGGGTTTTGGTGTTCTTATAAGGGATAGTCTAAATTATTTTGATTTTCAATCTTTCATTACTGGTATATAGAAATTAATTGATTTTTGAATATTAAACTTTTGTCCTAAAACCTTGATAAACTCATTTATTAGGTATAATGGCTTTAAAAAAAAAACTGGGGATTGAACCCAGAGGCACTCTACCCCCAAGCTACAGCTACAGCCCTTTTTATTTTTTATTTTTAAACAGGGTCTTGCTAAGTTGATGAGGGTATCACCTCGGGTTTGGTCCTCAGCCTCCTGAGTCACTGGGATTCAGGCATGTGCTACAGTGCCCAGCTGAGTTCCTAAAGTTTTCTATGTGGATAATCCTGTCTTCTGCAAATAGAGACATTTTATTTCTTCCTTTCTGAAACATGTTTCTTTTATTTCTTTTCCTCACCTATTGCACTGGCTAAGACCTCCAAGATGATTTCAAATAGAAATGGTGCAAGCAGACATCCTAGAAGTATTCCTTATCTTGGGGAGGCATTCAGTTCTTTGGTATTATGTATGATGTTCGCTGCAGGTTTTCATAGATATCATCTGTCAGGTTAAGGAAGTTCCCTTCTGTTTTTCATTTCTGAAAGTTTTTATCATGAATGAAAATCGAATTTTGTCAAATGCTTTTTGTATAGTTAAGATGATGATATGTTTTTTTAAAAATGTTTTTAGTTATAGATGGACACAGTACCTTTAGTTTATTTATTTATTTTATGTGGTGCTGAGACTTGAACTCAGTGCCTCACATGTGCTGAGCGAGCGCTGTACCACTGAGCCACAATCCCAGCCCTGATGACAGGGTTTTAGTTCCTTTATTCATATGCGAGTTACATTGACTGGTCCTTAAATGTTGAAGCAGCATTTCTGCTCCATGATAAACCCGACTTAGCCATTGCAATCATCCTTTTTTCATATTTGACTGATATTTTTTTGAAAATTCTTCATTCACTAAGGATACTGACTGGCCATTTTCCTGTAATGTCTGGGGTTTGGAGTCAGGGTGATGCTGCTCAGCGAGTTGAACTGGGAAGCACCGCCTCCTCTTCTATTGTCCAGAAGAGTTTGTGGAGAATTGGTCTGATTTCTTTCTTAGATGTTTTGTAGAATTTTTCCATGCAATCAACTTATCCTCGGGGTGGGGTAAGGGGGGGGAGATTGTTTGTTTATTTGTTTGTTTTTCTTGTATATTTATATTGAGATTGGGTCTCTAATCAGCAGCCTGTAACTGAATCTTCAAAGAAGTCCAGTCAGGGGTGGGGAATCAATGGTTGTTTTAGTAAGCTTCTTTGCTGCTGTGACTAAAGGACACCACCAGCACAATTGTCGAGGAGAAAAGGTTTATTTGAGGGCTCACTGTTTCAGGGGTCTTAGTCCATAGAAGGCTGCTCCATTTCTTGGGTTTAGAGATGAGGCTGAACATCACGACAGAGTGTAAGGCAGAGAGAAGCAGCTCACATCATGGTGATGAGAAGCAGAGAGGGGCTGGGCCTGGGGCTCAGCTGTAGAGCGCTTGCTCATGTGAGGCACTGGGTTGGATCCTCAGCACCACATATAAATAAATAAGTAAAGGTTAAAAAAAGAGGACTTTTTTAAGAAATGGCTTTTAGTTGTTGATGGACCTTTATTTTATTTATTTGTATGTGGTGCTAAGAATCGGACCCAATGCCTCTTGTATGCTGGGCAAGTGTCCTACCACTGAGCCACAACCTCAGCCCCATTTCTTAAAAAAAAAAAAAAAAAAAGAGGCAGAGAAAGAGACTCCACTTTCCAGATACAAATATATACACCAACGCCCTGCTGTAATTCTACCTCCTCCTCCGACCATACCCCACCACTTCAGTTACCAGTCAATCCCTATCAGGGGATTAAGACTCTTACAACCCAAGCATTTCTCCTCCGAATTCTCTTCATTGTTTCACATGTGAGCTTTTGGGGGACCACTCACATCCAAACTGTAACAATGGCAGGAAACCTGCCTACATTTGGGAGGCCCTGGGTTCTATTCTCTCTCTCTCTCTGTCTCTCTCTCTCTCTCTCTGTCTCTCTCTCTCTCTCACACACACACACACTCACACACCATTCAACAAACTGTCCTTTAATTGGTATGTCTAAATTTGCATTTATGATAATTATTGATTTGATTTGGGGCTACCAACTTATTTGTGGTATGTTTGTCTCCTCTGCTTTTTGTTGACCTGTCCTGTTTTCCTTTAGATTCTTTGAATATTTTTTAATAGTTTTAAGTTCTCTTGGATTTCTGGCTACAGTCTTTTGCACAGGATTGAAATAGACACATGTGACTTTCCTGAGCCCAGCGTCTCCGCTCTCCCACTGTAGCTAACTCTAGATGCCCTCTCCCTCCTCCTCCTTATGCTAGACTTGCCATATGCACCACGTAAACAGAAGTACCACCAGATAATGTCATGCTGTTTGAGTTCAACTGTCATGTGAGTTAAAGAATTTCAGGACAGAATAATAATGTTTATATTTACCCAGGTAGTTACTTTCTTTATTTAAGTTTCAAGTTTTCCGTCTCGTATAATTTTTTTCAGTCTCAGAACTGCCTTTGGATTTCATTTAGAGCAGGTCTGCTGCTGGTAAATTCTCTTCTTTGATTTGAGTGTCTTCATTTCATCTTCTTTCCTGAAGGAGGGATGTGCTTGCTTGGTGTGGACTTCTCATTGGTGGGTTTTTCCTTTGGCACTTGAACAGTGTCACTGTACTGTTTTCTGATGGCTTCTGATGAGGAATCTTTGATATCTCAAGTCATTATTTCCTCATATATGGTGTATTTTTTTTAATCTCACATCTTTCCTTCTTTGTCTTTCACTTTGAGCAGTTTTTGATGTTTTGGACATGGTTTTCTTTGAGTTTATTCTGCTTAGGGTTCACTGAGCTTCTTGAATAGGTACTTTTTTTCTCCATCAAATTCGGCAAGATTTTGACCACTATTTATTCAGATTTTTTTCTGCTCTAATCATTTTTGTCCTTTTGTGACTTCAATTGTACACCTTTGACATTATGATACTGTTGCTGAAGACCCAAGACTGTTTTTTTTTTGGGGGGGTGGGTACCAGGGATTGAACTCAGGGGCACTCAACCACTGAGCCACATCGCCAGCCCTATTTTATATTTTATTTAGAGATAAATGATCCTCGTGTCTCAGCCTCCAGAGTTGCTGGGATTTCAGGTAGGCACCACTGCCCCTGGCTTGTTTTGTCATTTCCATTCATTAAAATGAATTTACTTTTACTGATGGAGCATAGTTATAATAGCTGTTTTTCTGCTCTTTGAGAATTGGTCACATTTTCCTGGTTTTTCATGTGCCCAGAGATCTTGGACTGTGCATCAGTCCAAGATCTCTGGACATCATGACAATTATTCATGTAGACTCTGGGTTCTGTTCGAACCCTCTCAAGATTGTCTAGCTATTTATTTTCTTAGCAGACCAGAGCTGGTTTGCACTTGGGTCTCTTGTTTCCTCCTTTCCCTTCTTTTTCTCAGCTGGGAAACTCTCAGGTGTCGTGTTAGGCACACCCACGCCCTCGCTGGTGCAGCGTCATTCACAGAGATTCTTGGCTTCCTCTCTGTTTCATGAGTTGTCACTCTGCCACCCAATTTGGGCCTCCTCAAAGTTCATGGCACCTCTCATCAGCTGTTGGGCTCCTTCATATGTGTTTTGATGCTATGGTTTTGTGACTTTGTATATCTCCAGACAGAAGAATTATTCACATATGTTGAAGTAGCCATTGTAAATAGGAAGCCAAGACCAACCATACATGTGGCCTGACCTTCTACCAGGTGCTCTTCAAATCTGCTCTCAAAGAGTCTGAGAATGTTTACTTGTGTTTTTGCTGCAGCAAAGGATGGTGGTACCTGATGGATGCCTTGGGGAAGGTCATGCTCTCTGGCCTTGAAGGCAGAGCCCCTGCCTGGCATGCACAAGGCCCTGGGTGTGGTCCCCAGTATGCAATCAATCAGTCAGTCTCACTGGTTTGGGAAAGCCCACTGAAACCTTGCCAGATTGGGGACATAATTAGATTGACCAAGCCAGCTTTAGAATGATGTTTTATTTTTTATATAATTTTCTAGGCTTTTCACTTCTGATTGTCAGAAATTTGTTTAAACATGGCAGTTGTCCAAAAGTGTCCTCACATAAACTGCCAGGAAGCATGCAAAAATGATGATTACATTATTCATTCTAAACATACATATTGAGCATCTACTATGAATTTCAGACCTGCTAGACTAGATGTTTCTAGGTGCTATTAATGGTGTAGTCACCGTTACATTCTCAGTTCTACATGTGCAAATAGTGCTGCCTGGTAAATGTAGAAAAAATGTACATCTAAGAAAATTTACCAAGTTCTGATATATATATATATATATATATATATATATATATATATATATATATATACACACACACATATATCCACCCCCCACACACACATATATTAATTTTTTTGTAGATGGACACATGCCTTTTTTTAAGAGAGAGAGAGAAAGAGAGAGAGAGAACTCTTTAATATTTATTTATTTATTTATTTTTTTAGTTTTCGGTGGACACAACATCTTTGTTTGTATGTGGTGCTGAGGATCGAACCCGGGCTGCACGCATGCCAGGCGAGCACTCTACCGCTTGAGCCACATCCCCAGCCCAACACAATGCCTTTATTTTATTTATTTTTATATGGTGCTGACTATCAAACCCAGTGCCTCACATATGCTAGGCAAGCACTCCACCACTAAGCCATAACCCCAGCCCCCTAAATATATATATATATATATTTTTTTAAGTTTTAGGTGGACCCAATATCATTTATGTAGTGCTGAGGATCAAACCCAGCGCCTCATGCATGTAGGCAATCACTCTACCACTGAGCCACAACCCCAGCCCCCTAAAAATATTTTTTTGAAAGCCAATGTCATGTTCCAAAACTTCTTCTCCTTGGGCTTCTGCTTACATATTTATTGCATAACCCCGTCTACTTAATGGCTTCTGTAGCCTAAATCTTACTATCTTAAATTACTTCCTTAATTATCCTGTCTTACCTGACTCCTAATCGTTTGGAATAGTATGGAAAGCATGATTCATTTTCTAGCTCCCAGTTTCATTCCCATCTAGATTTTCCCTGTCAGCATCCAGTGAATCCGGAGTCATGTTAGATTGGATCATTTGTTCTTTGGAGGCAAGAGGTCTTCTGACTGCAGGGGTTACAGTTCCTCATTCCCTTTACACAGACAAGCTGTCAAAGCTGTTTCCAGGGATGTAGCAACAAGCCCCTTGAGTTTGTGAGATGCTCTAGGCTAGTGCCAGGGCCACATCGCTGGCAAGTGGCTGCAGGTTGGGCGTGTGCCACCTCAACAAAGTCAGATTGCTCCCGAGTTGGGCAGTGCCTCCCGGGTGTGACATGCGCTGCTGTGAGGAGGGCTCTGACTCCTCCTCCTGGGATACTGAGTGTTCATAAAATCCCATCTTTTCAAATCTTATAGTTTTCACTTTTCAAACACATACCTAAAGTAGAATTTTCATATTGTGACAAAATATGTGTAACAAAATTGACCATTTCAATGATTTCTAAGTGTCCAGTGGCTTTAAGTACATGCTGGGTGTTGGTGACCATCACCACCGGCCCTCTCCAGAGCTGTCTTCATCTTGGAAACTGGAACTACACCCACGTAGAACACAAACCGCCGTCTTCTCCTCTCCCAGGCCCTGGAGACCACCATTCTACCTTGTGTACCTCTGGCTTTGACAGCTTGTCTGTGTGAATGGCAGCATTTCTAAGTAGTTTCTCTTGGGCCACATTCCCCACAGAAAACTCTTCCAGTCTCCTGCCCGGAAACCACAGCACCCATTTTATTTAAGTTATTCATGCATTCATGCAATCATCTGACATCCCTAAGAACAGATTCATGAGGCAGAAGCATTATGCCCATGATGGGAAGTATTTTAGTCGCTTTTTTATCCCTATGACCAAAAGACCTAACAAGAACAATCAGAGGAGGAAAAACTTATTTAGAGCTTACAGTTCCAGTGGCTCAGTCCATGGTCAGCCAACTCCTTTGCTCTGGGTCTGAGATGAGGTAGAAGATCATGGTGGATGGGCATGGGGGTGGAACACAGCTCAGGACATGGCAACCAGGAAGCAGGGAGAGAGGGAGGGAGGGAGGGAGAGAGAGCACAAGCGCCCTGCCCACCAGGGAGAACATACATACGCCAAAGGCACTCACCTAGTGACCTGCTTCCTCCAGTCACAGCCCACCTGCCTTTAGTTACTACTACTTAATTCATTCAAGTGGGTGATCGCACTGATTAGGTTAAGACTCTCATATCCCAATCATTTCACCTCTAACCGTTCTCGTGTTATTTAAGGGGAGGCGCCTCACATCTAAACCATAATAGGTAGTCATAGAATGCTGAGGGCCATTACCAAGTAGGAATGACGCATCGAAATTTCCTTGCCAAGCGTACCCCATGCTGCTTAGAGGACATTCGATGGGACATTGCATGCATGCTTTAATAAGGTGACCTTGCTCAAGGACCAAGGCGGATCCGGGTTTAGAGCTGATCAGGTTTGAGGAAGTAACCGGCTCCTTGAGTTTAAGGCGTTGCCAGTTTAAGACAATGGGTTTTAGGGAAGTTGGAGGTTGAAGATTATTGCTGGGATTAGGGTGTTCCTGCTGCTTGAGTTCTCGTGAGATTAAAATGGGATTTGGAGATAGCCTCCTGGAGTAGGTGAATTGTGCGGGCAGAAGAGAACATGATTGCCCCTGGACCTGTGTGGAGGCGGTGTGAGAGCTGGAATAAAGAATTGCTGTTTGAACCTACAAAGGTGTGTGGTGGCTCATGATTCTGGTGCCAAGCCGAGACCTTGGCAATAGAAAATCATGCATTTGTTCTTTTAGCATCTGGCTTACTTCACTTAGCATAATGCCTTCAAGGTTCATCCATATTGTAGCATATGTCAGAATTTTCTTCTTTTTAAAGGCTGAATAATATTCTACGATTTGGGCAAAATACGTTGTGTTTACACACTCATCTGTTTTTTTTTTTTAAAGAGAGAGTGAGAGAGGAGAGAGAGAGAGAGAGAGAGAGAGAGAGAGAGAGAGAGAGAATTTTTAATATTTATTTTTTAGTTCTCAGCGGACACAACATCTTTGTTGGTATGTGGTGCTGAGGATCGAACCCAGGCCGCACGCATGCCAGGTGAGCGCGCTACCGCTTGAGCCACATCCCCAGCCCACACACTCATCTGTTAATGGACACTGGGGTTGCTTCCACCTTGGCTCTTGTGAACAATACTGTTATGATCTCTATTTGAGTTCCTTCTTTCAACAAAACTGAATTTTTATTCATAGTCTTATAGATAGTATCCAGGAAATAAGCCCTTCTCTTATTGCAGTGCATCGTAGTCTTCAGATGATCGTGGTGGGCTCTTGATAGAAAGAGGTCAGATTCCCCTAGGCCAGTCAAGGTGACAGGATCTGATGTCACAGTGTTCATTTATAGAGGTCGTAAATGAGAATCCACCCACTGGAAAGGGGTATATATCCCCCAAAGATAAACTTAAAATAACCCTTTTTACTCTAAACTTATTAAATTTGGATTCATCAGGGCTTAGTGCTGCGGAAAGACATTTGTATCCAAAAAATGTACATAAGCCCAAGGTACTTTGGAAGGATATTCTAACAGGACAATGGATAGGTCCTGACCCAGTGACTGTCTGGAGTCGGGGCTCTGTTTGTGTTTTTCCACAGGGAGAACAGCAGCCTATTTGGATTCCAGAGAGATTAACCAAAACAATTTCTACAGAACAAAAAGAAGATGATTTGACTCAAATCCATAACAGCTGATATCCAGAGCTCCAGCTTGGCTATCCTTACATCTGCAACACTGATTAACCAGGATGCTTTTTTCAATATCTCTTTTATTATTGCTCTTTCCCACATCATAAAGTTCTATTTTATTTTTGAGCTCATACAGACCTAGGTTAACGTTTTCTGATCAGTTTTATTTTTTGACTGTGGAGTCTTTAAACATTGCAATGGAAATTTCACCTAGGTAAAGCTACAAGGCCTTTACTATTGTCTTATGTGTTGAATGTTACGGGTGCACACTTGTGTTTTGTGTTGTATGTCTGTATGTGCATATGTCCATATATCATATATGAGGAGCGCTCATGAATAAATGGATCCAAATTTTTTTTATTATTCAAGTAACTTTAATGGTTTAATTTAAATTGGGTAAACAGCTGTTGAGGATTGTTTTAATATGTGTATAAATAAGCAGGTTAACAGATCTGTTTGTTTACTTTCACCTTTCCTTTTCATTATATTTAATAATTCTGTTCAGGATAATGTAAATTGTTCAGAAAATTGTTTTCTTAGTACCTGTTGAAATGTTACATAATTTTTTTTTAGCATCATTATCAGAATTCCTATTTTCGTCCCAGTGCCGGTGAAAACAAAGATGAAACCAAACTACAACTTCTGTGATAACTATCACAACAAACTGTATAAACTGATGCATCAATGAATAATAACTCAACAAGTAATGCTCAATCAATGAGTTGATTTATTTTGGGAGGAAATGGACATATTGATAGATTCCTCCGCTTTAAACTACTTGCAGAACTTGCCTGGACTATATATCACTTGTATGCATTGTGAACTATCTGTTGGTGCAGCAAATTGTGGTAGTGCTGGAGTATCTTTGCTGATGTGTCACCAGTGATACAATTTTTCCTAGGAGCCATCAATTGGCTTAGTGTCATGGCATTTCTGTATCCTCCTCCCTTCTACTAGTGATGGTCTAATTTTGGGAGCCAACAGAGGTGATGCAAAAAACCTCACCCCCCCACCAGCACCAAGGCCAAATTTGGGGGCCAACAGAGGTGAGGCAAAGAACCTCACCCCCCCACACTGGTGCACAGGCCTATCCACAAGTATGACTGTATGCTGGACCGGTAGTCAGTGACGGGTAAGATCCAATTGCAGTGGTACCAACCTAAGACAGAAGGCTGACGCCTAGAGGTCAGCTCATCTGATGACGGGTAAGGACCACATGTTGTATTGGACAACCTAACAGGCACGGTCCCTAGCCACATTGCTTGTTGCTTAATTAAATAGAAGGGGGGAGATGCTAAGAGCCACAGCCAAGTAATATGATGCATGGCATTTTTGGTTGAAAGGTGATGCCAGAAAGCCATTGAGATGATATGATTATGTTAAGATTTGCATTCATATGGATATTGGACTCCTGCTGTTCACCTCGGCCTGCTACGGGACTCCTGGAGAGTTCCCATTGGTTGGGGAAGTGCAGTAGGAGGGAATTCCGGAGGAGGAACTTCTTCTTGGGATCCGGGAGAATGCTGTGTGGGTCGGTTGGCAATCTTCCCGGGAGCGTACGGGGCATTGGTGGCAGTTTCAAAAAATAAAGTTTGTTCCTGCTTGAGTGGCTCGTGATTTTGTGCCCAGCCAGACTGCGGCAACCCACCAACGTCCAGCTTCCTTTGAGCCCAGACTGACAAGGCAGGACTGGGTTCTTTTGCAAGTGGAGCATGGTAGCTGCTGCCAGAGGTGGGAAGAGCCATATCCAGAAGTCAGCCAGGCAGGCGAGACACACCTCAATCCAGCTGTGGAGGCTGCAGCAGGAGGACTGCAGGTTCAAGGCCAGCCTTGGCAACTTAACAAGACCCTGTCTCACAATAAAACACAAGAAAGGGGCTGGGTGTAGCTGCCCACCCCTGGGTTCCGCCCAGTATGGGGTGGGGTCAAGGCACAGCACAGACAACACTGACCTTGCTGGCTTCCCGCCTTGCTAAGGGCCAGGAAGATGGGGTCTGCCTGCCTGCCAGAGGCGCTGGACTTCTGGGGAGTGTATGCGGAGGTCTCTGTGTATGGGGTGTTTTCTATTCTGCACCTGCTATTTACCTGGCCCTTCTCATGTTCTCCGAACTCCTGGGGGATGGACACTGGCCTCCTCATTCTTTAGATGGAGACTCCAAGGCTCAGGCACATAAAGACCTGTCATGGTCCCTTAGCGATTTCAGGTTGAAGAGTGCCCTTCATGGGGGTCACAGTAGCTTTGTGGTTGAAATAACCATAGCTTAAGACAACACAGGATTCTTATCTTCCAGTTCTGTGTGTCAGAAGTCACATGAGGGTATGGCTGAACCTTCTCTTTCGGGTCTCACCAGCCTGTAACGAAGGTGTTCTCTGGGACTGAGATTTCATTTAAGGCTTGGAGTTCAAGCTCACTGCCTTCTCTTAAAGGCTCACCTGATCAGGTCAGGCCCACCCATTATAATCCTTTGGATAGACTCAAAGTCAACTGATCAGTAACCTCCTCATAGAAGCAGTATCCCATCTTAGCTCAGGTATCATCTACGCCTTAGGTGATGGTGTTGTACAAGTCATGTATACCAAGGGACAGGAACTTGGTCATCTTAAAATTCTTCCTCTCATAGGAACTAACAAAAGAGTTTCTTCGGGCTGGGGATGTGGCTCAAGCGGTAGCGCGCTCGCCTGGCATGCGTGCGGCCCGGGTTCGATCCTCAGCACCACATACCAACAAAGATGTTGTGTCCGCCGAGAACTAAAAAATAATAAATATTAAAAAAAAAAAGAGTTTCTTCCATGTGATGGAATAAGATCGATAGGGCCTGGGGGAATAGATAGGGTAACCCATAACTTGGGGTTGCGTGGGAATGAGGGTTTTCCCAGAATGTGGAACTTCAGTGGTAAAATCAGGAAAGTCCTGGGGAAACGCATTAACCAGAGGAGTTGGTTAGCCAAGAAGTTGAAAAACCTGCCCCATGAAAGGCGACCTTCTTATGCAGTGGCTGGCTGCCTTCGCCACCGCTGGTTGTGACTTTGGATTCTGAGAAAGGAAGAGAATTGGGCGTGGGGAAGGGAACAGGTGGGAGGGGAAGCCGCGGGGAGGGAGGCCGGTGCGGATGTCCAGGGGTGGAATTAAGCCATGAATACATGCGTTGGTCCATTCTTCAGGGAGTTTTTTTTTTTGTTTTTTTTTCCTGAGCTGTCCTAAAGAGTTCCAGGAATAAACCAGCGTTCTCTGGCTCCTCCTCCAGAGACCAAGGCCAGCAGTGCCCTCCGAAGCCATGTGGTAACAGCAGCCCACTCAGGCCTCGAACAGCTACAGCTCACGGCTCTCAAAACGAAGGTTCCTCTCTCCTACCTGAGCTTCTCAGCACCCCACCTTCCCCTCCCTGGTCTTCCCCTCCCTGGTCTTCTCCCCCCTGGTCTTCCCCTCCCTGGTCTTCTCCCCCCTGGTCTTCCCCTCCCTGGTCTTCCCCCCCCTGGTCTTCCCCCCCTGGTCTTCTCCCCTCTGGTCTTCCCCTCCCTGGTCTTCCCCCCCTGGTCTTCCCCTCCCTGGTCTTCTCCCCCTGGTCTTCCCCTCCCTGGTCTTCCCCCCCCTGGTCTTCCCCTCCCTGGTCTTCTCCCCCCTGGTCTTCCCCCCCTGGTCTTCTCCCCCCTGGTCTTCTCCCCCCTGGTCTTCCCCCCCTGGTCTTCTCCCCCCTGGTCTTCCCCTCCCTGGTCCCCCCCCCCTCTTCTCCCCCGCCTTCCCCCCCTGGTCTTCCCCCCCATCCCCCTCCCGTCTTCCCCTCCCTGGTCTTCCCCCCGTCCCCCTCCCGTCTTCCCCCCCCTGGTCTTCCCCCCGTCCCCCTCCCCCTCCCGTCTTCCCCTCCCTGGTCTTCCCCCCCCTCTTCTCCCCCCCCCCCCCCCCCGTCTTCCCCCCCTGGTCTTCCCCCCCCCCCCCCCCCCCCCGTCTTCCCCTCCCTGGTCTTCCCCCCCCTGGTCTTCCCCCCCCCCCGTCTCCCCCCCACCCCCCCACCCCCGTCTTCCCCCCCCTGGTCTTCCCCTCCCTGGTCTTCCCCTCCCTGGTCTCTCCCCTGGTCTTCCCCTCCCTGGTCTTCCCCCCCTGGTCTTCTCCTCCCTGGTCTTCTCCTCCCTGGTCTTCTCCTCCCTGGTCTCCTTCCTGATCTCTCCTCCCTAATCTCAGGAAACAGGATTCCTCTGAATCACCTCTTAAAAAAACCGTTTCCCCTGAGGGGCAAAATCATGGCCTCTGGGACAGCCTCCTTGTGTTTCTCCCTTGCTAGAAAAAGCAATAAAAGTTTTTCTTTTTTTCAAAACCATGTCTTTATTATTGATCGGCATTGGGGATCAGGATTGAGGTCTTGGTGATAAAAGCATGAGTAATATTGAGATTGGGGGAATCCAGGTGGCAGGGAGCTTGCGCCTGGGTTTAAAAAAAAAAAAAAAGCAATGCATAAAAATGCATAGTTACAATGATCTTCCGGAGGAGCAGTGTTTGTGCCTCTCAGAAGGAACACAGAGGACACCTGATGGGGAAGTAGGTCTGAGGTGCGCATGTGACACTTGGGAGAAGCAGAAGGGCACTGCTGGGCAGGGACAGCATGAGCCGGGGTATGTAGGCAAGGACGCGGGGCCAGGTTCCCGGGCAGCAGCTGGAGGAGCACGTGCTGGTGTTCAGAGGTCATGGCGTTTCTAGAGATTTTGGAATCAGATGCCTTTTCATCTCCCCAAATTTAATCTACAGTTAAAAGTGTGTGTGTGTGTGTGTGTGTGTGTGTGTGTGTGTGTGAGTGTGGTTGCACACACGCCAGAGGGCAGCAAGTCAGGAGGAGGAGGGATGGGGCAGGGCCAGCTTCCCCTCCAGGTCCAGGGTCCTGCTGTGTGGCTGCGGCCCTGCTTGGCTCAGCCCTGGCCCCGAGGCCAGGCACACACCAGCTTGGCCTCACTAAAATAGGGCTGTGGAGAAGCGGAAAACAAGAAGCTGCCAAAGAAAATTCCACTGCACATGGCAGCAGGAAGCGACTGGCTGCATCTTCACCAAAATGTCACTTACCTCCAGGAAGAGTCAGTGCTGGGGCCACTCCAAGGGCCAAGACCTGGAGGCCTGTCGACTCATCCCGAGGCAGCCAGGCAGCGGCTGCTCCAGGCTGACCCTGGCTCAGGGGGTTCCACGCCTCAGGGTGACACAGGCCTCTCTGATCATCGCAGCCTCCAAAGGTCTCAGGGCCAAAGAAGAGTCTGTGACAGCAGGCCCCACAGGGACAGGGCCCAGCTGTCCTGAAGCCTCCTAGAGGGTTCCCAGGGAGCCCGCACCACCCGCCTGGTGGCGGGGGGCAGGGTCACGTTGCACACCCTGGGGCGCTGGGTGATTCAGACAGAAAACCGACTGTGGTTTGTTTGCAAAGATAAAATAGAAAAGCCATGGGGATAGCTAGGGTGACAGTCCTGAAGTCACACATGGGGAGGACTTCAGTCCTGAAGCTTGTCTGCCCAGCCCCCCTCAGACCACCCTCCCGTTCCTCCTTCCCTTTGCATTGACGTGAATAAACAGAAGAGACTTATTATTGAGAAAAAAAAAATCCTAGGATGATATGATCAGCTGACATCTTCATATAAGAACAAATCAGATGTGTGCACACAGCCCACGAGGTCTACTTCGAGGGGTAAGTGGGGGAGTGGGAGCCCCAGAGGCAGCTGCAGCAGAGATCTCCAGAGTGTGGGCAGGCACGCAAAGATGGGGGTGGAGGACGGGTTGGCCAGGACATTAGCCTTGTCTATGATTAAAATGTTTTAACGCAAGTATTTAATATCTGTGTCCTAGTATGTCATTAACAATCAATTTTTGAAAAGACTTTGGCCCTGGCCTGGTTGGCCCATGCTTGTAGTCCAGGAACTCAGGACTACAAGATAGACCTGCTCACCTTGTTGACCTTGCTACGGGGACCTGCTCAAGGTTGGTAAGCTGCAGAGCTGGACTTCAGAGCCTCATGCTCTCTGCTAGACCATTTCCCCAGCAGGGAGCCTTGCAGACAAGACCCCTTCTCCTCCAAGAGTGTCTGGAGAGGAGGGAGGGAGGGAGGGAGGGGGCGATGCAGAGGAGGAGAGAGGAGACCAACAGAGAAGTCAGGGGCTGGAGCTCTGTGGGGCGCAGGTCCTGAGCAGGCTGGGGACCTGCTGGACGTGCTGCCTGGACGTGGCAGTGTTGTTCCCGCGGGCGCACAGGACCCGGAGTCGGACCTCACCTCTACCCTGCTCTGCCATTTAGCAACCGACCCACACTGGGCAGGTCCCCAAGTCTCGGACTGACCCCCGCATCCTCCTGTGGAACGGCGTGTCTCGGGGATGCCGTGCAGGACCCCAGAGGGCAGCACACGGACTGCGGAGGGCAAGGGGGTGCACAGGGAGCCTGTTATTAGCACCAGCGTCACCAACAGGGCCAAGGCTCGGTCCTTGAGACCCAGCCACCAAACTTGAGTATTTTCGCCTGGTATCCGAGACACAGTGAGGCCAGGTCACCTCTTCTCTCCTCGTTTCCCACGTGGCCTCTTCCTGGCTCGGCGGGCAGCAGGAACACGCCTGTGTCGGCCAGGTGGCCTCCGCTGGCTGAGGGTTTTCAACCTGGGCAGATCAATTCTGCGGGAGGCCCAGGCAGGTGACGCCATCCTTCAAGAGAGGGGACAGACCTTGCTCAAGCCTGGTTCTGCTGCGGCTTCCCCATCAATCATCCAGAAGCATCGAGGGGCCGAGGAGATTCCCTCTGGAAAGCTGGGGTGCCCGTGGCCCAGCTTGCTGTCCCCTGACGTCACAGGACTGCCAAAGATCCAGCTGCAATCCCGCAGAGACCACAAAGTGGCCCTTGCAGCACCACGCAGCACTGGGGTGCCAGAGTCCCTCCCCCGAGAGGTCACTGAAGGCAAGACTGGCTCGGGTGACAGAGGTCATCAAGCAAAGAGGAAGAGATTCTGCCAACCAGCCCCCTGCAGAGGACCAGTCCTGAGCCAGTGCTCTCACTCACAAATTGCCCCAAACTTTAGCACCTTAAAACCACCATTTATTTTGCTTACTTTGTAGGTGTCAAGAGCCGACCGACCTGGAACCGCTCAGCTGGGCATTTTGGGCTTGTGCTTGGGCCACGGTCCAGTGACTGGAGCTGAAACAGCAGGGGTGGGCGTGTCTGGAATTGCCGGGGGATAACCGAACATGCCTCTCTCCGGATCAGGACCCAGGTCCTCTCCAAGGGACCTCACGTGGGTTAGATTGAGCTTCTTTGAAAGACAGCTGCCCCAGGGCATTTGGACTGCTCACCCAGCTGAGGGCTTCAAGTGCTCTACACCAGGAAGCAAGGTAGACCTGCTCACCTTTTTGACCTTGCCCAGGAACCACCTCTGCCTTCCTGCTGCTGGCTACAATCACAAAAGCCCACTCAGATTGAAAGGCAGCGAACACAGATATGATATCACTTTTCCAGGGGAACGTGTCAAAGTCATCTTGTGGGAGGGCACACGCTCTGCAGCTATTTGAAATATGCAGTTGCTCAAACCCTGCCGAGTCCTGGGCTGGTCACCTGCTGTAACTCCCCTCCGGGAGGCAGGCAGCCCGAGCCAGACGGGTTTGGGACCCAGGGCTGCTAGCAGAGCACCACACCACTGATCTCCTTTGAGGGTGACAGCCCAAAAGGGCTGGCTGAGCTCACAGAATAGTTCACCGAGGGCTGGGGATGTGCCGCGGGGCCTAGCAGGTGTGAAGCCCTCCAAAAAAGGGAAGAAGTGAACCCGCACCAGGGCCCGAGGACCTCCTGCAGTCGGGGGCGCTCTGTGCCTTTAACCCTCGACGTCAGCCTCAGGTCTCCCACCTGTAAGACCAAGCCTTGGAGAGGCCCGTGGCCCAGCCGCCCTAGACACAGACCTGAGGTTTCTCAGCACCTGGGTGCAGGTCGTGTGACGGGTGGAGGGGCCCTGGGACCTGGGCGAGGGGGCGCAGACGGGGTCTTTTCTTTTTTTCAATGACCACAAATCCCACGAAGAGGGGGGTCGATGGCCCCTTCCCCTGAATCTGGTGGCTGAGATTGCTTCAGCCACACAGCGAAGCCAAGTGACAGTGTGCGACTCCCGTCCGAGGCGAGGGCAGAAAAGGCAGGGCAGCTTCCTGCCTCGTCCCCTGGGGTCCAGAGGTGCCAGTTTGGAAGTCTGACTCCCCTGAGGCCGCCAAGCGCTGAGGCTGTGGTTGTCCCGTGCCCCCACATCTCTGCAGGAGCTTGTCTGTCCCCCGTCACCACCTCCTGGCCCTCCTCTGCCCCGACCCGGCTCAGGGTCATCAAAGCAGGAAGCCGACCAAGGTCACCCTCCAGAAGAGCCAGGCCGACGTCCCCAGGCCGGGCTTCCCGGTGGGCAGGAGTAGGCGCTTTCACCCCCAGGGACCCCACTGAGGCCTGGGCAGGGCTCCCCGTCTCCCGGGGCCAGCAGCCCGCCCCTGGCACACGCGGCTCAGAGGTCCCTTCAGCTAGGGAAGAAGACGAGGGGCTCCATTTTACTTCCCACGTGAATGAAGAAGTCCAGGATAGTCTAGTCCACCTGTCCCTTCTCTCTGCGGGTCTCAGCATGTGATGTCCCCAAAAGGCAAGTCTAGAACTGTCTGTCCCCTGGTTGGTCCTGGGTGGCCTTGAACTGGCCTCCTCGTGAGATGGATTCTCATGGAAACTTCACAGCCTGGAATTTGGCTTTGTTTGTGTTCTTCCTGAGGCTGGTCTCCCTGGGTTGTCCAGACTGGCCTCAAACTACTGGGCTCAAGCAATCCTCCTGTCTCAGCCTCCTGAGAAGCTGTGTGTGTGTGTGTGTGTGTGTGTGTGTGTGTGTGTGTGTGTACACAGTTATTGTTGTTTAGAGTACTGGGGAAGCAAGGGGCACTCTACCAACTGAGCTACAACTCTATTCTTTATCTTCTTGTACTGGGGATTGAACCCAGAGGCACTTAACCACTGAGCCACATCCCCAGCCCTTTTTATTTATTTATTTTTTTTCATTTTGAGACAGGGTCTCAATAAATTATCTACAGCCTGGCTAAGTTGTTGAGGCTGGCCTCAAACTTGTGATCTTCCTGCCTCAGCCTCCTGAGTCACTGGGATGACAGGGGTGTACCACTTCTCCAAGCTTGGGTTTCTTTTGAATACTTTCTACTTGAAAGTGTTGCAAAATTGCTTGGGGTTTTTAAAGATGGATTTCTGAATTACACACACGGCAAGTTACTAAGAAAAGTCAGCAATAACTTGTGCCAAACCCTGATTTTGCAAAGAAAATATACAGAAGGATTAAAATTGGCCAAACTTAATTCGTAAATTTCGTGTCTCTTTTCCTAAGAGACAGTAGCCTGCAGTTTTCCTTTTCTGTGTTATCCTCACTATGATTCAGCCATGGGGTTATGCAAATTTTGTGAAATAAATCAGGGAGTTGCCCGTCTCTTCTCCACTGGGTGACAGCCTGAGCCTGGAGCCCGTCCCAGGCATGTCTACAATAAACCAGGATGAGACCAAGGGGCCAGAGGCTTTCCTTGGAGGGAGAGTTCTTTCACATGATTGTCTATTTCTTCCATAGTTAATATATTACTTTGTTTTCCATTTTTAAAAAAAGTTGATTTTCATAATTTTGTGATTTCTCAGAAACTGTAAGTCACAATTTCACCCAGATTTTTGAAACTGTATTAGGTGAGATTGATTCCTGGAAACTTCCACTCATTTTTTAAATCTCCTTGGTGGTTATCCCCTTCCCATTCACCACGGGGCCTAGTTGTCCTTTTAGTTTTTTCATTGTTAATTAATTTTTTAGAAGCTGACCCTCTTCTTTTAATATAGAAACTTTTTAGCTGGATGCAGTGGCCACACGTGTAACTCCCGTGACTCAGGAGGCTGGGGGAGGAGGATCATCCTTTTGAGGCCAGCCTCCACAACTTAACAACACCCTGTCTGGGAATGTGAGCACTTGTTCAGCATGCATGAAGCCCTGGGTTCAATCCCAGCACTGAAAAACAAAACCAAAAACAAAACAAAACAGAACAAAGATTTAAACTGTGATAAGACACACAAAACATCTGGTCTGTCCTTTTAAACCTTTCTCAATGCACAGCGGAGCTGCAGTCAACCACACTGAATCATTGCCTGCCCGTCTCCAGGATCCTCGCCTTGTGAAGAGCAAACTGTCCCCACTGGACAGTGAAGCCCCCTGCCCTCCTCCAGCCCCGCCGTCCCCACTCCACTTTCTTCTCTGTGGCTATTCTAGGGACCTCCTAGGAGTGGAACCCGGCTGCTTGTCCTGGGCACTCTCTTCCAGGACCGGGTTAGGGCTCCCTCCTTGATAAAGCTTATGAATCTCCCAACTGCACAGACCAGGCGCATCCAGATGACCCCTGCAGGCTGCTTCTGCCTCCCGGCAGTTGTGACTTGTGACACTGTGGGCCTGGATGGGCACCTAGACAGGTTAACTTTTGAAGCCACTGTATAGAGGGGGACAGACCAATAATGTCCCCCACTGATTTCTGGTTGGGGAGACAAGACTGGGGAAACGCTGGTTGGCAGAGACCCATCATCTCTTCCACAAGTGAGGAAATAGGCTCAGAGAGGACTAGCAACACGCCTGGGTCACACAGCCTGAAGATGGGACAGTGGGACCTGAACCCAGGGCTGCTGCCTGGGGCTCTCCCCAGCCCCTCAGTTCCCTGGGCCTGTGTGGACCAGGAGTCCAGCTCTAGGGCCTGGAGCCTGGGCTGGGAGGCCACGGGGCGCCCAGTGGGGTTTGCTGAGACCTCTCTAGCTGCCTTGGTCAGGCAGTGGCACCAGGTCTCCCGTCCAACCAGGGGCTTGCTGGGCAGCACGCCTGTGGGTGACCCGGGCATCCAGGATGGGCTGGTGGCTCTGTGCAGCGTGGCTGGCCGTGGGGTCCGAAGCCTTTTTGTTCATTATGAATGAAAAGCAGATGTGACCGCCAGGCTGGGTGGGGCAGGCCCGCGAGCAGTCACACCAAATAGAACGTGTTATTTAGGAGTGATTGGAAGGCAGACAAGCTGAAAACATTGTGCACGGAGGGCTGCCGCAATCTGCTCTGGAGCATCCAAATCACTTTCCCGGGCTCGGACGTGGCTTCACATTTAGGGCAATTTCCCTCACGGTGGCTCGGCTCTGAGCGGCTCAGGCTGCCGGACTGCCATCCCCCCCCCCCCCCCCCCCCCCCCCCCCCCCGGTGAATTCCGGCTCCAGCGCAGAGCGCGGGGAGGCAGAAGCAGGTTCTTAGCACTTAGGACGCACGCCCCAGGTGGGCAGGGCCCTGACCCACGCGTGGGTTGAGCACCTACTGTGTGAAGGCCGGGACGGCTAAGCAGGAAACAGGCTCGGAGACGTTAAGGCACGTGCCCAAAGTCACACAGCGCACCCCACCCTAGCACCAAAGGCCCCACGGGCACCCTGGAGACTTTCGTTCCTTAGTCAACACGAGCCCTGGCGGTGGCGCGCTCGGCATGGAGGCCAGTGACCCCACCCGGGCCCCTCTGCTGCAGTCCAGGGGCCAGGCCTGGAGAGGGCGCCTCACCTCCCCCTTACATCCCACTGGGCAGAACCAGTCACATGGCTCCACCCACTCGCGGGGATCCCGGGTAACTGGGTCCAGCTGTGTGCCTGGGGGGTCGGGGGAGGCCGTCTGCTGTGCCACCCTAGGCCCCTCCCTGCTCCCCCAGGAGGACCCAGGAGGGGAGGAGGGCAGACAGCCCAGGAGACGACCAGGCTGCCCACCTGGGAACCCGGATGGACCAGGCCCTGGGCAGAGGGGCCCGGCCCTCCGCGTGTCCATCGGGCTCCTGTTAGTTGACGCCAGCCCCAAAGCAGCGGCTTCTCCTGCAGCCTCTGTCCCCGGTGGTCTCGTCCCTCACCTCCCTCTAAACAGCACCCTCCAGGTCCAGGCACCGGCTTCACTCCTCCCAGTGGCCCCCGGCTCCTCCTCTCTCCAGTCCAGCGAGGGCGCTGACCCACGGGGCCGGCCGAGAGAGGGAGAGGAGGAGCTGGGGTCAGTTCTTCAATCAACAAACTGGTTGGGGCTGGGCGGAGCGGGGCGGCCTCGGAGGAGGGAGGAAGGCGAGGACCCACGTGGAGGCCGCAGGGTGGAGGAGAGCCTGCCCCTCCAGCGTCCCCTGTAACAGGTGTGAACCCGGAGGCCCTCCCAGCCTGCCGCCCTCCGCTCCAGGTCCTCGGCGTCCTGCCCGCGCCCCGCTCTGGCAGAGGACGCCCCCGTTCAGCGGGGAACCCAGGCGCCCCGACAGGGGGGGCTGGGCTCACACACCAGAGACTCCCGTCAACCCTGAGATGAGGCGTCCCAGGGCTGGCTTCCTCGGAGGGCCACCAGGGGGAATCACCCCGCCTGCCCCTACCTTCTGGTGCCTCGTGCCATCCTGGGCCTCCCTGGACTCTTGGAAACACCCCTCCATCCCCTGCTAATGGCCTTCTGCCTCTATATCTGAGTCCAACTTTCCTCTTTTTGTAAGGACATATCTGATGAGGGTCCCTTCCTACTCCAAAAGGACCTCATCATTGTGTCTGTAATGACCCCATTTCCAAAGAAGGCCACCACTCTGGTTTGGATATGGTCTGTCCCCACCAAAGCTCACACTGGAATTTGATCCTGAGACAGTAGTGTTGGGAGTTGGTGGGGCATTTGAGACATGATTAGGCATCCCCAGGACTCCCCCCGAAAAAAGTCACAGCTGCCCCCACAAAGAGGTCCCTGTAGATGGGGAAAGTGGGTTGATGGTCAGGAAAGTGGGTCAGCATAAAACCAGTGTGACACCTCCCCAACTCCTGAGCACTCGTCCTCTCTTCTGCACTCGCCCACCTGCTCCTCTGCTTCCTGCCATGATTTGAGGCCCAACGAGGTCCTACCCAGAAGCCCAGGGGATGCTGGTGCCATGCTCTTGGGCCTCCACAACTTTGAGCCCAAATAAACCTCTTGTCTTTATAAATTACCCAGTCTATAGTATTCAGTTATTGCAACAGAAATTGGACTATGACAGTCATAGTCCGAGGCACTGGGGCTTAGAACTTTGACATATGAATTTGGGGGGTACAACTCAGCCCACATCACCCAGCTCTGCCTGGAATCCCTTCCCTGAGCTGTCTAATAGGCAGTCAAAAATCAGGTCAGGCACCACTTCTTGGGGAAAGGCTTGCCTTGGTATATTTGTGCTGCTATAACAAAATATCCCAGAACGGGGGACTGATAAGCAGTAGAAACTTCCTTCTCACAGTTCTGGAGACTGAGAGATCCAAGATCAAGCCAAGATCAAGTCTTGAGCATCTTCTTCACGGATCCTATGTGGCAGAGGACAGAAATGAGTCCCACTCCCTGCCTTGAGCCCCTTTATAGAGGCCCCTGGTCTCATCCTGAGGGGCAGCCCTCCTGGCCATCTCTTACAGGCTCCATTTGCGCCTACTGTCACTCTGGGTCTCCTGGGTTTTGAAGGGGACACATTCAGGCCTCCAGCAGCTGGGTTGTTGGTGTGTTCCCTCCTCCACGCCCCGCGCCCCACAGTCCCTGAGCAGCTCACCCTTTGCACCCACTCACCTGGGCTTTGTTCCCGGGTGCACAGGTCCTCGTCCCTGGAGGGCCAGGCCTGCACCCGCTCACCTGCGCGTCAGCACTGGGGTGGGCCAGCACCTGGGAGGCCACCCTGCCTCAGCGCACCCTGGGTGAAGACGAGGACTGAGGAGGGAAGAGGAGCAACAGGGGCCTCTCAGTCTCCCTCTGCTGCTCTGGTGAAGCACCCGGGACCGGCAATCTGTGAGGAAGAGTTGGTTTGGCTGGCGGTCTGCAGGCCAGAAGTGCATGAGCATGTGCAGCCCTCGGCCTGGGCCTCTTGCTGCCTCCCAACATGGGGGGGCGTCCCACAGTGGGAGAGCAAGCAGGCGGCCACCGAGGCCACGTGGGCCCACCCTCCCAACCTCCCAAAGGCCCTGCCTTCAAACACCCTGGTTAAGTTGGGGTTAAGTTCTCAACTCAGAACTCTGGGAGACAACAGCAGGAGGGAAAGATGGGGGGAGGAGGGAGCAGGCACACCTGGACACTTGTCCCTCGGGCCCCCACCGCCAGGAGACTTGTCTCACCAGGGGGACGGCTGGGTGCCCAGGGCTCTGATAGAACCTGGGGTTCTGTCTGGATCTTCCTGGTGGAGGGTCCGCCGAGCTGGCAGCTCAGGGCCAGGAAGAGAGACGTGGGGTCCGAGGGCCTTGGGGGGTCAGGACATGCAGGTGGGGTGCAGCCGGGAGGGAACAGGCAGCCACCAGGCCAGACCCCGCCTTCCCCAGGAGCGAACTGCAGTCCTTAAACACTCCCCCAAACAAATTTATGATGTAAATCTGGTTTTGAAATAATAACAATAATGAGAAATAAAAAGAGCGGCGGGCTGAGCGGGAGGGGAAGGGGCTCAGCCAGGTCCCTCCCCTGGAACGCCAAGGGGGGAAAAGCACACGGAAAAATTGAAATTAGTTGTGACAGCTGAAATTCTCTGCTCTACAGACGACATTTGACAGGGTACTTAAAAAAATAATAAGAAAAGGGAAAGTGGTTTGGGTCTCCAGCGGAAGGGGGAGGCCGGGGGATTTCAAGTGACACAAGACGCATAATTCAAGCTTCTTAGATTGCAAAAGCTCTTCTTACCTAAGGGGCCCGCCGCCTTTATTTTTATCCAAATGGCTCAATTACCGCAAAGCCCCACAGAGAAAATTACGGATGTTTGCCTCTATTTTTCTCCTCTTGTCTCGACAACCGTAGATATTTTGTTTTCCTCTCTCTCTCTCTCTCTCTCTCTCTCCCCCTCTCTCTCGGTGGTGACGGGGTGAACTGAGAAGGGGGTGTTCGGATGGGGTGAGGGCCAGGTGTGTGCTGGGAATGGCCCCTTGGGCCCACGTCCCTCTCTCGCCCCCCTCACTCTCGGGTCACTCCCCACGATCGCTCTTTGTGTGTGTGTCCACTTTGGCATTTGTCCTTTCTGTCCTCCACACATGGCCCTGCCCTGGCTCTCTCCTCTCTTCCCCTGGGGCCTCTCCCCTGCCCTCCTCGCACCTGTCCCTGTCCTCCGGCTTCTGCACCAGCAGCCTCAGCAGCCTTGGGGCTCCCTCTGCCCGGCGGGCACCCCCTCCCGCGCTCTCCGCTCATCTCGGCTATTTCCAAACCCTGCAATAGACTCGGGGAGGCGCGGAGGTGCCCATTTTCCAACCTTCCTATCGGGGCTGTTTGTCATTTTCAGAATTGGCACTCCAGGGAGCCTGCGCTGGCGGCTGCTGCTCTCTCGCTTGCCCGCTCTGCCAGGGGACGGGGCCAGCCGCAGCCTGTGGCAGGCTCCAGAAGGGCTCTGGGACCCCAAGGAATGTTGTCTGGGTGGGGCCCTGGGACCCTGGCGGCGTGGGCCCGTGGGGAAGGGGCTCGGCCTCCTCAGGCCACATCCCGGCCTCAGCAGGGCTGTGCTCACCCCTCTGCCCCTGGTGGTGCGCCGCACCCTCCCCCCCTCCCCTGCTTAGAACACTCCGGGCTCGTTGACCTTGGACAACACCCCCCCAGGCCTCTCGTCCTCCGCCCCAGTCCAGAGGCCCTGCAGGTCTGTGGGCTTCACGGGTTTCCTCTCCCTGCCCAGCTCCTCCTGCCTTGGGGCTTGCTGCAGTGGGTGCCCTGGCCTGCTCCCTCTCCTCTCTCTCTACCAGACCATGTCCTTGGGGACCCCTGAACTGTCACCTCCTTGAGGGGCCGTCCCAGTCCCCACTCCACCAGGCCAGGCTCCCAGCCCCGCATAGAGTCGGGGTGTGATCCAAACTCCCCAACCGCAGCAGGGAAGGGTGACCATGGTGGCACTGGCTGCACCTGCTGCAGGGGACTGGAGGCCATGGAGAGGCCTGTGCCAGGTGACGAGGAGAGGCAGAAGTGTCCTTGAACTTAATCCACCGTGACTGCCCAGGACATCAGCCTGCCCGGCTGGATCCATTCACTGGTGACTCTGCCTCTCCTGGGCCCCCACCCGCCTCTCCATGGGATCTGCAGGGCAGGTCTGAGGTGCTCTGTAGGTGGCTCTAGATGGTCCCAAAGGCCCTGGGACCAGCCCTTTCCAGAAACCGTCACCTGCTACGACCCGCCATCCCGGTTGCATCTGCCCCTGCCACCGCCTTTGCCACAGGCAGTGTAAGGACATCAAGGGAGTGTGACGTGCCCACGGTATGAGCTATGGTGGTTCCAAGGTTTCAGAGTCAAAGGGCCTGAGTGTGGATCCCAGGTTCAGGGCTCTCCTGCTGGGTGACCTTGGGCAATTGATGGCCCCCTGAGTCTCTGTGCCTTCACCTGAGAGCAGGATGAATGCCCGCAAGTTCTTAATTCCTTCTGCATCTCTCAGCAGTAGGGACTGGGATTGTCCCATCTTACAGCTGGAGAGTCTGAGGCGCAGAGAGTTTGGACAACTCGCTGAAGGTCACTCAGTTACCAGCAGAACGGGGACTCAGGCCCTTCAGATGCCAGTTCCCAAACTCCAACTGAGAATCAATAGTGCTTCTCCAGGCCGGGTGCAGGGATGCACCCCTGTAATCTCAGCAGCTCAGGAGGGGGAGGCAGAAGGATCCCAAGTTCAAGGCCAGCCTCAGCAATTTAGCAAGGCCCAAGGTGACTAAGTGAGATCCTGCCTCTGAATAAAATACAGAAAGGGCTGGGATGTGGGTCAGGGCTAGAGTGCCCCCAGGCTCAATCTCCAGTACAAATAAACAAATAAAATGATAGTAATGCTTCTCCCAGAGTTTCTCTAAGTGGGTGTGGGCCTGGCCACTTCCTTTCCTAACCCTCCTCAGAGGCCTCCAACCTCCGGAACTTGCCCCAAGGGTCTTGCAAAACCTGACCCTCACCTTCAACATCTCGTTTCTCTCCTGTCTCCCTCAAGTCCCTCCCTCCCCACTGGGCGCCTCCCTTCAGCCACACTGACTCTTTCCAGCCCAGGTCCAGCTCTCGCCTCCCAGCCCACGCCTCCCAGCCCACGCCATGCTGTTCCCCCCTCCAGGAAAGCCCTTTCTCTTGGGCTGCTGAGGACCGCTCCTCCTCCTCCTCCTCTTCTTTCTCCTCCTCTTCCTCCTTTCCTCCTCTTCTTCCTCCTCCTCCTCCTCCTCCTCTTCCTCCTCCTCCTCCTCTTCTTCCTCCTCCTCCTCCTCTTCTTTCTCCTCCTCCTCTTCCTCCTCCTCCTCCTCTTCTTTCTCCTCCTCCTCCTCCTTCTCCTCCTCCTCTTCTTCTTCCTCCTCCTCCTCCTCCTCCTCTTCCTCCTCCTCCTCCTCCTCTTCCTCCTCCTCCTCCTCTTCTTTCTCCTCCTCCTCCTCCTCCTCTTCCTTCTTCTCCTCCTCCTCCTCGTTCTCCTCCTCCTCCTCTTCCTCCTCTTCTTTCTCCTCCTCCTCCTTTCTCCTCCTCCTCCTCTTCTTTCTCCTCCTCCTCCTCTTCTTTCTCCTCCTCTTCCTCCTTTTCCTCCTCTTCTTCCTCCTCCTCCTCCTCCTCTTCCTCCTCCTCCTCCTCTTCTTCCTCCTCCTCCTCCTCTTCTTTCTCCTCCTCCTCTTCCTCCTCCTCCTCCTCTTCTTTCTCCTCCTCCTCCTCCTTCTCCTCCTCCTCTTCTTCTTCCTCCTCCTCCTCCTCCTCCTCTTCCTCCTCCTCCTCCTCCTCTTCCTCCTCCTCCTCCTCTTCTTTCTCCTCCTCCTCCTCCTCCTCCTCTTCTTCTTCTCCTCCTCCTCCTCGTTCTCCTCCTCCTCCTCTTCCTCCTCTTCTTTCTCCTCCTCCTCCTTTCTCCTCCTCCTCCTCTTCTTTCTCCTCCTCCTCCTCTTCTTTCTCCTCCTCCTCCTCTTCTTTCTCCTCCTCCTCCTCCTCCTTCTTCTCCTTTTTTTTTTTGGTACCCAGCATTGAGCCCAGGGGCACTATACCCCTGGGGCACATCCCCAGCCCTTTGTTTTTATTTTGAGAAAGGGTCTCTCTAAGTTGCTGAGGTTGGCCTTGAACTTGTGATCTTCCTGCCTCGGCCTCCAGAGACTCTGGGATGACAGGCATTTCACACAGTGTCTGGCTTCTCTTCTCTCCTTTTCCAAACTATGCTCCAAGCTGGGGCTCAACTTGCTAAATGAGCAAATTAAAGAAAAATCACAGCAGCTTCTCTCCTGGCCCCCTCTTCTCAACCAGAAGCGAAGGAGCACTTGTGCACGCGGGCCCTGCCTAACTGGAAGTCCTGATGTTATAGGAACTCGCCACGCCTGGGGTCCTCTCCCAAATGAAAAAGTGTTTGAAGAATTCTTTTCTCTTAACATAATGAAATAACCCAGGCAAGATCAATGACCTCCCTGTGCAGAGAGAATATTCCAGAAAGAACGCAGGCTGAGGAGCAGAGCCGACCCTTGGGCGAGGGGCACGCTCCCCAATCTGCTACCCCGGGTGGTTACTGCTCAGCTCAGCCCAGCGCCAGGGTTGGGAGGTAACACGGCAGGCTCCGCGTGGCCCGGCGAAGGCCCACGCCTGCCACACTGCGAGTTCTCTCTGTGCTGAGGCTGGCTGAGGTCACAGCAGCGACACTCTGAGGGCCAGAAGGCAGAGCCCAGCATGCAGTGCCGGGATGCGGGTCAAGTCGGTCGGGGCAGGCAGGAGGTGCCCTGTGGGACAGAGGGAGGGGCGGAGGCCCTTGGGCTGGAGAGGAACAGATGAGGGAGGGGCCTGGTGGCCTCTCTGGGACCCCCACCCAACCAGCTCTAGGAAATGCCACAAGACCCACAGTCCTGGCAGGTGACAGACGCAGGGGCCAGGAAAGGGGCTCCGGGGGACTGCAGGTGAGAAGCAGGTGGAGGCAGGGCAGGAGGCCGGAAGGGGAAGTCCCCGAGTCCCCAGCACAGGTGTGCTGTGCCACATCCAGGATGGGGAAGGACTGCCCACACCCCAGGACAGGGAGGCCTGGGGGCTCCTGAAGCCACCATCAGGTCACCTCAGAGATGGGGCCCCACAGTGGATAGAGGGACAGCAAAGGTGTCTCCACATGGAGGCCCAGATGCTGAGGGACACCCCCCTGGAGGCCGCAATGGGCTGGACTGGAGCAGAAGCTCCATCCATTGGGGGTTCTCACTTCAGGGTCCCTGCAGCCCTTCCCAAGGAGTCAGGAGAGAGTCCAAAGTGGGAACTAGGCGGAAACAGACCGACCTGGTGCCGTGCACATGCAGGCCAACACCTGCTCTGCCCCTTCCTTCCCCTCCTTAGAAGTGCTTCCTGGCCACCCTGGAGATGTGGGTGCCCACAGCTGGCCACCTACAGGGGCCTCAGGTGCATGGAGATTCAATAGAGGGAGGTGGCTGGTGTGATGTGGGCTGCTAGGGTCACCCAGAGAAAACTGGCTGGGGGCAAGATTATGTCTGGTCTGTGGCCACAGGTGCAGACCAAGTCTAAGGCCGAGAGCCAGAAATCCTAAGACCCAGAGGCAGGGAGGCTCGAGCAATGCCACCCTGCAAGTCTTGGGGAGCTGGGACTGACCAGATCCCCAGCAGGCGCAGCTGAACACACCCTCCATGGGGCCCAGAGTGGGGAGGCTGGAGGGTGGGGCTGAGCTGAAGCTTTTGAAGAACAAATGAATCATAAAACTCCATCCTGCCTCTCCTGCCTCCCAACTTCCCACCTGCTCGGGCAGCTCCAAACATGTTTGTTGCAGAAGCTGAGGTGAAACCTCCAAAACTGTAGGAAGAGCCAAAGCAAGTGCAGCCCTGGCCGAGCCCAGGTGGGGCTGGCTCACGGCCTGAGCCGCCTCCTCCCCCAGTCCACCTTCCTCCAGGTGGCCAGGCGCCTCCCAGGAACCTGAAGCTCACGACCAAATACCTGGGCAGAGTGTATGAGATGCCAGTGGGTGCGCCCAGCTGACCACCTGCTCCTACCTCCTCCCAGCCCCGCCCCTCTGTGCTGGCCACTCTGATTGGCCTACGGTGCCTGCACCGCAATCTGTCTGGCACACCTTCCCGAGAGTATTTATCTCTGCCCTGTCCCTTCACTAATTTGTGTAAAGGGGCGAGACCATGGAGAAGCCCAGGTTTGGGTCTAAACCTGGCTCCTGGGTGGCTCGCTTGCTAAGGTGTCTCGGGAAAGCTAGTCTGCGCTCAGTGTCCTCAGCTGCAAGTTGGGGCCAAGAGCAACACCCACCTCCCGGGGGTGACGGAGGATCAAAGGAGGTCAAGCGTGCAAAGGGCTTGGCATGGTGTCCATCACACACACCTGGGACAGCTACTCTTCCTGCAGGGGCTCAGGAGGTGCCTCTGGGGAACACAGGTGCAGGGGATGGGGCTCCCAGAGATTGAAGCTGGGCACCGGCCCTAAAGGACCCCACATTTCAGGCTGGGGAGAAGTCTAGGCAAGACACAGTTAAACAAGAAAATAATGAAATACCAGCAGGGGGAATGTGTCCACTTGACTGAGTTCTCTGTCTTGGCCCAAAGTAGATGCTCAATAAATGTTTGTTGAAATGAAAAGAATTGAAATCTGCAGAAAGGAAGATTGCTCAGGGCTGCAGGAGTGTAGGGAACTCTGTGGGGACCAGGGACCTGAGCTGGAATGTAGGGTGGGGGAAGGAAGGGAACCTCTGGGCTGGCGGCAGCCGGAGAGCACCCCTGTTTTATGAAGAAGGGACCTCCTTCTTCCAACTCTGCTGAAAACTGCTTGAGGCTACTAAAAACTCCCTTTTTTCCTACCTTTATTTTCTTGTCGGAATGTTTTTCATGATAATCATGTGTTACTCTGAAAACCAGAAAAGGCAATTAAGTTATTTTCATTTGCAAGATCTTTTTTAAAAAACAATCACACACACAGAGGACAGTTAAAGTTTACAGAGAAAAAAACAGAAGAGGCATCAGAAGCAAAAATAAAGTGGGCAGTGATTATACCAGGAACCCAGGAAGAGCGCTTTTCTCAATGAGCAATTCACCTTGACTTTGAACTTCCAAAGACAAGGCCCCGAGGAAACCCGGAACATGGGGCCGTAAAAACCACACACACTGGGTGGAAAGGAGGGATGAGGGGAGCCGGCTTGAAACTCCAGCAGCTGAGCCCTCATGAGCCTGGCGCCCTGTTGAAGCCTCCCCATGTCCTCGGTGTAGACGAGGCAGCGAGGGTCTCGGGTTCTGCCTGGCCTCTGAAGTCCATGAGCAGGAAGCCACATGGGGGGCCGCAGACCCCTGAGCCCACACGGGCCACTCTGCTGGTGACTCTGATGGAAGGGCAGCTCTGCCCTCTGCGACACTGACCAGAGGACAGAGCCATCCTCAGGTGCAGTTGCAGGGGGGCGAGGACTTGCCGCCCTCAGGACCGACAGCCTGACAGCTGTGAGCTGCCACCAGGGTCTGTCTAATGGAGTCCTGATACAGTGTGTGGCGGGTGACAGTTGAGCCCAGAGATAGCAGGGTGCGTCGTGCCTGTGTGACAGAAGGAACAAGCCAAGGCAAACCTGTAATCCTCTGATTTCTTTGAGGCTGTGGAGTTTAACCCCTACGTCTCCAGGCCGGGCAGCAGTTATACCAGGGGGGCGGTGGGGCCAGGGAGGCCAGCGAGGAGCAGCGGGGAACGTGGGCTGTACCCTCTCGGCCTCACTGTCAGACCAGGGGAGGGAGAACGCCCGCTTCTGCTCTTGAACTCTGCCCTCAACTCCTTCTCCACCGGGAAGCCAGGAGGGGTCTCTGACACCTAGAAACCTAGCAAGGTGCTCTGCTGCCCTCCCCAGCTCCCACTGCCCGCAGGACGAAGCTGAGCTTCTCACCAGGCCTGCAGGGCTTTCCCACCTGGCCCTGCTCCTGCCTCCCTCTGGGCTCTGCTCTCAGGTCCTCCAGCCCTTCCGTGGGGCGTGGCCTATTCCACTCTTGCACCCCCACCCCTGATCAGGCTTAGGTTCTTATCTTTGAGGCCTCAGCTAACCCCACACTGGTCCCAAGACTGGGCCAAGGAGTCCAGCTCGCGGGCCCCAGCAGCCTGTGAGCTCTCCAGAGCAGGGAAGGTCTGTGCCCAGCTGCTCCAAGATTCCCAGGGACACCTCTCAGTGAATTCCCTCAGTTACGACAAGGCAGGGGCTGCTCTTACCCCGTTTTCCCTGAAGAGGAGACTAATGCTCAGAGGTTGAGGCTTCAAGTCACATGGCCAGTCGGCAGCAGGGCCAGGGTTTGAACCCAGGTTGGTCATAAGCTCCGAATGCTCAATACCAGGCAGCTTTGGGAACTGGAAGGGACCTTAGAAGCCGAAGTTCAATTGTTCATGGGACACACAGGGAAACTGAGGCACCTGGAGATTGGCCAGCGAGCCTTGCAGGGGGTCCGTGTGTGTGTGTGTGTGTGTGTGTGTGCGCTTCCTGTCCTCCTGGCTCCAGGCCTGGTTTGTCTCTGTCCCTCACCCAGGGAGTGCAGCTGCCTCTTTCTCCGAGTGAGGGCGGAGAGAGGTGATGCGCGGCTGGGGTTGGGCACCCTTCCCGGGAGCTGGCTCTGGTGGGGTGAGCAGAGCAGCTTCTTCCAGAACTGTGACTGGGCTGAGCTGGAGGTACCCTCCCCACCCCGCCCCCACCCTGCAGCAGCTGCTTAGCACAATTAGCCAACAAGTGGCTGTTTTGTGGAGTTGCTGCTGATGTGTTTTAAGTGGCTTTCTGAGTGGGAAGTGTGGGGTGGAGAGGCGGCAGACAAAGGGGGCCGAGTGCATTAGGTTTTACCGGCCTGCTCTGCTCACATCTGCCATGGCTCTTTCAGGCGACTTCCGCTCAGCCCTGGAGGAGGATAAAGAGACAAGAGGCAGAGCGTAGGCAGGCGGACACGCGTTCTCCCTCCGCGCCCTGGCTGTACCGCCATCCTGTCCTATGAGTGGCCTGTCCTATGAGTGGAGGCACAATGGCCAGAGACGCTGGAGCAAACGGTCCGACAGATGGGGCCTGCCCTGCTCCCCAGGAGAGGCCTGCGGCAGCCAGTCCCCAGGTGAAGCAGAATGACGGGATCGCCAGCGATTGTGCGCTGAGAGGGCAGCGCCGCCTCCTGCTAATGGCTGCCCGGTAACCAGAGAATGAAACCCCTTCTGCTCGCGCAGATGATCCAAGGACAAAAGTCACAGAGAGACTGGCCGAGGAGGGGGGGGGCACACCTAGGCAGAGGCTTGGACAAAGGGCGGTCTCTCACCGTCCATGCGCAGGGCTCCTGCTGTAGTTTAGGCACAGAGTAGTGGGCAGGAGAGAAGCTGCCTGGGAGGGACCCCCAGGCAGTTGTCCTGGGAGGAGTGTGGCAGACAGGCGGGGACAGAGGGGCCATGGGGATGAGAGGCGTGAGCAGCTCTCCTTTCACCTCAAATCCTCAAATCTTTTTTTGTCCCCTTTCTCGCCAGATCTGTTTCTGCTTCTTTAAGAGGAGGGTTTTTTTTTTTTTTTTTAATATTTATTTATTTATTTATTTAGTTAGTTACTTAGTTAGTTTTCGGCGGACACAACATCTCTGTTTGTATGTGGTGCTGAGGATCGAACCCCGGCCGCATGCATGCCACATCCCCAGCCCAAAGAGGAGGGGGTTTTATTTAAACTGTTGCTCATTTGCCCATCTGTCTGTCCCTCCACCCCCCTCATCCACCTGTCCATCCATTTATCCCTCCGCCTTTCCAACCACCCACCTATCCACCTATCCATCCACGCATCCATTCACCCATCACTCATCCATCCATCCACTCATCACCCATCCATCTGTCCATCCATTCACCCATCCACCCATCCATCCATCTGTCCATCCATCCACCCATCACTCATCCATCCATCCATCTATCTGTCCATCCATCCACCCATCACTTATCCATCCATCCATCTATCTGTCCATCCATCCACCCATCCAAATAAACTTTTATTTTATTTTTAAAGCTATTTTTTATATAGTAAAAAATATATTATTTTGTTGTGCTCCTGTTCTAAGGTCCTGAAGCTGACATGTACTGTCCCCGGTTCTTGGTGCACTGTCTCCCTGGATACCTCCGTTATTCCGTCTTTGCTGAGGATTAAACCCAGGGGTGCTGTACCACTAAGCCACATTCCCAATCCTTTTTTTAAAAAAAAATATTTTATTTAGGGACTGGGTCTCACTAAGTTGCTTAGGGCCCGGTTACCTTGCCCAGGCTGTCTTGAACTTGCAATCTTCCTGCCTCAGGAGGATCCTGAAGTTTTACCCACCTTTCAAAGCCTATTTTGTATGTTTGCTCCCATGTGACACTTTTAAAATTTCACTCACCTCTATATGATTTATATATCACTTGATTTACTAAGGATCTTTTGAGCACGAGTTTTGTGGGCCAGGAGTGCTGCTGGGGACACGGAGATGAACGGGAGGCTCACAGGCCAGCGGGCAGCAGGCAATGAATAAAAAGGTTCCAGAAATGATCAACAATGAGAATGGTGGGCATGCGCTGACAGGACTAGAGCCTGAGCCGGGCCGCCAGGGCGCGAACCCTGGGCCAGGCTGCAGGGGAGGCCGGTGGCAGGAAGCCCTAGGGACAGCGAGCCTTGTGGGGCTCCAGGCTCCGGTGAGTCTGGGTCACAAGAGAGACCAGGAGCCCCGACGGGCAGAAGCTAGGGCAAGACACCCAGGGAGGCCACTTGAGGCTGGGCTGGCTCCTGGTGGAACGTGCGGACCAGTCCAGCAAGGGCCGCGGGGCGGGGCTGGCCGGCCGGGGCCAGGGAGCCGCGCTTCCCGCGCAGGGTTCGCGGTGGACAGCGCCCGCCCGCTGAGCGCAAGAGCCTGTCCCTCTCCGCTGGGGCGGGCCAGACACTGTGTGTTCGCTGGAAGGAAAAGTCGCGTTGGCAGAGCCGCCGGCCCTGAGCCCCGGGGCGCGCTCCGACCTGCCAGCCTCCTGCCACCCAGCGCGCCCACCGCGACCCGGCGCCTGGGTCCTGCGCCCTCCGCCAGGCCAGGCCCGTCGCGACCTCCTGGGCTGCTGGGCTCCTCGGTCCGGCGGCAGCAGCGGGGTCCTTTATCACCTGGGGACAGGACACACCTGCCCCCTCCAGTGCCCCTCCTCGCAGGCCCTGCGGAGTCTGCCCCGCTCCTCCTCCTGCGGTCCCTTCTCTCCCTGCCCCTCTCCACGTCCGCCCGCAGGGCTGCTCTCGGCCCCTCGGAGTCTTGTCCTGGGCACGTAGCCCAGTCGCGCTCACAGACCCGCTGGCTTGGGATCCCAGCCCTGTGCAGCCTCCCCTCCTCCAGCCCTTCTCCGCCTCTGCTGCCTCCCAGCCCCCTGGGAGGGTTGCATGCGTGCGGCTTGGACCACCGGCCCTGATCTGTAGCTGGGAAGGGGCCCCAAGCAGCGAGCTGGTAATCTTGGGGCTCGAGGGCCCGTTTCCTCTGCTGGTGCGCCAGACCCCTGCCTGACGGATTTTGTTCAGTTTCATGGAGCCTGAGCAGGAGGACTGGTTGTGTGCCACAGACAGCAGCAGATACTTGCTAGCAGCTTTATTTTTGTTTTTAATAGATTTTTAAACGTTGGAATAACGATCCACAGAAAAGTTGCAAAATAAACAGACTACTGTCTGCCACACAAGATTAGTCTCTTATTCTTGCTCCTTCCCCCTGTCTGCTCTTAGCCTTGCCTTGTTATTTCTCCTGTCCTGACCAGCCTTGTAGCTCCCCCAACTGGCCAAGACAGGTTCCACCGCAGGGCCTTTGCACTGGCTATTCCCCTGTCTGGAAGCTCATTCCTCACCACTTTCTAGCTGGTGTCTCCTAGGTTGAAGCTCAACCCCTATGTCTGCACGGTGTGAGGAGCCCTCTCCCCTCCCTGCCAGTACTGCCCCCCCCCCTGCTGCTCTCAGGGCTTCTCATGAGGTGTCATCTCCTGGTCATTTTATTTGCTCTTGGCTGTTGATTTTGTGCCTTAGTTTGTTTTCCATCTCATCCTCTAGAGCAGGTTGTGCAATAGAAACATAAGGTGGGCCCAGTTTGTAATCACAACATTTCTAGTACTCACATTAAAAAAAAAATAAAATAGGTGAACGGATGGCATTTCTATGTCTTGTTTGGTGCAACACATCTGCCCCATGTTGTTGCAAAACGTGATCTGCGTCTAGAGGCCCAGCTTTCTCGTGTCCTTCTGTTTACACCAAGTCTTTGAAGCCAGTGACTGTCAAGCACTTACAGCTCGTCTCCACTGGAATTGGCCGTGAGTCAGGTGCTCAAGGTCCCCATGGGGCTGGGGGACAGCAGGTCTGCAGGCCATGCATCCCAGGGCTCAAGAGCTGTCTGTTCTGCTCACCCCTCGCCTTGGGCTCGAGGCCTGGCACGTCTCTGCTCAGTGCACCGTGGCAGTGAGGAAGAGGGGGTATCATGTGCCGGGCTCTGGTGGGCAAGAATGAGGGTGGGGGAGGTGACCTGAGAGCAGCCACCCCAGAGCCCTTGGGAGAGGGGTGCAACTTGGAGGTTCCCAGTGGCAGGAGCCAAACCACCAAGAAGTTGTCCAGGCTGCCTACGCAGGCAGCAGGGGTGGAGCCAGCCGGGGGAGAGGAAGGGAGGGGTTCGGTCCTCCAGGCTGCCTGGCGCGGTGCCAGCAAACCCGCAGGCCCATGACGATGTCACCCAGCCTAAGTTCCCTGGGTGGCACGGCTGCTTCCCAAGCCTTGTGGGTTCTCGTGCCCACATCAGAGCCTAAAGCCACCAGGTGGTTTCGGGTGGAAGTCACAGAAGGGACGTGTACCCTGCAGGGTCACAGAGTCCAGAGCAGGGCCCTGAGGCTGGGGAGCCGGGCTGTCCCTGACTCACAGAAACAGAAGGCCCTTCTCAAGGCCTTTCCAGGCCTCGGCCACTCCACGAGGGGGGACAAATATGCTCCTGATCCACAGTAGAGGGAACTGAGGTTCTGCAGAATTAAGGGATTTGCCTGGAGTTAGTTCCAAGACAGACACAGACCAGAGTCTGAGCCCAGGCTGGAGCTGCCCAGTGAGCTGGGGGGATGGCAGCCACCTCCTCCCCGACCCCCCCACAGAGGAGGCAGAGCTCAGAGCCCCAGGCCCTTCCAGGTGGTCCAGGTGAGCTGTGGGTATCCAGCCCCAGCAGGTACCCTGTGAGCAGGTACCCTGGCCTCTGCAAGGCACAGCCTCCCTCCAGAGCCTGGACCTTCTTATTCTGCTTCTTTCACGTGGGATCGATTTTGTTTTCTTTTCTTTTTTGGCACTGGGGATTGAACCTAGGGGCACTTAAGCACTGCGTCACATCCCCAGCCCTTTTTATTTTTTATTTTGAGACAGGGCCTCACTAACTTACTTAGGGTCTTGCTAATTTGCTGAGGCTGGCTTTGAACTTGTGATCCTCCTGCCTCTGCCTCCCGAGTTGCTGGGATGACAGGCATGGCCACTGTACCCAGCTATTTGTTTTCTTTAATGGGCTTCCATGTCCTATTCTGAGGTTATTTGGACACAGGCAGGGTATCGTCACCCTCCCTTCCCTCTTGGTTCATTTTTGACTCTTTCTTTGGGGGGAGACACACACACATGCCCGGCCCTCCTCTTCTGAGTCTGGGAGTTCGGGTACACCAGCACTTCTCAAACCTTAATGTGCTTTGTTCTTTTAAAAACCAGACTGTGCTGGGTGCAGTGGCGTGTGCATGTCATCCCAGCTATTCCTGAGGCTCAGGCAGGAGCGTTACAAGTTCAAGGCCAGTCTGGGCAATTTAGGCAGACCTTGTCTCAAAACAGAAAGAACATCCCTGGGTTCAAACCCCTAGTATTGGAAAAAAAACAAAAAAACTAAACCAAAAAAAAAAAAAAAAAGAGCAGTCTGTGATCAGTGGGTCTGGCAAAGGAACCCAGATACTTCTCTCTAGGAAGTTTCCTGGTGGCTGATGGTCTGTGGACCAGCTTGGGGCCAGGAGGCTGTCCAGCCACCTGCTGCCACTGCCGGCCCAGGCTGGGGAGGCAGTCACAAGAGGGCCAAAGAAGATGTAGACTCATGGCCATTTGCTCCAGCCAACCGTCATCCCAGGTGGACGCTGCTCCTTCTGGGGAGAGAGGGCAGCATGGTGCCCCTGTCCCTGCCCAGTGGGGTGACGTTACTGAGCCAGGAGGCAGCCTTGAAGAACTGTTTTCTGCTGCATTCGGACTCAAAAGCTCTGCTGGTGGCACATTGGCCCATGGGGACAGGCCTTGGAGGGACGGGCTGGCTTCCCGAGGTGCCAGCCATACCCTGCCACCACAATGCTGCCAACTTGGCCCACAGAGGGCAGAAGTACTGAGCCGGGGGGTGGGAGGCAGGGGGCGCCCTGTGGTGAAACCAGTCTCTGTGAACTGGCTCTGGGACTTGGAGGAACCCACCAGCCTCCGTTTCCTCCCTTTCAAGACATTTTGGTGAAATAGTGGATGAGCCTGGTGACGTCCCGAGGCCACGTGTCTCAGACCCCCCAGCTCATGGCTGTCGGGTGGGACTTTGGTGGAGGGGTGTCTGTTCTGCCGCCCTGACTGGCCCACAGGGGAGGGTTTTCCACCGCACCATGGACCCAGCTAAACCAGGGAGATGCATTACCTCCCCTCTGGAGGTCAGGGGTCCGCAGCCCAGCTGGCAACCGCCGGTGGCTGGGCTTTAAAGCCCTGCCCTGTGTTTTGGCTCCCGGGGCTGGGGAGGAGCGGCTGAAGTTTGATACGGCTCTGGGGGCTGGCGGGGGCAAAGGGCTCCAGCCCAGGGAGGGACAAATAGATCGATGGGAAACTGCCGTGACCTTCTGACCTCGGAGATGGCTTCCACCGTCCTTAACATGCCCTAGTAAATCTGGGGGTGGGTCTTCCTTCCCTGGGGACGGTGGGGACAGTAAGGTTAGGGGCTGGAGAGGCAACGAAGGCAATGCCAGGGAAGCGGGAGACCTGGGCCAGGCAGCTGGGTGCCCTGCATCCTCCAGAGGGTGGGTCCGAGACGCGGCACTGCACTTTACAGTTTGCACCAGCCCCTCCCCACATGCCTTCCTTGCTGAGGCGGACTCAGGAGCCTGGGCGCAGACTTGGCCTAGGTGTCCCAGCTTGCAGGTGGCGGAGCTTGGAGAGACTTTAAATGGGTTAGTCTAGCTGGGTGGCAAAATCCAATGGGGGTCCTGACAGGTGGGGACGAGGCCCCAGAAGTGGCCAGAGACCAGTGTCACACTTTAAGGAGCCACTGGAGGTCAGCTCCGGTCAGTGGGAGGAGGGGTGGCATAGTTTGAATGTTTGGGTTCCGGAAAGCTCTTGTCGCCTTTGGACTGGGGCGGGGGCGGGGGGAGGGGGGACTTGGACAGGACTTGAGCTTGCGTCCCAACATGGCTCCCAGGCCATTATCCACAGGCCCTGGCGTTGACAGACCTGGGTTCCAGGCCGACTGCCTCCAACTTGCTGTGTGGACGTGGCCCCGCATCTTCCCTCACTCCCGCCTCCCTGGGCGCCCCTCGAGCACTTGAGGTCTGGCGGGCAGGCACCCTGGCAAGGCGTGAGCCCAGGCATCCTTCACCCCGTGTCCTCCTGACCAGGCTGCAGAACCCTCCTCCTTCCCGAGGCCTGGGCTGTCCTGGTCCCAGGCTTCTGCCAGGGCACAGGTGCCCACCCAGCCAGTGGGCGTGTGGGAGCTCTGGTCGAGTTCTCCTTGGCTTTTGCCCCCTTCCTGGGTTATGGCAGGTGGTGAGGGAGCCCTCTGTTCACTCTCCTGCTGGAACCAGCATAGGCCCTCAGGGGAGAGACATCCAGAAGCTGGTGGCACAGGTTCCAGTGGGGCTTTGCCATGGCTCCCTGGGCAAGGGCTGCCCTCTCCTCTCTCTGGGCCTCAGTCTCTCCATTTGCACAGTGATTGGTGTTTCCTAAACGCAACAGGCACAGTTGGGAGCCTGAAAGATGACAGGATTAACCCTGGAGCCCAGCGTGGCGGTGCACACCTGTAATCCCAGCAATTCTGGACGCTGAGGCAAGAGGATCGCTAGCTTGAGGCCAGTCTCAGCAATTTAGTGAGGCCCTAAGCAACTTAGCAAGAGGGAGGCGATCTCGAAATTAAAAATAAACCGGGCTGGGGTTGCAGAGGGCCCCTGAAAGATGACAGGATTAACCTTGGAGCCAGTGTGGGGGGATTTACCTTGGACCCTGTTATGATAAAGCTAGCTTTTTCACTCTCTCCTGCCTCTTCTCATTGAGTCAGGGACTTGGGCTGGGGTCAATTTGTTCAGCGTGTCTTTAACGCTAATAGATTCACTTTCTTCTTTAAAGTGTGAGCGGAAGACCATTCTTAAATTGTGGTGAAATAAACATGAAATCTACCCTTTCAGCTCTTTTCTTTTTCTGTTTAACATCATTTTATTATTTTTTTTTTTAATTTAAATCACTCCTAACAGAATTGATCCAATTTAGAGCTCATACTTTTAAAAAAGTTAGATTATAGGCAATGACATTTATGGTCATTCGACATACTTTTGGAACACTTTTAATGTGACTAGATGATAGCACTGGAGATACACAGCTCAAGAACACAGGATTTCTGTTTCAGCTCTTTTAAACTGCACAGTTCAGCAATGGTGACCAACTCATTTTTCAACAAAGAAAGCAGAGTCCCTTAAAGGAAAAATAGTAAGTTGGTACCGGTGGTGAGCAGGTCCCTTGCGGGTGACAGATAATAACTTCTGTTCCCTCTGAACTCTTACATCCTGGATGTCCAAAGCCAGGATAAAGCTGGTAAGGGGCTTTTGGACAGTGGTTCTGAGCAGGAGGCCCGGCACTCAGGGCCCGAGCTGTGGCCTCAGGTGTCCTGGGCTTGACCCCAGGCTCCGACTTTCACCAGCTGGGTGGCTTTGGGCAGGTGGTTTTACCTCTGGGCCTGGGAAAGGGGGCTGCCACTCTCTGCTGCAGAAGGTTGGCCTGGACTTCAGAGATGACCACAGGGTGCTTTGAGGAGGTCACTCTTGCCACTATCCACCTTCGCCAGGGCCAAGCAGGGCTGGCCGGGAGGTGCCGCTTCCCACACACCCAGGAAAGAGGAGCTGCCCAATATCAGCTCCTGGGCCATTCCCTCCTCTGCTTCTCTTTCTCTCTAGTGTCCCCAACACAGGCCAGGGCAGAACTCTTCCCCAAAGCTCCCTTTCATTGGGAAGGCTCCCTCCTGACCGACCGTCCCTGCCCAGTGCTTCCCAGGGCCAGAGACCAGGAGCGGCGCAGGAGATCCTCTTACAGGCAGCGGGGCCTTACCTGCCTCCTCTCTCCCACGGGGCAGGGCTGCACAAAGGGCTCTGTCACTGACCCCTGCGATTGAGTGACAAGACTGTGGGGGTGGGGAGGGGGTGTGGGGGGCTGTGTGGTCCTCTTGTCTTCCTCGGTGGGTCCTGGTCTGGCTGCTCCCCGAGGGCGCCCCTTTGTCCTGGCCTGTCTGTGTCTGCAGCCCAGAAGCCAGGGCTGGGCTCTGCCTGGCCCCAGGAGCCGACCATTGGCCATCGGCTTCCCAGCAATCTGGCCTGGGACGCAGATAAAGCCTCCTTTCAGAGCTGCACACAGGCTGCCAGGAGCCTGGGGGGAGCGCTGGGGTCCGCGGATAGCAGACAAAGCCGTCTTGTTGAGAGGGCTCCGTGGGAGCAGGGACACCAGTCCTGGGGGGGAACCTTCCCCTCAGGGGCTCACCAGGGTGCATGGGGCCAGCTGCTCCAGGAGTGAGGCCGTGAGCCTCGGCGAGGCCCGGGTGCACGAGGGCAGGAGGGTGGGGCTGGGGGCCTGGGATCGCACCGAGCGGGACTCCTGGATTTTGAGGGTGGGAGAGACTGGCCACTGCCTGACCTGGCTTTTCTGAACCCTGAGCGGCACCTCGGCCTTCTGACACCCTTACAGTAACCCACTGGCCGTGTCCTGCTCGTCTCCTGGGCCTCACTGTCTCCTGGGCCTCCAGCCTCTGATGATGCCGTTCCCGCTGCCCGGAACACCTGTCCCTCAACTTTCCTCAGGCTGTCCCTGCACCCCCCCTTGGAGCCTCCCAAATCTCTCCAAATGCCAGGAGGCCCCGTCATCCCAACACCTAAGCTTGCTCCTCCACCCCCGTCCCCCAGCTCCACGGACAGGGCAGAGTACATAGGATGCGGGCACAGGTGAGTCTTGAATGCCCATGACTGTCTGCCCCAGCTGGTGGCACGAGTCCCTTCCTGAGTCACACGCCAGTGGAAGGAGCCCTGGGCACTGAGCGTGAGTCCCAAAACTCCCCAGGGACTCATCAACCCCAGCCTCCGGCTGGAGTGTGTCACCCTTGGGCCACTTGAACCCCGAGTAAGGACACCCCAGCCCTTCCTTCTGCCTCGGCACACACCCACCACAGTCCCCCCGGGCTGCCCTGGGCCGCTGAGGACGGGCCTCTGTCCTCATGAAGGGCTGGGCAGGGTGGCGAGGCCCAGGTAGGAGCGTGAACACTAGTGCTGGCCGAGCAGGGCCTGCCAGTAGGTGACATGGACATAAGTAGATGAGGCACCAGGGACACACAGCCACACTGGGAGAGTCCGCGTGGCAGCTTCTCCAGCCTCGGCAGTCTGGTCAGCCTGGTCCAGATGGAGAAGCCGCGATTCACAGCAGCTTCATGGCATCTTGACTGAGTGGCCCGCTAGGTCCCTGGGTGGGGGCACTAATGTCATGATCAGTCACAATTGGTGCTTTCCCCACCCCAGGGTCAGGGTGGGGAGAGGCTGGTGGGACAGTTGCCAGGTGTCCATCCTGATTCGAGCTCTTGGTGGACACCAACCATTCCCCATGACAACCCTCTAAGATCAGCACTACATTTGGGCCTGCTTTATTTTTTATTTTTATTTTATTTTTTTTTTTAAGAGAGAGTGAGAGAGGGGAGAGAGAATTTTTAATATTTATTTTTTAGTTCTCGGTGGACACAACATCTTTGTTGGTATGTGGTGCTGAGGATGGAACCCGGGTCGCACGCATGCCAGGCGAGCGCGCTACCGCCTGAGCCACATCCCCAGCCCTGGGCCTGTTTTAAAGACGGGAGACTGAGTCCTGTGAGAGGAAGCAGTTGGCGGCTCCTCCCAGCTCTGCTCATCGCTGATGGTCCCCACACTGCAGGAGCCCTCAAGGGTGCGGCAGCTCTGGCCATCCGCCCCAGGGGGCTTCCAGGTGTGGGGGGGTGTGTGGCCCCGTCTGCAGGGTGGGTCCCCGTTACAGACATCCCCCGTCCTAGGAGCACCTGGAAGCCCTGCTCTCACGCTCCTGCCAATGACGTCTGGGCCTGCGGTTCTGAATCACCACAGACATCAGAATCACCGGGCAGCTGGTTAGACAGGTGGGTTTCTGGGCCCCAGACTCAGGAATCTGCCCGTTTAACAGGCAGCACCACATCTCCCATGCCAAGGCCACTTGCCACTTCACAAGCCACAGAGGACATCAGCCCGAGTCCTTGCCTCTTGGCCGGTCCAAGCTGGCCCAGAACCCCAGCTAGTGTCCTGAAACCGTGCCTGGAATCCTGGGGCCTGTCCCTGCAGAGCCCTCTGGGTCTCATCAGCAGGAGCCCCCGGGACCCCCTGGAGGAGAAATCAGGAGGGGGCTTTGCCTTCAAGGGCGTAAAGGACCTATGACGGAGAGGACCCCTGTCTACTTAAGGGGTCTTTGCACTCAAGCCCTTGGCTTTACAGTTGGGCAAACCAAGGCCTAAAAAGGGCAAGGCACCTGCCACGGTCCCACGGCCAGTTTGTAGGAGCCAGTTCAGCAGCTTCCCAGGGGCCAGGCTGCTTGGGTATCAGGGGTCTTGGGATCCCACCACCACGGGGTTGGTCCTCACTGCTGGGTTTCCGCAGGGCTCTGAGGAAGAGGAGCTCACAGAGCCCTTGAAATGGGGGGCTGGTGTCAGCGGGGTGGACGGGGTGAAGCTGGCCGGTGCGCAGCGTCGGAGAGTGGGGCGCCTGTGGCCAACCCTGATGGCCCCCAACTGTACCTTTCTTAACCGCATGGACCCAGCTCGTACCCACCCCGACACACCTGAGGGGCGAGTTTGGCCCAAGGCCGTAGGTTTGCAGGTCACAGTCCGTGTCCCTGGCTGGGGAGTGTGCAGAGCTTCCTGGGCCTCACCTAACTGACCGTGAGGCCTTGGGCCAATCACTGGCCTCGGTCTCCCCATCCGTGCTTGGAGGGACTGGGTCAGTATCACCTGAGGCTTGGTACCAGGAGAGCGGTGTTGGACCCCAGCATGCGGAGAGGCCGCTGTGGCTTTAAAAGTGCCTGGAACGCCCTGGTGGCAGCAGTGACAGCAGTGAGCCACTGAGCCGAGCCTGCTGACTGTGGCCACCTGCGGAGCCCTCCACAGCTGGGAAGATTAGTCTCTTCCACTAGACAACACCCATTACCATGTTCCAATAGCCATCACTTCCGCTAGGAGAGCTGCAGATGAGATATTGATTGCGCTGACCCCAGGAGAGCCCTTTCCCCAGCCTGAGAGGCGTGCAGATCAGCTCTGGGCCCAGCTGGCGGCCTGCGGCTCGCGGTTCCAGCGGTCAAGGCCCTCTGGCCTTATCACAGCCACTCACGAGAGCTTCAGGAGCCAGGCGGAGTGCCCAGCGGCCCCACCAGTGGGCCATTGTGGGCTGACCTCCACAGATTAAAGCAGCGTTACACCAGCACTGGGCAGTCAGTGGAAGCTGCGTGGCAGAGGTGACACCATCTCAACAGCGCTCACGGCCCCTGGGGTCTTGGGCCTCTTCCCCAGGCACCCTGGGCGGCTGGCAGCTCCTAACTCCAGTGGAGCTCTGAACCTGGAAAGGGGTTGTCCTGGGCCCTGGCAGCTGGCTGGTTCACAGGGAGGGTGGCACCTGGCCCCTGCCAGTCCACCCGCCCTCTCACCACACAGAACCTCACAGGGCAGGGAGGAGCCCCCGCCTCTCTTGCTCAGGGGTCTCAAGCACAGTGTCCCAGGGCACCAGGGGCACAGGGTGGAGGTTACCCGGTGAGTGACAGGTACAGACCCGTCGGGCAGTCCGCCCAGAGTTGTGCTCTCTACTGTACGAGCGTGTGTTCGGGCATCTACGTAGGTCGTGCCGTGTCACCGATTGCCCTGTCCCATCTGTACCCAGGAAGGTCTTGGCTTTTCAAGGAGGCAGGAGGGCTGGAAGGAGGGGTCTGGCCGGTGACGGGGATACGTCTTCGTGCCCTGGGTCCCGGGGGAGGGCGCAGCTGCCTTCCCGTGTGACTCCAGCTGTTGCTGTACTTCTCTGCACCTCATTGTTCTTAAAAAACAAAACCAAAAAACTCTTTTCTTGAGCTGGGTGCAGGGGGGCCCCTGTGGTCCCCGGTACTTGGGTGGCTTAGGTAGGAAGGTCCCTTGAGCCTGGGTCAGCATAACGGGACGTCCATCCAAAAACCAGAACAAGCGACACCAAGCCCTTTCATTGAAAAGAGGATTTTGAAAATACCCCAAACAGGCGATCCCAGCGAACACTCACACTCCGCCAGCGCCACCTGCTTCCCTCCAAGGTGGTCCCCAGGCACGACCTATGATGGCATCTCTCAGCACGAAGCTGGGAAGGGTAGGAACTTTCCTTAAAGACTCAAGTGGGGGCACCCCTTGAATCCCTTCACAGGCTGTGCTCACGTTTCTAGAATCTTTTTTTTATATCTTATTCTTTTTTTTTTTTTTTTTTTTTAGAGAATTTTTAATTTTTACTTCTTAGTTCTCGGCGGACACAACATCTTTGTTGGTATGTGGTGCTGAGGATCGAACCCGGGCCGCACGCATGCCAGGCGAGCGCGCTACCGCTGAGCCACATCCCCAGCCCACGTTTCTAGAATCTTGCAAAAGCCACTTTGGTTCTTTGTTTTTGCCGTTTATCTGGGTCAGGGTCCCAGGAAGCCGGCACGCTGCTTGGCTGACCTGTCTCTGTGGTTCCCTGTAGTGGACAGGCTCCCACCTGCTCCTCTTCCCTGCTCTTCATCTTTTTTTATGTTTATTTTTTAGCTTTAGGTGGACACAATGTCTTTATTTCGTTTTTATGTGGTGGTGCTGAGGATCGAACCCAGTGCCTCCCGCGTGCCAGGGAGCACTCTGCCCCTGAGCCTCAGCCCCAGCCCCTCTTCATTTGTTAAGGCACCAGGTGTTTGTTCTGGAGAGTTCCCACAATCTGGACTTGGTGGCTGCGTCCTCATGGAGTTCAGGGATCTCTGCCTCTGGGTTTAAGCACATCCTGGGCTGCCTGCTGACCGTGCCCCGGGGGCCTGGTGTTTACGGCACTGCCTTCCAGTCCAGCTCAGCCTGCGTGGACGGCCCAATTCTGAGGAAAAAGGTGGTCAGTGGCTGAGCCCAGGCTCCCTTGCCCAGCCAGTCAGCCTGCAGGCCCAGGTCGGGCTCCCAAGCCCAGCACTACCGCCCTGCCCACCCTGCCCATCCTGCCCTGTCCTGGAGGCTCGCATGAGAATCAGAGGAGGCACTATGGTCTGCTTATGGTGGAATGTGCCAGCTTGGTCCCAGTGTGACCCCTTGAAGAGGTGGGGCCTCGTAGGAGGCGAGTGGTGGTGGAGGTGAGCACCCTGGTGAAGGAGACGGGCTGGGCACAAGAAAGCCAGTGGGCTCCTCCCCATTCTCTTGCTTTCTTGGGCTGGGGACATAGCTCAGTTGGTAGAGTGCTTGCCTTGTGCATAAGGCCCTGGGTTCAATCCTCACCACCACAACAAACAAACAAACAAACAAACAAACAAAAAACACATTCTTTTGCTTTCTCGCTCACCAGGTGACCCCTCTCTCTGCCACCAGATAATGCTATCCCCCATGTGGTGACATAGCCAGGAGACCCTGGCTATGGAGCTGGTGCCATCCTATTGGTTTCCAGTCACCATAATAGTGTGCTAATGATACCTCTTTGCTTTATAAGTCGGTCTCAGGTTTTCTGTTATAGCCACATGGAATGGACTGAGACAGGAGGTAAAGTCCTGCCCTTCCAAGAGCTCCATGGCTCCAGCTCCCTTCACAGGGTGGGGGAGCCTCATGACTTCTGCATTCCTGCGCTCTAGGAGCCCTGGTGAGCGCATGGGGGCTGTTCTTCAGCAAGGGTGCCCATCCCCTGTTGCAGTTCCACATCCTTCCAGCCAAGACCAGATCAACCCTCAACCCTCAACCCTCAGGAGTCAACCCCAGCCATCATTACTATTTTTATTTTGGGCAGTGCTGGGGATGGAGCCCAGGGCCCTGAGAATTCGAGGCAAGCGCTACAATGAGTTACACTCCCAGCCCCCAAGTCACCGTCTTTACAGTTGACAATTGAAGTTTTGATGTCCCTTCACTCATATTGTCACCTGAACCTACCATATCTGGTTGAACGTCACCCACCACCAGGTCACGTCCTTGCAAACCCATGTGCTGCTAATTCCACTGAATATTGTCTCATTTTCAGTGATACAAAATTCTTCCCAATAATGACGATCAGTGCGTAATGATTCCAACATGTGTCACAAACCTGGATGAAGGATCATGAAACACAAAGTAAAAGTGTATCGTAAATGTGTCTCTTCTTGGGACCGAATGGGGACAGTGCCAGCCTTTTCAGCCTTTTTAGCCTGGAGGGTCGGTACCTTTTCATTCTCCCCCCTTGGGGAAGAGGCTGGGTTTCGACACTTTGGGTAGCTGCTGAAGACGGATGGTCAAGTGCCCTTGGAGGCTTCCAGAGCAGGGACAGGAGGACACAGATGGGGCAGATGCAAGTGTCACCGGTGGCTGAGGTGGCCCTGGCTCCCCAGGGAGCAGCTGCCCTGCTCAAGTTTCTTCCCTTGAGACTCGGCGTATGCTGACCATCACCCTGTCCTGGTCCAACAGTGGCCTGGGTGTCCTGGTTCCCCCATGTGCCCTAAGGTGACCTTCTGCTGCCACTCGGGTTCCGGCCACTGTCTGCCCACAGCCCCGACCTTCCATGTCCTCTCGCTGTCCGCCCAGCCCCACCCCATAGTGCCACAGGGGTCTTTTCAAAACATAAACCAAATGTTGTCTCTTCCTTTCTTGCAACTTTCCTAAAACTCCTAGAATAAAGCCCCCAGCCTGGCTGGAAGCCCAGACGCTCAGCGCCCTCTGCCCCTCTGGACACAGCCCTGTTGGTCTTTGTCTCCATTCCTCAGAGAAGCCGCTGCCTTCCTTCCCCAGGGCCGTGGCTCGCTGGTCGCCCTTCTGTCCTGGACACTCTCTCTTGGTCTGCTCTCACGGTACTCAGTCTCTTCCTGGCCTCCGTGAACTTCAGAGCTCCCCGCTGCCTGCCCTTCGGCTTCGGCTTCAATGACACCCGCATTGCTATTCTCGCAGAGCATGGCAGGAAGCAGCCTTATCTTTGGAATCCTCCTTTAACAGCCTCTTGATCAGCCTGGCTCTTGGGTAAAGGATGGTCTTGTCTTGGTTCTCCCCAAGGCGAGAACCTGACGGGAGTTACGGTTAGGACTGGGAAATACCCTCTGAGCCAGTGGAGGCTGCAGAGAGATTCACTCCTTCAACAGATATTTCCCGAGCACCTGTTAGGATCTCAGCTCCTGGGACACAGCGTGAACAAGACAGACGTAGTCTCTGCTTACATGGAGCATCCTGTCTGATGGAAGAGACACTCCACAGTGCCTAGCACCCGCTACAAATTACCAGGTACACAGAGCAAATCAATGGTGATAGGTGCGGTGGAGGAGAGAAGAGCAGGGTCATTAGTCAGAATGAGTCTTTGGCATCTGGGGAAGATATTCCAGGAAGGACTTGGCTGATTTGAGAAACAGCAAGTGGGACAAGGCTGCAGCCGAGAGAGGGAAGGGAAGGGAGGGGAGAAGGGGGAAGCCTGGAGCCAGATCATGTGGGGCTTGTAGGCCGAGTAGGAGTTGAGCTGTCTGTTGTGGCACAGGGAGCGGCCCAGAGCTTGGTGCATTCATTCTTCCTCTTGAGTTTGTAGGAGAGCAGTCTGGGAGGTCCTTCTGCTGGCCCCGTACAGGGACGTTTGTACAGCTGCTGCCACCACGGCTGGACTGGGTCTGGGGGTCCGGGTGGTCACACGTGCAGTCTGGTGTTGGGTCTGGCTGGAGTAACAACTTTGGGCTTTATGCTGAGACGGGAGCTAATTGTGGTCGGGGGTCTGCTCAGCAAGGGCCAGGAAGTTTGCGACTATGTTAATGAGAGACTGAGTGACCTCAGCCAGGATGGCCAAAGGTATCGGGTTCGATTATTGTTATAGAGAAAAATATCACCTTCTACTTCTGCCCACGAGGGAGTGAGATGGCCCAGAAATACACTCCCCCTGGAAACAAGAGAAAATTGGCCGAAACCCAGGGAATGGCTATTTTTAGACACTCAACAATGGCAAGTACAGGATTGTGAGTCCGGAGAGAAGGGAAAGGACAGAGGGAGCCCTGCCATCACCTGCGTTCTGCCCAGAGGACAATTCCAAACTAAGAAAGGGAAGGGCTGGCAGAGCAGTGATCCTGCAGAGGGGCAGCTGTGGGCGGGGCTCGGGGCGGGGCTCGGGGCGGGGCTCGGGGGCGGGGCTAGAGGGGCGGGGCTCGGGGCGGGGCTGGGGACCCAGGAGCCCAGGTGTCTGCAGTTGGTCTCTGGTGAGAAGGCTGCTGGCCGCCGTGAGTCCGGCAAGGAGCTGGGGTTTGAATATATTTGTCCTTCTAAAACCCATGTGGAAACGTGATTGCCGTAGTGGTGTGGTCATGGTGGGACTTCAAGAGGTGATCAGGTCCTTAATACACCTTTCCTGAGGGAGTGAGAGCGTGCTCTCTCCAGGCTGGATTCGCTTCTGCAAGAGGAGGTTGTTACAAAGTACAGCTGTCCCTCTCTCACAGTTGTTCTGCCGTGAGTTAAAGCAGCATGCAACCCTCACCAGACGTAGCACCATGTTCTTGGACTTCTCAACCTCCAGAACCTGGAGCCCAAAAAAATGCCTTTCCTTTATAAATCACCCAGTCTCGGGTATTCTGTTATAGCAACAGAAACACACCAAGACACAAAGGGAGAAAAAAATTACTGGAAATCTCATACAGGACTAAGAACTTCTGAATTCCCTCAAGCTAGAGTGGAGAGACCTCACTGAATGCAAGAGTCATTGGTGGGAACCCCAGAAAGAACACACCTGAGAAGTTGATTTAGAATAAAGACCAGACCTGCCCTGAACAGGTTCAGAGGAAATCTTGAAAAGATCAAACTAATCTCCAAATAGTTGAACAGGTTTCCAAAAGAAGTCTAATATCTGTTAAGGGGATATGAGAAAATTTAGTACTCAGTAATGCAAAATTTACAATGCTAAGCATCCAGTTTTAAAAAATCACAAAATAACTGGGTGTGGTGGTGCATGCCCATAATCCCAGTGGCTTTGGAGGCTGAGGCAGGAGGACTGCAAGTTCAAAGCCAGCCTCAGCAAGTTAGCAAGGTCCTAAGCAACTCAGTGATACCCTGTCTCTAAATAAAATACATAAAAAGGTCTGGGGATGTGGCTCAGTGGTTGAGTGCCCCTGGGTTCAATCCCCAGTACCAAAAAAAAAAAAAAAAATCACAAAATATATAAAGTAGAAAATGTGAAGCATTGCCAGGAGAAAAAACAGTCAAAGAAAAAATCAGTAAACTTGAAGACATATCAGCAGATATCGTACAGAATGAAGCTCAGAGAGAAGTAGACTTAATGCAGATGGAGGAAGAGGAGGACTGGGAAGCCTGAAGAATTTCGCTTCAGGGACCTACAAGGCAATTCAAGTGGTCTAGGGTGCTTATAATTAGGTCTCCAGAAAGGGGGAGGCAAAGGAGCAGTAGGGTGCCCTAGCTTCAATTCCTAGAGAGAGAGAGAGAGAGAGAGAGAGAGAGAGAGAGAGAGAGAGAGAGAAGAGCCATTACATATAAAGAAAAAATGGAAAGGTAAGTTTTTCTTTTCTTTTTCTTTTTCTTTTTTTTTTAAATTCTGGGTACTGGGGATTGAACTCAGGGGGTCTTGACCACTGAGCCCCATCCCCAGCCCTATTCTGTATTTTATTCAGAGACAGGGTCTCACTGTTTTGCTGAGGTTTTGCTGAGGCTGGCTTTGGACTTGTGATCCTCTGCCTCAGCCTCCCAAGCAACTGGGATTACAAGCCTGCACCATTGTGCCTGGTGAAAGGTAAGTTTTAACTACACTGATCAAGTATGAAAGAGAGGACACAAGTGAGTAATGAAGAGAGATATCACAATCAATCCTGCAGACATAAAAAGGATAATAAGGGAAATTATGAAGAACTCCAATAAAATTTACAACTTAGATGAAATGAGTAAATTCCTCAAAAGAAATAAATTACTCAAAGTTGACAAGAGGAAGTAGACAACTTGAAATACATTATGTAAATGAAAGAAACTGATTTTATATTCTTTAAAATATATTTTTAAAATTGTCGATGGACCTTTATTTAATTTATTAATTTATTTATATGTGGTGCTGAGGATTGAACCAAGTGCCTTACACATGGTAGGCAGGTGCTCTGCCACTAAGCAACAACCCCAGCCTGATTTTATGTTTTAAAAGCATCCCACAAAATGTGGATGTGTAACCGATGTGATTCTGCAATCTGTATTTGGGGTAAAAATGGGAGTTCATAACCCACTTGAATCTAATGTATGAAATATGATATGTCAAGAGCTTTGTAATGTTTTGAACAACCAATAAAAAAATAAAAATAAAAATAAGTAAAATAAAAGCATCCCACAAAGAAAACTTCAGGCTCTGAAGACTTCGCTAATGAACTATATCAAGTATTTATGAAAGGTAATTCCAACCCTACCCAAGCTCTTTCAGAAAACAGAGGAGATGGGAAGATGCTTCTAGATGCATTTATTTGAGGCCACTTTTACCATAACACAAAAACTAGACAAGTCACAAGAGGATTGAAGATCCATATCCCACATGAACATAGATGGAAAATTATTTAACAAAATTTTAGCAAATTAAGTCCAACAATACCTGTAAAAAGATAATATATCATAATTGAATGGTGTTTATCCTGGGAATGCAAATTTGGTTTCATATTCAAGATGCAATAAATGTAATTTATCACATTAACAGAATACAGGAGAAAACCCATGTGATTGTTTCAAAGAATGTTGAAACAGCATCTGACAAAATTCAACACTGAATTGTGATATTAAAACAATAGCATCGGGCTGGGGTTGTGGCTCAGTGGTACAGCGCTCACCTAGGATGCATGAGGCACTGCGTTCAATCCTCAGCACCACACAAATGTAAAATAAAGATATTGTGTCCACCTAAACTTAAGAATAAATATTACAAAAAACCCCCCAAAAAACAAACAAAAAAAACTCAATAGCATCAAGCCAGGTGTGATGGTGTATGTCTATTATCCCAGGTACCTGGGAGGCTGAGTCAGGAGGACTACAAACTTGAGGACAACCTTGGCAAAGTAGTGAGGCACTATCTCAAAATCATAATGGTAATAGTTATAGTAACAACAACAATAATAAAGACCTAGGGGTGTAGCTCAGTGGTAGAGTACATGCCTAACATGTATGAGACCTTGAATTTGGTTCTCAGAACCACAAACTAAAATTTTGTTCAAGAGTTTTGTGTCTATGTTCATGTGGGATATGAATCTTCCATTCTCTTGTGATGTATTTCGTTTCTGTATTATGGTAAGAGTGGCTACAACAATATCATTAACAACAAACTCTCAACAAACCAGAGATAGACGGGAATTTCTTTGACCAGCCTTATACTAGCATCAAACTCAATGGTGAAAGGCTCAATATTTTCTACCTAAGATCAGAAATAAACTAAAATACTCATTCTCATTACCTCTTTAGAACATATTACTGGTAGTCCAAGATAGTACATAAGGCAAGAAAAAGAAATAGAAGGACTAAAGATCCAAAAAGAAGCAAAATTGCTCTTATTTGCAGATCACATGGTCAAATATTTAGAAAACCTAAAGTATTCTACAAAGTAGATACTAGAAATGTTGAGCAAATTCAGCATTATTGCAGCATACAAGGAGGTCATTTATACAAAAAAATCAACTAAATTTCTATGCACCATCAATAAACAACTAGGAAAAACATTTTAAACTCCATTTAGCTAGCTAGCATAAAAGTAAAATAATTAGTCAACAAATTTAACAAAAACATGTGACTTGCACTTTGAAAATTATAAAATATTGCAAAGGGAAATTAAATAAAACCTAAATAAATGATGAGCTATACCATGTTCATGGATTGGAAATTTTGATATTAAAATAGCAACTCTCCTGGAATTGATCTGTAGTTTTAATGCAATTCAAATAAAAATTCTAGCAAGGTTTAAAAGTAAACAATAATCCATTCTTAACATAATTATATAGAAAGGCAAAGGACCCAGAATAATAATTTTTAAAAATCTTGAAAAAGAGGAATAAGTTTGGAAGACTTATGGTACCTAATTTCAAAACTTACAATAAAGCTACAGTAATCAAGTTACTGTTTGGGGTGTAAAGATAGACATGAATAAATAGATCAATGAAATATCTGTAACTCAAATGATCAATTGATTTTTTTTTCATGGGGGTCTGGGGATTTAATCCAGGGATGCTTTGTCATTGAGCTACATCCCTCATTCTTTTTATTTGAGGTAGGATCTCACTAAGTTGCTCAACGCCTTTGTTGCTGAGGCTGGCCTAAAACTTATGATCCTCAGCCTCCTGAGTCACTGGAATTTCAGGTGTGTGCTACCATGACTGACCCACTGACAAAGATGCAAAGGTAATTTGATAGGGAAAAGATAGACTTTTAAGCAAATTGTACTGGAAGAGCTAAACATCAATATATTAAAAATAAAGCTTGACCCTTAAACACAACCAACACAAAATGAACTCTAAATGTATCAAGGATTTAATTCTACAAAAGACATGCATTAGAAGAAGTATTTTTAAAAGTTCTTCAGTGGAAGGAAAATGATATAGTCGGAAACTGATTTACACAATGGAATGCAGAGCACCAGAAACGGAAAGACATAAATAGATATAAACCATTCTGTTCTTGTTTCAACTTTTTAAAACGATTTGGCTGTCTAAAGCAAAAAATAATAGCAATTTATTATAGGTTTGTTTGTTAATATACTATTAACTGGGTACACCCAGCCCACAGAGTTTTGCAGAAGTAATATGTATGACAGCTAAAAGCACAAAGTGAAATGTTCTGAGGTTGCAATGTTGCAGGGTCTTAGATTACAGTTTCAGTGGCATATAATATTAATTGAAGGTAGCCTGAGGTATATTAAGGTTTTACATAGTAAATTCAAGAGAAGCCACTAAGAAAGTAATAAGAAGTATACCTAAAAAGCCAAGTTCTAAAAATTTTTTCAATTAAATCCAACAAAACACAGAAAAAAAGTAATTTAGAATATGGAGAAAACTAAATCTATAATTGCAGAAAGGTTAAGTAGTCAGAGAATGTCCATGTGATGGAATATTATATAGATGTTTAAAATGTTTATGGAGAGTTTTTAAATTTTGTTTGTAGTTGTTGATGTTGATGGACGTTTATTTTATCTATTTGTATATGGTGCTGAGGATCAAACCCATTGCTTTTCACATGCTAGGCAAGCGCTGTACCATTGAGCTACAACTTCAGCCCTATGGAGAGTTATTCATGGTGTAGAAAAAGGTGTCTCAGCACAGTAGGTAGCATGTCAGTCTCATAATGGTGTAGAAAAGTGTTTATGATAAATGTCAACAATTTAAAAGCAGGATGCAAAGTGTATATATTAAAGTATAAACATATGAAGTACACACTTACAATTTAAAGTATAAATATAAAGTATACATTTATATAGTATAGAATGTAAAATATTGGAACTGCATGGACCATCTCCTGCACTGAGGGTGGAGCTCAGTGGTAGACTGTGTGTTTGCCATGCATGAGATGCTGGGCTCAGTCTCCGGCACACACACACACACACACACATACACACACACACACACACACTATATGTGTGTGTGTGTGTGTGTATTTATTTATTTATTTATTTATTTACACTTTATCTAAATAATGCTGCAAAAGTATTGTGAGCATAGAAACATGTGACAAAAAGAAATATACCAAATATAAGCAGTTTGGTGTTTCTTTTTTCTTTTTTTTTTTTAGTTGTAGTTGGATGCAATACCTTGATTTTATTTATTTATTTTTATGTGTTGCTGAGGATGGAACCCAGGGCCTCGCACGTGCTAGGCAAGTGCTCCACCCCGAGCCACAACCCCATCCCAGAGTTTGGTGTCTCTAACTGGGTAGTGAGACAATGGGTAAGTTTTTCTCTGAGTTTTCTTTCCTTTTTCTTTCTTTCTTTCTTTCTTTCTTTCTTTTTTTTTTTTTTTAAGATTCAGCTTTTCAACATGGTTGGAGATCTGAGTTTGGTACTTGGTTCTGTCACCTGTTAGCTGAGTGGCCTTGGGCAAATCCATTTCTCTGCATAGCAGTGCTTTCTCTGCAAAACCAAGACAAAGGTGTCAACCCCATATGTTGTTTTGAAATTCATTGACAAGGGCTGGGGATGTGGCTCAAGCGGTAGCGCGCTTGCCTGGCATGCGTGCGGCCCAGGTTCGATCCTCAGCACCACATACCAACAAAGATGTTGTGTCCGCCGAGAACTAAAAAATAAAAAAATGTTGGAAATTCTCTTCTCTCTCTCCTCTCCTCTCACTTTCTCTTTAAAAAAAAAAAATTCATTGACAATATGGGAATAAAGTGTATAGCAAAGTATCAAAAGTATCAGCATGAATTTTTTTTAATATTCCTGGAGTCATTCATTATTACCATGGGCATTTACAATCATAGAAAATAAGTTTTAAAAAGCAAACCTTGGGGCTGGGGATGTGGCTCAAGTGGTAGCGCGCTCGCCTGGCATGCGTGCGGCCCGGGTTCGATCCTCAGCACCACATACCAACAAAGATGTTGTGTCTGCCAAGAACTAAAAGATAAATATTAAAAATTCTCTCTCTCTCTCTCTCTCTCTCTCTCTCTCCTCTCTCACTCTCTCTTTAAAAAAAAAAAAAGAAAAGAAATGTCACCGTAAAACCATGACGCAAAGAAAAGATCACTAACTCCAATTTTAAATCAAATTAAAGCAAGCCTGTAATTCTGGCCAGGACTGTCTCTCCTGAAATCCTTGGGTTAGGGGACAGTCCCCAGCTCTCTAGGAGCACAGTTTTATAGCACAAAAAGCTGCAAAGTGTGTATGTGTGTGTGTGTGTGTGTGTGTGTGTGTGTGTGTGTGTGTGTGTTGAGACCTTACAGATAACAGGATTTGACAAGCATAATACAAAGGCAGAGAGTAGGTAATGATCTAAATGGTTCAACACTTCCAGGTAGGGAGTAAATTTAGATCCCACACCAGAATGTATGAGGCCCCGCAGAGGTATCAGAGAGGGTTGCTCTGGTCAGGGAAAGCCAGGCATTCCAAGCAAGTTTAGAAATCGCGGTCACTTATAGTAAAACAGAAATCAGCTTTTCATGACTTTGTGACGAGACGGCTCCCACTCTTCAGAGGGAATCAGGCTGGGTTCATCAGTCACCAGGTTCCATGAAGTTCCAGGATGGACCTTGTAAGCTCCTTGCTGAGCATCTGGATGGCCATCTTAAGTGACAGCGGCATTTCTGAGAAGGCCTCACTACTCCCTCACACCAACCCCACCCTTAACCGCCTGCTTTAGGACCCGCCTGGCTCTGACTCCTGAGCCTGCCCCTAAGAGTCCAGAACCTACATCTATGGGGAGATGGCTCTCTGCCCAGCTCGTCTTCACTCCTCGCTCCCTCTCCTGGCTCCTCGCTTTCCTCTGACACCTGAACCCCTGCCCCTCTCCCCTGCCTTCCTTCTCCCCTCCTCCTCCCTCTGCTTTTCCAGGATCCTGGATCCACGGGACTAGGTTGCTGGCCGTGGGCTGTGACAAAGCAGAGGCCTTCTGTGAGGCCAAAGCAGTGACAAAGCCCCTTCAAACTTTGATTCTGTGGTCAGACCAGAGTAACAGGCGTGAGTTCATCAGAAGGGATAGGAAAGGGGAAGAGGGGACACTCTCAAGGGAGACAGTGGACCTCCCAGAGAGGAGGGGGACGGCGGGCCCCTCCTGCCCCAGTTTTACTGGGGGTCCCTCTCAAGCCCGTCTTCTGACTGCAGCATAGGAGCTGCCCGGAGCTCCACGAGAGGGAGGCGTGGTGCTCAGAGTTGACTTCAGGGAAATCAAGTCCCCTGTGTGGGTTTGCTATGGTCTCCCCTGTTTTTGTCACAATTTCCCCTTAATTGGCTCATCACCCTTTGGACAGTCCCCACCGAGCTTTTTGTGGTCATTTGGATGTCAGGGGACAGGGGTTGGGATGGAGTCTTGCATCGTTTCGGGAGGGTCCGGGCCACCTGGTAGGGCATGACCTGATCTTAAAACAAGAGTTTTACTTAAGGGGAGGAGGCCGTGGCTGGGGAGGTTGACACACCAAGCCCCCTTCTTCCAGGTGCTTATCTGCTCCCCAGGGTCGCCAGCCGTCCAGCTCGCCCGACCCGGACCCATTAACACTCAGGCCGGATCTTGAAGTGAGGTTCTGATTGGCCCAGCCCAGGTCAGGTGTCCAGCCACAGCCCAATCAGATGCGGCCAAGGGGGCGGGGTCATGGCACAGGCCCCAGGACTGGCTGCACAGGGAACGGTGCGGACCGTCCGCAGGGCGCCCACTCCATTCTGTGCCAGCTCCTTCCTTCTCTCTGCCCTGCTTCTCACTGCATATTTTAGGCTGCTCTAGGCCAATCATAAGCCACTTTGCTGAGGGGTGAAGGTGGGATATGGTCAGTCGGGGATGCCATATCAGGGGTTCCCTGTGGGTCTCGGGCAAAGGCGCACCCTAGGAAATGGCTATGTGCCCATCATGCTCCCAAGCAGGTCATTGAACCTCTCCATGGCTTCCCTGGCACATGCCACAGGGTCACTGTTGGAGACAAGTTCCCAGGCTGTTGGGTTGGGGTCTGCCCCGCACTGGGACTTCTGGAGTTTTTGCTGGAGGAGAGAGGGGTCCGTTCTGCCAGTAAACACCTTCTCTGGCACATGGAGGCCCCACGCAGCACTTGAATCAGAAAACACAGGTTGGGTAAGGAAAGCACGATTTTACACACACACACACACACACACACACACACACACACACACCCCTCGGTAGAAATAAAGAAACAAAAGACATATCTTTTTTTTATTTGTCATTTCAGAGCTCCCCCCCTGCAGCCACCCCCACCCTTCTCTTCAATGACCACTTTTTCAGGCTACAAGGGACCAGGGAACAAAGCTGGGGCCCAGGGCAACCCTCCGAGGCTGCCAGGCCGGGAGAACAAGTCACAATTACAAATGATCACAACAATTAGCGCCTGTACTTGGGCAAGGGCAGAGTGAGGAGGCCCTGCTCCTCCTGTCAGCAGGCCTATTTGGCTCTATTTGGCGGTGACCTTGCTCTGGAGCCGGTGATATTCCTTCAGCCTGGAAACCAGATTCAAAACAAAGAAAAATGTAAATCAACAGTAACAACAGGGCACTCAGCTCAATTAGTCCAGGCAGGACCCCGTGGGGGCAGCTGTGTGTTAAGATGTTTGAGAAGTTGTCTTTTTCTTCTCTCCACTCTCCCATCCTGGCCCCTCCTGCCCTCCAATCAGGCTAAGGTAATTAATTTATCTTAGGGGGAAAACATGATTGTCATTGTTGAAGACAAAGCGTTTAACTGGCAATGGGAGAAAGGAAGAGGCCATTATGAAATCCCGGTGTGTGCTGGGCCATTTAAAAGGGTTCACAGAGTCATCCAATACACAGGAGGGCCTAGAGGGTGGGGGAGGGGGAGGTGACTGCAGGGTGGTCCTGCTGGAGTCTGTGGCTGAGGTGACTCCAGGGAAGAGAGACTGACTCTGGGGGAGAAGGGTGGCTCTGTCCCGGGCACATTGCTCTAACCTTCTTCCTGACCCCAAAGCTGGACAGGCAGGCCTTCTACTTCCTAGCTGCGTGACCCAGGACAAGTTACTTAACCACTCTGAGACTGTTTCCAGGGAATTGCAAATTTGGGTAAGGATTAAGTGAGGCACCCAGGACTGAGCCTGGGGTGGGGGCTTAGTCTGCAGTAGCTGCTGGTAATGAATGACCCTATGTGCCCTTGAGGACACTGGCCTTGGACTGGGGGCACCTGCTGCTGGGCACTGGGCTCTTCCTGTGTGCCAGGGTTGCCATGTGCTTGATTCCCCTGAGCTCATAAGGAGCCTTCCCTGCACCTGTCAGCAGGAGTGTTTAACACTGTGACTCGCAGAGGTTGGGAAGGGGTCTGAGACCCTACTGCAAAGCCAGGACTTGAACCTGGGTCTGAGGGACTTCAGACCACATATATCACCCGAGTGGTGGAGAGCATGGCTAGGGGGTCTCCCACTAGACCTTCAGCCCAGGGCGGTGACATAATGGCTACTTTGTACTGCTAAGCCATTTCCTTGTCCACCCTGCCCAGGAGAGGAGTCCTGGGGTTGGAGGGGCGAGGGTGAGTGTCAGAGGCACAGGACAGGACAGGAGCCAGGAACCGGGACGCCAGGCTCTGCTGCAGCTGTTGGCTGTCACAGATGCCTTCGGCCCCACTGAGGATGGGAGTAGCTGGGTGCGGAGCAGGCATGGGGGCTACTGTGGGCACACAGACAAGAAGGTAGGTTTGTCCAGGGCAGGGCAGCCATCAGGGGAGTCAAGGTCCCATCAGAGCCTGTCCCCCCCTCCCCCGGCATCTGGGGACTCTGAGGACCCAGCAGGGCCCAGAGCTTCTCACCTGAGGGAGTTGATGTTGATGAAGCCGGTGGCATCCAGGGGCTCATAATCACCCTGCACGTTCATGCTGCAAGGAAGGTGGACGCCTGTCAGCCCACGGGGCCTTGTCCCCAATCAGAGGATGGCCCGGGGAGCTCCACCCTGTCAACACCCAGGCCTCTGTGGGTCCCCCCGGCTCCCACACTGTGGCTTTTCACGGAATTCCAGGAGCCCTATTCTGGGCTGGCACGGGCCACAAGGTCCCACAGGGCTCCCAGTAGCCTCTTCCCGGTGCACAGTGACAGGCAGGGGGCTGCCAGGTCTCGGGAGGGGACTCAGTCAGAACCCACCCCATGGAATCCTCCTCTAAGCCAGAGCGTGCCATCTGCAAACCAAGGAGGCCTCCGAGCCAGCTCTGCCCCCAGGGCAGTGGGCGGCTCAGAGAGGGTCCAGGAAAAGTTGAGGACATTCAGTGGCCCCAAGGGGCACAGACTAGAGCAGCCCGATGGTCCCTCTCAAGCTGCAAGGATGCCAACAGCTACAGCACCAGCATCTCAGTAAAGTCACCGTTTCCCTTGCTTGTCCCCAAGCCAGTCCCCCTAACCCACCCTGGAACCTGGGCGTCCACCACCTGAACAGTGCCGGTCACAGGCTGCAGGACAGCCTCTGCCGGCGCCACCCTCCAGACCCGACAGCCTTCCTCTTCCAGCCTTCTCCCCCGACCCCACCCCCATGGCAGTCCTTCACGTCTGCCAGGCTGGGTTCTCAGGCTGGCTCTGCTGCCACCGCGGGGGAGCCTCACACAGGCTCCTGGGGCTGCAGTCAGTGGTGGCCGTTCACAGCGACACAGCCAGCTCTACAGGGCACCATGGCTGGGACTTGTCGAGCACACTGCCTTGCCCAGGCTGGGCGTCCACCACAGACATGGGTCCAAGAGACCCATCGCCCAGCACCTGATTAGTAACTGCACTCGGGGCGCCACGGTCTCAGGCGACTCTACCAAGCCACCCTGAGCTTCTGAGAGCAAGGGGTCCCCGACACGTCCCACTCGGAATCAGTCACTTGTCTTCATGTTTGCAGAACTCCAACCTCAGGATGACCTCAGTCTCAAGGTTCTTGGTGACAAGGAGGTGGCCTGTCCCCTCAGGAGCCCTCTTTGGGGAGAGGGAGGGAATCTGTCACTTTCTGCAGTTCTGAAGCTGTGGCTCTGGCTGGCTCTTGGTGGACTGTGGACTTTCCACTGGAGCAAACTCTGCTCTGCCCTCCCAGACCCTGCATCTTGTGCAGGGCTTGGGCCCTGCCTCCCAGGCCCTGCAGCAGGGACATGGAATGCTCCAGAAGCCACCCCATGCTGCTCCTCCCTTAACCCCACCTCCATCTCCAGGGCCCCCTTCCTGCAGGGGAGCAGCTGCTGGGCTTCCATACACCCCTCACTAAGGAAAGGCTGGGCCAAACCAGACCACCAGCCTCCTCAAATTGCTTTAGCAGACCTTGCTTGGGGTGGTGTGAGGGGACACGAATGTCTAAACACCCCCCCCCCACCACCACCAAACCACAGAACAGGCTTTGGATAGCCAGCCTCATCCCCATCCTCATATCCCCCGCTTTGCAAGGACCCAGGACTCAGCCTGGGAAAGATGGGTTGCAGAGTCCTTCCCCTCCCTGTCCACAAGGCGCACTGTCCTCGACTACTGCCCCTCCCAAGTCCAAACAAATTCTTGCCAGGTGCAGTGGTGCACACCTGTAATCCCACCAGCTTGGGAGGCTGAGGCAGGAGGATGGCAAGTTTGAGGCCAACCTCAGCAACTCAGTAAGACCCTGTCTCAAAACAAAAAAATCAAAAGGTCTGAGGATGTGGCTCAGTGGCAAAGCATCCCTGGGTTCGATCCCTGGCACCAAACAACCACAAAATCTCCAAATTCTCCCACCCCCATCCAAGGTGGGGCCCTTCTAGATGGCTCCAACAACCCCTGCAAAGAGGAGCCCACTGGGAACAGACTTGTCCCACGAGGCCACAAGAGTTTCAAGAGGTGTTTCTGGGGAAAGAAAAACCTCTTTTTAAAATTGTGGTTTGGGGTATGTTGTGGGGGGAGGTGGAAAAAGAGTTTACAATGATTTTTTTCGCCTCCCCTGACGGTCTGCAGAAAACCTCTGTGCTTTTATTTTTGCTCATTCGAGTGGCTCTGACCTGCTCTATAATTACGTTACTTTCTACCCACTGTGCCGCGGCATTTCCAGTTCTGCTACCTCTCGCGGCTTCCTCGCTGGTCCCCGTGAGGCTGTCACTCAGGGGCTTTCAAGGCAGCGATGTAGAAATCAAAAAGAAAAGGGAAATGGTCGGAGACACAGTGAGAATAAATGCTTCTGCTTTTTTCTCTTTTTTTCCCCCTTTCCCTTTTTACTTTATTCATTTAATCTCCCTCAGTGAGACTGTAAGGCTTAATGAAGGGTTGGACAGATTATTAGAGGCTGCTGATTGGGAGGGGGAGGGAAGAAAGAGCCAGAGAGAGAAAGAGAGAAGATAATTTGACATTTACCCCGACTGATCTAAACTGATTCGGTTATATTTATGGCTTATAAAGTGTTTAGAAAGATTGAAGGGGGGGCAACTCAACATGGCAAGGAGAAGGGAAAGAAAAAAATAATATTGACTGCTAAACAAAACTCGTACCTTAATTCCCAACCGGCCTCCGGGAGGGAAGAGCTGGCCTGGGCCTGAGCTGGGCCGGGGTGGGGGCCCATGCCAGGTGGGGCTGCCTGGCCCTCAGGGGTTGCTCCCCACCCTGGTTTGGCCAGGTGACCTGGCTCCCCAGGGAAGGCAGAGCCCCCAGGCTGTTGCAAACCCAGGAGTGGATAAGACTGGGCTCTCCCTGGTCCCCCAGCTCCCTGCACCGCCTGGTCTTGGGGGAAGCTCCTTGAGGCTCTGAGGTTGGCTCCCTCCTCTGGGCGGCCGCCTCGTGGCCCAGCAGGCCTGCCGCGCTCCCAGGCTTCAGCCCAGTTTCCCCCCTTGTGAGACCCACGTGTCCTCGGCCGACCAGCTGGTTCTGCGGGCTGCCTCAGAAGACCTGCGCCCAAGGCATCTCAGCCGACATGCATGAGCCTTCAGGGACATCCCCTGGACTCGGCTATTGCTACCCCCATGCTGCTCCTGGCCCCCCAAACCAGGACGCCCGGGCCTCCCACCTCCCTCCACTTCCAAGGACTTTCAGAGCCACCTCCTAACCTTGTCAAATCTGTCTGTTCACGAGGTTTTTTTTGTTTGCATCAGGGATTGAACCCAGGGGCACTCAACCACATTCAAGCCCTTTTTATATTAGAGACAGGGTCTCACTGAGTTGCTCAGGGCCTTGCTAAGTTGCTGAGGCTGGCTTTGAACTTGTGATCCTCCTACCTCAGCCTCCAGAGCCGCTGGGATGGCAGGCGAGCGCCAAGGTGCCCGGCCAGGCTCCGGACGTCTGCATAGCTCTCTCCCTGGACCGCCCCCTCAGGTTCACTCCTGCGGTTCCAATCCAGGCAGCATCTCCACAACCCCAGTTTTAGACCAGCCATGGCACCCTGTCCTGCCTCCCAATCCATTGCCATCTTTCTCATTCCACATTCCGGGGATGGTTAGGTGGGTACCCAGGTAGTGGTCCTCCACGACACCTCACCTGCTCTGGGTACGCATGTGACAAGTGCTCTGGCACACATTTACTGAGGAAGCCAGTCAGATGTGACACTGGACAGGAGGCGGAGAGGGCGCACCTACCTCACCAGCTCCTCATTGTAGAGAGACAGTGGGGACTCCCGGCCGAGGATGTACACCTGGCCCTTGAAGACGGACACCTGCACCTTCCCTTCCACCCGCTCCTGGGACTTGGCGATGCAGTGGCGCACAAATTCACACTCAGGGCTGTGCCAGAAACCTGCGGGGAGGAAAACACAAGGACACTAGGGAAGGTCCCTGCTGCCTGCCTCGGCCAGGGCTACGGGAGGATGGGGCTATGGGAAGGACGTGATTTGTAAATGGCCGGAGAGGAACGTGCTCCCCAGCCCTGTCCTGTGACCTTGCAAAGGGCGTATGGGTGACGAGGGGAATTTCTTATCCCTGAAATGCTGTCCCTTCCTCAGGGTAAGAGGACAGTGGCCACAGACACTTAGGCAGTGTCATGGCCAGGCAAGGGACACTTGGCTCGGCCCAATAGGGGTTCCAGTCTTGCTGGGGAGGGCAGGGACCTGGGACGGGTGGAGGCCCATGCCCCTGGGGCGAAGCAGCACAGGAGCCCAGGACAGGCAGCTGGGTGGTGTTCAGGATGTGCATGGCCTTCGTCTCCTTGCCCCATTTCCCCACCTGTGAGTGGGGGGACAGGGCTGCTTCTGGGAAGAGCTGGGCTGCGGCGGAGCAAGCGGGGTTCGGGAGGGGCCCCAGGCATGCATGGTGCCAGTGGGGCCTGGGCTCTGCTCCTGCCCTGAGCCAGCAGCTTTCCTCCACGGCTGGAGAGTCAGGAGGCCTGAGAAATGCCCCATGAGCTCCAGGTGCTCAGTCTCATTTGTCCTGTCCTCGGTGGCCAGCTCAGACCTACGGCACCACAAACCACCTCCCGTCTCTGCCGAGGAAGGCGAGGACCAAGAGGGTGCAGGTGGCCAGGGCCAGGCTGGGGGAGGGACAGCCCTGGGAGTAGGGTTTCTGTGAAACAGAGCTGGGAAGGTGAGCCCACCTGGGGGCAGCTGCAGGCCAGATGGTGGGAGATCCCTGCCCTGATAAGGGGCTGGGTCAGCCCAGGGACCTTGGCTATTGTTGGAGCAGGGCCTGGGGGCACCTGCAGCGGCTCAGCTCTCCGTGGGAAAGGGGCAGGCCTCTGGGTGGGGTCCTGTGACTTGCAGAGGTGTGGGGGAAGAGGTGGGGTCCTCACTCTGCAGCGTCCTGGCCCACCGTGACTTGTTTTCCTCGTTGACACAGTGAGAGACTGACTGCTCTCCAGGCTGCAGACTCAGTGAGAGCGCGCCCAGGGCACAGGGAGCTTTGATCTGCGGTTTGGCACCGCGACCTCTGCCAGCACTTCCTGTGCACAGTGAGGCAGAGGACCAGAGATGGAAAGGGCCTGTCCAAAGCCACACAGCAAGACCACGGAGGAACCCGGGTCTGACGGAGCATTCTTAAGTCTAGCGCGGGGCTTTCCCAGCATACCACTGGACCCCCATGGGAGGGGACAGTGTCCTTTTCCCTCTGTCTATTTTATTTGGGATAATTAGCCCCTGAAGTTCCCGGGCTGGAAGGCAGGTGGAGATGGAGCTAGAGATAGTGCAGTAGAGATGGGTGGGGGCAACTGGCCTGCGCTTTATCTCCCGCCTCCACCTGGGAGGGGGGCTTTGGCTCAGGTTTCTTTTTCCAGGGGACCTGGCCTGGGATGAGGACCGTGACACTGGTCCAAGCTGCCTGGGGGGGACCCGCCTGTGCTGTGGGTGGGGCCTGGTGCCCTCGAGGCCCAGCCCAGCCCTCTACACACACGGTCCTTCTACCTGGGACTCCGTGGAGTTGTGCATTGTACCCATTTCACTGCTGAAGAAACCGAGGAGAGGGGAGAGGAGGTGAGCTACGCCCCCCAAATGACCTGCTCCTCCCTTGGTCTCCTCCAGGGAACTGCAGCTGGGGTCCTGCAGGGAGACCAGGACATCTGGGACAGGGGAGGGGGAGAGGGAGCTGCCCAGACACAGCCAGGCAGAGGCAGGGAGGCGATGGTCACAGAAGTCGGGGCATGGAGGGGAGGGGCTGGGCACGTGAAGGGCCTCCCCCTGCTCCTGTGCCTCAGTTTCCCCCCACCCTGTGCCCTGAGGCCACCGGGCACCAGGGAAGCTAGGTGCTGCAGCAGAGTGGTGGTTCCGCAGAGGAAACATACAGGACTGGGAAGAGAGCCGGCTGCCTCCCGCCTGGCGCCCTGCAGTTTGCAGGAGGGGAAACGGAGGCTCAGGGAGGAAGGCCGTAAACCAGCCAGAGGCCTGACCCCGTCTCCGCCTCCACGCTCAGAATCCAGGCCAGGCGTTCACTTGGCTTCTCCACTCCTGCCCAGACCAGAGGCTGGACAGGGTCCATGTGAGAGAGACGGGGTGATGAGAAGCCAAGGCACAGGGAGGGAAAGTGGGGTGCTGGGGCCAAGCCCGGGTCTAGGCACAGGGAGGGAAAGTGGGGTGCTGGGGCCAAGCCCGGGTCTAGGCACAGGGAGGGAAAGTGGGGTGCTGGGGCCAAGCCCAGGTCTTGCACAGGGAGGGAAGTGGGGTGCTGGGGCCAAGCCTGGGTCTACAGCTCTGTGTGCCCCTTGGGAGAAATCACATAAATGGCCCCCTTGGGGCTGTGGGGGAATGGTGGCTGCTGGAGGCTGGCTGGGAGGCCCATGGGGCCGGGACATCGCAGGACCTGGGCAAAGTCAAAGCCAGCCAGAACCACCTGGGGTGAGCCTGACTCCCCATCCTCCCTCTCCTCCACTCTGTGGTTTTGTTTGCTTTTAAATCTCCTAATGGCTATAGCTCATTTTGGGATTTAGAGGGCTCCTGACCCAGGCAGTGTGGCGCAGAGGCATGGTGCCCGCAGCCCAGGACCGACCTGTGCCCCAGACACCCAGGGCTCCCCTGTCCTTGCTGTGGCACCCTGACCACTGCTTGATAAGGGTTCCCCTGGGATCCACTGGAGTGACCAAGAACTCGGTATCTGAGGCCAGCCTGTGCTGAGTTCAAGGCCACCACACAGAGCGTCATGACCTTCGACGACTGTCTTTGCCTGAGCCTCAGCTATGGTCAGACAGCGGCCCTTGGTTCCCAGTCCAGGGCCTGGCAGCGGGGGAGCAGGGGAAGCAACACCAGAGCTGCACTGGGCAAGGGGCCACCTGACTTCTACGGACACCCCCCCCGAACAGCAGGGCCAGGTGCCCTCTCCTCTGCTGCACCCCGCCACGTCTTAATGATGCTCCCATTTTGTAACCCAAATCTACCTTGCAGCGCTGAAATCCTGTGGTGCTCCCGAGCCGCAGGAAACAATGGCATTTAAACACCTGTACCTGGCAAGGGGGTCTCAGCTTCAAAGCTGTCTGCAACAATGCAGTGAGAAGTAACTCCAGCCCATGGTCCCCGCCCCTGAGACTCTGGGAGGAGCTATGGTGGATCTTGGAAGGGCAGGAGGAGAGGGGAGCAGCGCTTAGCTCAGGGAGTGATGATGATCATCAAGATGTCAAGGTCGCCCTCAGGCAGCAGCCTGTCCCCCAACAGCTCACAGGGCTGTTAGAAACAACTCCCCAAATCAGAGACACGTGACTATTCCAAACTGGGGGTCAGAAAACATCTTCTGTGTGTGGCCAGAAGGCCAATGCTTTAGGCTCTGTGGGTCCTTTGGTTTCTCAAAACTACTGGACAGCTGGGCACGGTGATGCTTGCCTATAACCCCAGCAGCTTGGGAGGCCGAGGTGGGAGGATGGCAAGCTCAAAGCCAGCCTCAGCAACAGCAAAGTGCTAAGCGACTCAGTGAGACCCTGTCCCTAAATAAAATGCAAAATAGGGCTGGGGATGTGGCTCAGCGGTTAAGCATCAAAACACTAGACAGCAGGTACAGGCCACATGGACACCAAGAGTATGGCTGTCCCATTAGAATCATTTATGGACACTGAAATATGAATTTTGTCGAATTTTCACAAGTCATAAAATAGCTTCCCAACTATTTAAAAATGTCAGCCAGGTTTGGGGGCACACACCTCTAATCGCAGCAGCTCAGGGGCCTGAAGCAGGAGGATCACAAGTTTGAGGCCAGACTCAGCAACTTACAGAGGCCCTAAGCAACCGAGTGTGACCCTATCTCAAAATAAAAATGCATTTAAAAAGGGCTTGGGGATGTAGGTCAGTGGATTGAACCCATGGGTTCAATCCCTATCCCTAGGACCAAAAATAAGTAAATAAATAAAATAAAAACATAAAAATCAGGGGCGGGATGGTGGCTCAGCGGTAGAGCACTCGCCTAGCACGGGCAGGACCCAGGTTTGATCCTCAGCACCACATAAAAATAAAGGCATTGTGTTGTGTCCATCTACACCTAAAAATAAACATTAAAAAAAAAAAACATAACAACTATTCTTAGCTCACGGGCTGAACAAGAACAGGTGATGGCTGGACTCAGGGGAATCCCTGATGTACAACATGGGCGTCAGCAGGCCTGATTCCAGCTCATGCCGATGGGCAAGGCGTGGGGCTGGGTCTGCTGGCCTGGAAGGTGGGTGCCAATGTCACCTGCTGACTCTTCCACTCATGGACTATGCCTGGGCCTGTGGCCACCGCAGTGGTTTCATGGTCAAGATCTGGCTCCTGCTGGGGGCAGTAGCGCACACCTATAAATCCCAGAAACTTGGGAACTGAGGCAGAAGGACCACAGACTCAAGGCCGACCTGGCGACTTAGGGAGGCCCTATCTCAAATAAAACAGAAAGGGCCGCCATGTGGCCCAGGGTGGAGTGCCCGCTCAGCATGGGGAGGCCCTGGGTTCCATGCTGAGTCCAGACTGGATTCCTGGTCCAGCGGCTCCCTCAGGCAGTAACCAGAGTGGCTCCAGGTTCTGCCTGGGGACAGTCTGACTCCGGGTCAGACCCTGCTGGGCCACTTCTGGCTAGGTCATTTGGAACAAACTCCTTCTCTGGGCTTCTGTTTTCTTATCTATAATAAAATGAGCCACAGGTTTCCTGGGCAACATGAGGACCCGTGGGATGGCCTGTGTCCCCCACGGCACCCAGCACCTGGCACATCTTGCTGCAGGCTGGCTCCTTGGGAATGAGACGGGACACTTCCCTGACATTGCTCTTACCAATCCCAGGGGGAGGCATTGGCCTCCCTTCTCCCTGGCCTCCCAGACCGCCTCAGCCTGCACCTTTCTCCAGCAGGCAGTGGGCGCGTGGGCCTAGAGAGGGGGGGGCAGAGCGCCTGGGGTGGGGGTGGGGGTGGGGTACGGAGGGAGAGTCACGCACCAGTGTATACCAGCTCCGCGAATTTCAGGCCCAGGCCCTGTTTGATTTTGCGCACCTCGCGATCCATGGTGAAGGCCTCGATATCTAAATGAGCGTGGTAAAGGATGGTCCCTGCTGGGGTCTCGTAGATACCTAGCCATTTTTCCAGGCAGGGGGAAAAGGAGAAAAAAGAGAGAAACACATGAAACCCAAACTGTCAGCAAATGACAAAAAAAAAAAAAATAATAATGACTCATCTGACAGGAGACAAGCCGGTCGGACCCATTCACTCCCAGCTTGCTGCAAAATGCGCCTGTCATTATGCTCATGCTGGGGCCACGACAGTCCACTCTGCGGCTTGTGGAGAAAATGTCTAGATGCCCCCCTTTGAAGAGGCCCGCAGACGTTGGAAAATGACAGGGTTTCGGAGCAGTTCCCCCCCTTCCCAATGCATGCCCACCGGCCTGCGCTGAAAACCTGTAATTAAACCAACTACGGAGGAGCCCAGGGCCCCAAATATCCCTTCCTTCCTTCCACCAGGGAGCCAGGGAGGGGGACGGCGGTGCGTGCACGCACATACACGCACCCGTGTGGACATGCATGCGTCCTCCATCAGTGGCCCGGGGCCAAGTGAGCACCTGGGCTGGCCCCACTGTACAGATGGGGAAACTGAGCCCTCGAGGAGAAGGAGCCCCTGAGCCCCTGGCCCAGTGCTGTCTGCTGCCCTGTGGGCCAAATGACCCTGGAGGCCCAAACCCAGAGGGTCAAGGGCATGACCCTTGCTCAAGTCTCCCCCTGTCAACCTGCTTGGGCCAGATGGTCTCCAAAGTGACACAGAAGTGCCTGCCCCTGGGCTGGACTAGGTCCGTCCTGCTACGCTTGAGGACAGAGACTGTGAGAGGCAGGATCGTCATCCATGCTTGGCTGGCCCAGGCCCTTTCTTGGACAGGCAGTGTGGCCTCTGTCCTGTGTCCCCTGTTCTGATGGGAGGGACAGTAGCCCTCTCCCCACAATTCCACCCTGAAAGTTTCCTTCCTCTGACCACATAACAACACTAGAGGCAGGATGTCAATCACCCTGAAAATGTACCTGTCACCTCTGCACACTAGGATTCGCACACCCACCGGGGCACATGCACAGGGCCCCAGACAGGATGCTGCCCAACGCCCTTGGCCAGAGGACAACACGGGAGTCCAGCCACACCATGGAACTCGGCTCCACCTTCCCAAGGAAGGACTTTCAGGGATGACCCAGGACTGGCGCTGAGTGCAGACAGCCAGTTACACGCCAAGGACAGACCCCACAGGACTCCAGAGGACCCCAGAGCAGCCACACATAGAAAGACAGAAAGCAGCTGCCAAGCAGCAGGACAAGCAGGGGACCGAGGTCTCGGGTGAGCCGGGAGTCAAACCCCACACAGAGATGGGGCTCGGATCTGGTCATCACGTGCCCTCCCCCCACTCCCTGTGGAGGCTGCAGCTCTGGTGCAATCTCCACTGTCCTTCTGCTTGTGACCTGTGGATGGGAAATGGCCCTGCTAACACCCCCCTTTATACAGGAGGCTCAAGCCCTCAACTCCCTCAGGACACATTGTCACTCTTGTAAATACGTTCAAACAGGTTCCAGTGTCGGCTTCTGCAAATTAGAGAGGGGCAGGAAGCCTGATGGAGGGAGAGACAGAAGGAGTGGGACAGAAGGGCCACTGCAGCGGCCTGAGAACAGGAGATGCCGGAACTCAGCACAGAAGCCGGGGTCACTCTTTGGGGGACAGGCTGGTTCCAGACAAGCCACCAAATCCACCGCCTAATAGTCCAGCAGTGTGTTTAGGAGGAGCTGAGTGCAGGAGGTTGGGAACACCTGCCCCCAAACACAGCAGAAATGCTGACTCAAGGCCAACTTTTCAATTACCCTAAACCTTCACCACCAAGAACAGAGTCATTTCCCAGGAGCCACCAAGATGCGAACGAAGCCGGCACCTCTCATCCTGGCAGAGCAGCAACTCAGTACTTCCTGGGTCTGAGTCAGGTCTCCTAATGATTTCCTTTTTCTTTTCTTTTCTTTTTTTTTTTTTTTTTTGGTACATTTTGAAAGAAACTAGAAACTTGCAAACCCGCCCTTGCACTAGTCACAGGTAGTGGTGGCAGCGCTGTCCTGGGCAGGCCGGTAGCAGGAGCCTCTGCAGTTGCAGCTCCCAGGGACCAGACAGCCGCCCTGGGCCTCTCTCCTGACTGGGACAAATGTAAGGCCAGAGCTGGGGCTGGAACCGCATCTTACAACCTCCTCCTTTACAGAGGGCCTGCTTGGCTTTGCTGGGGAACTTAGCCCCTCTTAGTGAGTTCTCTGAGCCCCAGGTGGGCAACCTGCCTGGAGAACTCAGGTTGCCAAGTTTCTGCGGCTCTTCCTCTGAGACCTGCCTGAAGGTAAGCGGAGACAGCTGTCCCTGCAGGCCATGCACACCAACGAGGTTTTTCCAGAGGAATGCGAAGGGCCAACCCCAAGGCATTATTTCCCCACAGGCCGGAGAGGGGCGGACACAGCCTAAGGTCCCCTAGCCACTGGCCCACAACAGGTGTCCCCAGGAAAACAAGGCCAGCAGCCCCAGGAACAAACAGTGCCCAGGGGGCAGAGGGGCCCGCAGAGCCATCTCCTCCTGCTCCCCCAGAGCACCCATGGCTGGGGGCCTCTGAGGCAGCTCCAGGAAGGGTCACAGCCATGACCCGCCGGCCTGATTAGGTTCCTGCTCCTTTCCATACGCGGTGTTAAAGTTAAACGTGGCTGATCAAAAAACTGGTTTTTAGGCTGCTGCTGGTGTGTGCACGTGTGCGCGCGCGTGTGTGCATTTTAAAGCTCTCTCCCCTCTCCGCAGGGGTGGGGGGCACAGATGATTTCTGTGTGTTTCTACTGGGGAAAAAAAAATGACTTAAAAAAAATTGGTGACAGAAACCTGATGCTAAAAGACTATGGATTCTGGCTTTTGACAGTCGGCATACAAACCACTGTGCAAAAGGAAGGAGGACGTGACAGCTGAGCCTCGCGTCGCCACGGAGCAGACAACAGACATCTTCGGAGTGACACGCACAGCGGCTCCAAGTGTCTATTTTCATCTCCCCGTGTTTACAGGGAAGACAGAGGTGTCAGCACCGCTCTGCGGAGCAGCTTCAATCACACCGTAATTACTGCCAAGAAGGTGGGGGAGGCGAGGAAGGAGGATGAAGAGCCGGGGGTGGCAGGCGGGGAGAGTGGACAAGGAGGAAGGTGGGACCACACAGCTGCTGCGGCTTAAATCCTTCTCATCAGCCCCAGGCTGCCAGGTTAGCCCGCGCTGAGGACTGGGAAGAATTGAGTGGAGCTGCCAAGCCGGCGGGGGGTGGGTGGGTGTTAGGCACCTGGGCCAGAGGCTCCAGAGGAAGGGATTTGGAAAGGCCAGGGGAAGGAGGTTGGCCGGAGCCCAAGGGCTCCCCTCTTGGTACCAGGGCCGAGGCTGGAGGCGGTTGCCATGGTGATGGGAGGCCAGTCGGGGTGGTGCCCAGCCACCCTCTGTGCTCCTGGCGCCTGTCCTGGAAACAGGGTGGATCTCTGAGGATGGCCACCGCAGGCTCTGGGACGAGAACCCCTCAGTTTCACAGGTCACCTACACTCTGCGTCTGGAATGTTCCAGCTGAGCAGAGCCTCTGGAGGGCTGGACAGGGGGGCAGCCCTGCTTCCTTCCTGACCAGAAAGTGGAGGGGCGAGGAGGAAGTGAGATGGGGGAAGGAAGAGGGGAGGGTCCCAGGGGATGAGCAAGGAAGCAGACTAGAGGGACCACAGGAAGAGGGGAGACCAAGAGAAGTGGGGCCCACACAGCGGGGAGAGAAGAGGGAGGGAGGCGGGTGGGCAGCCCAGAGCTGGCTGGAGGGGTCTGGGCCGGAGAGGAGGGGGAAGGTGAGCCGAAGGACATGCCGGCTCCTTCCCGGCTTCCCCCCTGCCCGCCTCCCCCTCTCCTCCCCACTGATTTCATTTACTTCACTTAATTAGCCCCCCTCCAGAGTTAAAAAGATAATGTGATAATGGCGATGTGAACAGCCACAATACAGGGGAGCCACTCCATCTGCAGACTCCCAGCCCTCTGTCCCTGACCCCATGGCCCCTAGCACCTCCTGACCACACCACCCCAGGCCCGGGTCCTGGCACTGACCAACTCCCTAGCTCCCCCTCCTCCCTGAAAAAACAAGCCCTTAACGAATTTCAATTACGAGCTTTGTAAAATCAATATAGATGACATTCCCCCTTGTACACTGAGATACCGACAATGGCATCGTCCAGCCATGCCCTCAATATAATTGGTGATTATCAGCATCTCCCGTTTCTGTCCACTTAATAAACACCTCATCACGGGGATCCACGACCCCTCACTCATTGTCTCTGTCCCTGCTTTCTCACAGAGAAATATTTGGAGTGGAGAAATAAAAACAGGTCCCTCCCCGAAGTCATCAAGTGAGAGGAAAACCATCAAGTTAGAACTTCTGAGGGAAATGACAGATCCTCCTCTAGGTGGAAGTCTCAGAGAGAGACAGCAACTTGCCCCAGGTCATCCAGCAGCGTCTTGGAATTGGAATCCTAATTTCCTTCCCCAGGATGGTGTGCTTGTCAGACTAAATTCTGTTCTTTTAGGGACAGTCCCCCATAGGTGCACACAGTACCTGTGCCGAGTGAGGATAGCTCAAGACGTTTTCCTCCACAAGTGGTGAAGAAGAACTAAGGGGGCTGGTACAAGCTGTTGATGTCACAACTCTGCCTTTCTGGGGGATGATGCTCCAGTCTACACCAGACCCAACCCCAATCCACTTCACAGGTGGAGGAGTCAAGGCTCCGGGCGCTCCATTGCTTCCCAATGGTAATGGGGCCAAGATCAGGACTCAAATCTTGACCTGATGTGTGCAGTGACGCATGCCTATAATCCCAGCTGCTGGGGAGGCTGAGGCAGGAGGATCTCTAATTTGAAACCAGCCTCAGCAATTTAGCAAGGACCTAGGTAACTTAACAAGACCCTGTCCCAAAAAAAAAAAAAAAAAAGAGCTGGGGATGTGGCTCAGCGTTAAGCACCCCTGGGTTCAATACCAGGTACCAAAACAAGAAGAAAAACAAAAAACAAACCTTGACTCTCAACACTGGATCTTCCATGTGCCTCCCCAGCTCTGCAGGGGCTCAGCCCCCATTAGCCCCCACCCACCACCTGGAGTACTCCTGCTCCACCCCCTCATTTGACCCACTGAAGTCTGTTCTACCACCACCCCTTCCAGGAGGTCCTCCTAGGATAGTACTACCCAGGCCTTCAGTACAGTTCTGCCCCCCCCACCCAGCAGGATGCCATTTCTCAATTGTAACAATCCTGATCAATTGATAGTGCCTGCCAACACCACTAAGCCACATCTGGAGTCAGCAGGAGCGTGCCACGATCGATTAGTGATGCCTACCATGGGCAAGGCAATGGGCAGAGTAGTGGACACGCCAGAGCCCACTGACCACACCCAGAGGGCCTAGGCTGCCTTTGTGCCCACCCGGCATCCCCTGAGGACTGGCCTCACCTGCGGAGCCCCTCCCTTGAGCCTGTTCCCCTATCCTGTTTCTCCTGGCCTTCCTCCTCACGCCTGCCTGGTCCTGCTGCCCTGGGCTGGGAGCAAGCCCTCTCCCCTGCTGGCCCTGGGTTTCCCCATCTGGAAAGTGAGGTGTTGGCCTCTGGTCCCCAAGGTCCTGCCAGCTGCCTCTGGAGGACGCCCATTGTGCCTGCTCCCAAGGGCAGGTGGAGACAAAGGGACATTTAATCAGATGTTAAATAGGTGAAGAGACAAAGGTGAGCAGGATAAAAGGGAGCAGCTAATTAGTGACATTGTTCTCCACAAGGCCTTCCCCAGCACTTCCATTGAGTGGTTTCTCATGGACAACAGCTGAGGGAGGAGGAGGGAGAGGCACCGAGGCTCCAACTGAAACAGGCTGGAGCCAGGACGACTCTGGTCCCAGCCTAGGGATGACTACATTACACCTGGGGAAACTGAGGCCCAGAGGGAAGTCCAAGGTCACTGAGTCAGGCTGGGCAAACCTGGGTCCAGAGCCCCGGACACCTGGCCTCCCAGACCAGCACCCTGGCTAACGGCTGAAATCTGGCCTGGGCCCTTGGGATTTTAGGAAGTTGGCGAAAACGTCCTGCAGGAGAAAGGGCCCTGGCTGCCTTGGCCTGGCCGTGCTCAGCTGCAGGAGCTTTGCAAGTCGACGCTGTGCAAGGTGACGTGAACACCCACCCAACACCACCGGCTGCTACAGGTCCCGGCGCCCAGTTTTGGGGTTCTCGCTTGCTGAGACCCCACCCTCCCCCCCCCAACGGCCCCTCAGAAGGAAAGCAGCACTGCTGCTCCACACCCGGCTGCCCCTCGGGCTCTGCCTGGGACCCCCTGGTTGGGCAGGAGGGGAGACTGAGTCCTGGAGAGGAGGGTGAGGTCAGTGAAATGGCAAGTGACAAAAGGAATCAGACTTCGGTTCCTTAGACAAGGCAGCAGCACCTGCTGGGCACTGGCCCCCCTCCCGGGGCCCTGCCAGGTGCAGCCAAAGTGGCAGCCACTCCAGTCCAGAGTAGATGCCTGCCGTCCCTGGGCTTCTCCCCACACCAGGGGTGAGGCGGGGACAGGCCCTCAGGCTTGGGCTGGCTCACAGCGCCCACCCCTGGCAGGATTCCTGCCCTGCCTGCCTGGAGAGCCACACGACACAGCTTTAATGACCACAAAATCGGCCCTGCACGGTCTGCCTCCAAACCTGGCCGACCCGCCCCTGACACAAGAGAGGGTGACCTCAGGGCCTGGCCCCAGGCCCTCGGAGCCTCTCCCAGGCCCTCAGGGCCCTCCCCAATCTTGGGCAGGTCCTCTCATAACACTCTGGGAAGCCAGCGGCAGAGGCCATCATCCTACTTTGCTGGAGAGAAATCTTCTGGGCGTCTCTGGGGGCTGGCTGCAGTGGCACACTGCAGGAGAGCTGGGCCCACTCACCTCGGGACTTCATTCCAATGAAGCGGTTCTCCACAATGTCGATGCGGCCCACACCGTGCTTGCCCCTGTGGGGAGGAGAGGTCACTTGGATTCAGACACTGATGCAAGGCTTGGGTCAGATGCCACCCACAGGGCTGGGCTGGGGCTGACACAGAGGGCACAAGGTTGGTTGCACCCACCCCAGAGCCTGTGTGGCACATTAGCCTCCATCTCAGGCTCCAGGACTCAGAGGACATCCGAGCCAGGGACCTGGTCCAAGTGCCCACTGGTTGAGTAAACTGAGGCCCAGGGGAGAAGAGACTGCCTGGGCGACTGGGTTCAATCGCTTCTTGGGCTGTCTTTCGGGGCCCCACGTCTCCCCACACTCATCTTCCCTGATCCAGCGGAGGGCTGGAAGCCCCCGTGCCCGACCAACCCCAGGAGGCCACAGACCCCTTGGTTGCCATCTTTGTAGGCTAAAGGGTTTAAACAGGGACTGCAAGGGCTCTCCTGGCAAACCCATCACCGTGGTCCAGGAGACCCTATGCCTATGGGGCCAGGACACGGCCTGTCCTCCTCAGCCCCTGAACCCCAGCTGTGACAGTTAGTGCCTGCCCAAGAGGATGGTTCCCGGGTGGCCAGGCAGGCTGTGGGCACTCACGCGACTTCATTCAGGTACATGAAGAGCTCCAAGGAGGTCTGGTGAGTGGTGCCATCCTTGACATTGGTCACCTTCACAGGGACCCCTGGGGGCAGGAGGAGAGGGCAGTGGGCCTCTGGGACTGGAGCTGGGCTCTGTAGAGGAGCCTGCGCCCGCCACCCCGCCCTCTCCCTGTCCTTGCAACGCCTTAAATGCATGTGACAGATATAGAGTCCAAATGACTCCTTCAAAGCCCTGTGCAGGTTGAGGCCCGCTGGGGGGAGAGAAGGGGCGAGAGAGCCCCCCAGAATGAAAGGGAAAATGCAATAAAAACGCTAGCAGGCCCCCTCCCATTCTCTGTGCCCCTTTTGCATTTAGGGACTGTGAAATTGGAACCAGGCCCTGAACTAATTGAATTTCACGCTCCACCATTGTCTTACACAGGGAGCACCTTCTGTCCCACCAGTTGCCCGGGGCCGCCTGGCCGAGGTGCGGCTGGGCGCGCGCACGCGCACACACTCAGCCCCTGCCACGGCTGTCAGGCGGACCCCTGCGCCCCAGCCCGACACCCCAGACCCACACACAGCCATCTGATTGATGGGGGCGAGCCGGTGCCCGTTCTGGCAGGCGGGGTGTCGGGGACGCCCATGAATTCTGAGAAGTGGGGTCCAGTGTGGCAGGAGGGCTGGAGGGAGGCGGTCGTGGCTCGGCCAGGAAGGGCCGTGTCAAGGGGGGCGGCGAGGTGGGGGCGGTGGGTGGGTTCGGGGTTGACTTTGAATAGCAAGGGGCACCTTCCCGAGCGGTGTGAAATGAGCAATAAATGTATTAGAGGGCTAACAAGAGAGCTGTAACAGTGACAAAGGAAAGCTGTTCAAAGTTGGCGCTAATCCCCCACCCATCTGCCCGGCTCATTACCATGTAGCGAGCCATCGGGTGCCAATCAGGGCTCAATAGCGGCTTTGGAGTCTTTATTAGCCAGCCGCGGCTTGGAGGGGCTTCGCTCAAGCCGCTGTCAGCCTCGCCATTCTTAACCCCCATTTCCAGGGGTTTTATAACTTGGTTGTAAATTGCTATTAAATGTAAGTCTGCCCAATAATGAACCTTAAGCCCCTCTCGCCACCCCCCGCCTCTCCCCGCTGCCTTTCTCTCCCTCCCGGGTCCTATTATGGGCCTTCACTGGGGCCGTGGATGGGGCCTGCCCGGGAGAAGAGGGGACATTGTTGGTGCGGCTGCTGCAGAAAGCCTCTTAGCGTTTAAAATAGTTAATAATTAGATTAAAACTTCAAATAAATTAACTAGAGAGTGAATGGGGACCAGGCAGGGGAGGGTTCCTCCCTCTCTCTTTTTTTTTTTCCCCCTTCCAGACTGTCCCCAAATCCTCATAATGGATCATGTTTCTTCCCCAGCTCAGCCCACAGGGCTGCCCTGTTCCTTCAGGTAGGACTGCCAGAGCCTGGTGCCAGGGACCATCAGCCACCTTCTGTTCACCTGTCCCCATTGCTTTCCTGGGCTCTTGGGGTTCCCACACAGGAGGGCAGGATGTGCTGCCTGGTGCCCCACCATCTTCTCAGGGATGACCCTGTGCCTGCGGGCCAGGCCTGGGCTGGGGAGCAGGCACAAAAGGACCCAGGACTCCAGCTGCCCAGGGGTCCACCTAGGTCCTAGCAGCCCCGTCTTTGGGGCATGGAATTCAAGGGTTTGAACAGTGATGGAGTTGCTCACTGACTTGGCCGGGCTCTTGGGAAAGGCCCAGAAGAGACTCACTGAGTACTAACAGTATGGAGACCTTACAGCATCCGCTCAGCACCTGTGAGCATCTCCTCTATGGCTCGTGTTACCTGAGGCCCAGGGGTGCCGGTGTGACTACTAAGTGACTGCTTCTCTCGCCCTGTCCTATCTCTGAGGTGCCCTGGGGAAAGGCTGAGCTTTGGAGCCCCTCTCTCTGGTCTCTGTCCCCTCCTGGCAGATGTGAGTGGATGGATGGGCTAGCCCCCTTGGGCTTGGGATGGCCTCAAACTCCTCTTGGTTCCTCTAGCTCCTGCTCAGCACCACCTCCTCCAGGAAGCTTTCCTGATCTCTGCAGCCTACTGGAAAGGTCCTCTCCTCAGACCCTGGCACCCTCGCTCTGAACTGGGTCCTGCTCCTCCTGTCACCAGGCGTGCCTTGCCTTCCCCTCCCTCCTTCACAGCAAGCGATGAAGGCTGGGCATGCAAACCAGGCCGGCAACTATTTCTCTGACAGCAGCGGGGTGAGGGGAGACCAGGATCCCCCCACCCCAGCTCCATCTGTGCCTGGGGCTGGGGGGTGGCCAGAGCTGGGCAGCTAATTTAGGACTGGCCAAGGCTTAAGAAGTGGAGCAGAGGGGCCCTTGCGTCCAGCTGTATCGGATCTGCCATTCATTGAGCACCTGCCCTTGCCAGCCAGCTCTGCTGCGGGTCATTTCCCATACGGACCTCCTTCCACACCAGGAAAACAGCAGGCACCTTGTATCCCCAGGTCAAGGTGGGGAAACTGAGACCCAGGAAAGTCAAGTGACTTTCCCAAAGTCCCAGAGTATCTGGCAGGTGGCTGCTCAGAGGCTGGAAGTTTGGATTTCCCCTCCCAAGCCTCGGGGTGTGCATGGGTCACACTGTCTGGGGATGGAAACTGTTGGGACCTTGCAGCCCCTGCCTGAATTCTGGCTTCCAGGAACTCAGGAGAGGTGAGAGGACTTAGAACCCAAGCAGGGAGCAGAGGGAGCCAGAGCCCTGAGCCTCAGCCCCCTTCAGGTCCCAGGGGTGCCGGGCGGTGCTCGACCTACCTTTCTTGAATTCTATCTCCAGGACGTCAGGGGTATTGGGGGTTTTGGCTGGGTCCTGGGTCTTTGTGTAGAGTCCTGGAGGCGCTGGGTTCTGACAAAAGAGAAAGAGGTTGGAGGGTGGAGAGTGCCCAGCCCGCGGGCAGGAAAGCTGCACCCTACCTCCTGCACCCACGCCCCTCTCCAGGACAGGAGGCCTCTGGCAGGCACTTCCCCGCCATCCCGGCGGGTCCAGCAGGCTTCCCAGCCCCCAGCCCAGAGCTGGCCCCGCTGCCAGGGGCCTGGGAAACAAAGGGCTCAAGAAATCAGACAATTTTTCCCCTCAACTTGATCTCATCTTTTTCTTCGACGCCCCCACAGCTGGAGGTAGAATAGCAGGAGAGAAACAAGTCAGGCAGGAAAAAGTGCGACTTTGCAGGAGCGGCCGCGTTCCGCGGGCTTCCCGGGAGCCGCACGCACGCTCTCGCAGGCGCCGGGAATTGGGGTTTATTCCGCGATGACCGCAAAGCTAATGACTGCGCGTGACCCCAGCAGGTGCTCCGGCGGGCCGAGCTGTCCCCGGGGTCCCCGAGGTTAATACTCACAGGGAGAAAAGAGAAGAGCAAAGCAAAAACCATTTGAAAACACATCAACCTTTATGTATATTTGTTCTCGGGCGCGTTGGAAAATGGGCCTCGTCTTGCGGCAGAGGAGCGGGCATTCTTGCTGCCCGGGACTCTCGATTCCCGGCAGCCTCTGGGGGCCCCAGCTCCACCCGGCTGCAGTTTGGACACTTGCCGTGCTGGGGACAGGGACCCATGGGACCTGCCTGCTCAAGTTCCTCCTGTGCCCAGCTGCTCTGCGCACCTGCTGATGTCCCGCCAACAGGGTCCCTTACATCTGTGCCTTTCAAAACCGGGTGCCCATTCACGTGTGGCCTTTGCTTCTCAGCAGCCTTGTCTGGTAAGAAGGCCAGACCCCACCGCCTCATCGACAGGCGAAGCCACAGAGCCTGTGGGCCAGCACTGAGTTGCAGCAGTGTGTTCTGGAGGGATGGATGGTCCGTGTCCAGCTGGAGGCTGGGAACACCTGATTGTTGGCGTTTAGAGTGGTGGAAAATACTCCAGGCTAGAGGCCAGACCTCAGGCTTCGGGGCCTTGAGCAAGCTGCCTTACTTCCTTCTGCCTCAGTTCCCTCATCTGTAAAATGGGGGGATGACACCCCCATAATTTAAGTGCCTAGACGGATTCTTACTGGACTCGAAAACATACCAGAGAACAATATGCAAGGTCCAGTGCAGATGGTAATGGGTCTGCCAGGGAAGGGACAGCGGGTGACAGGCACTGAGCCTTCGGCCTGTAAGAGTCCTTCTAGGACAGGCCCCAGCCCACGGGGTGCAGCGGCCCATGCACCTGTGCTCCCCTTCCCATTGGCTCTATGCTGGGTCCACCCGTCCCAGTTTCCCTTGCTTCCTGTTTCAGCAGTGGACATACAGTGTCTGTCCAGGAGGCCTCTAGTGCCGGGCAGATGTGGTCCTTCCAGCTGTTTCTGGGCTCAGACACGAGGAACCCTGCCCCACTCACCACTGCCTGACCTTGGGCCTGTGCCCCTTCATCTGTTTTCATCTGTGCATTAGAAAACAAGAACCCAGAACCCACCTTAAAGACAGACTCAGGGAGTCAGGGGGTAAGGACCCCCCTCCTTACCTCCCTAGACCAGAAGGAAAACTAAGGCCCAGAGAAGAGGCTGATCCAAATCACGCCTCTCAAGCCAGCCCAGGGCTCTTCCCAGCATCCTGTGCTCTGTCCCAGCTGCCGAGGTGGCCTGGGCCGAGAAGCAGTTTGAGGACCACAGGGAGACAGCCAGCACCTGAGCCTGGTGTCAGAGACTGGCCAGGCTCCCTGGCCCACAGCCCCTTCCCCACCTGCCTAGGACTCCCACCCAGTGCCCGACTGTGACCACGTTTTCAGCTGGGCCCTTGTCACTTTCTCCAGCCACTCCTTAGAAGTGGAGGACAACAGTGTTTGTATTTGGAAGGGGCCACGGGAAGACAGGAAGACCTCAAGGCCCGAGGCCCGGATTAGGAGGAGGAGGATGGTCCCTCTACAGCGGAAGTTGCAGGCAGCTGCTGGGCGGGCACCTGACAGCTCCGATTAAATAAAATAACTAAATAGAAATAAAATGACATTTGCTTTGCATTCCGAGGTGGCTCGGGCGCCTGCCTTCTTTTTTACTCCCCCTCCTAAAAGCCCAGTTCAAATGACAAATAGTTTGTTGCGGAGTATCAATGCCATCTATTTATCCATCCCAGCGGGAGGGCTCACTTCCAATGTCATCTTGGGGGGGTGCAGGGGGAGGGAAGAGAGTGAAGAAGAAGAGAGGGAGAGAGAGTCGGTGGGGGCGGGGGAGAGGGCGAAAGAAAGCATGAAGCAGAGCCCGGGAAGGAGAAATTGGAAGCAAATGGCCCATGAACTAAGCCATGATGTAGAGGCATGATCGATGCTGCAAATGGTTTATTCATCCATCAGATATGGCGGGCCGGCGACTGAATGAACTCTTTCACTGTGGGCCGTATGAAGTTAAAGCAAGTAAATTTCTATCTTTCTTCGCATTAGCTGCCTCATTGCCCTTCAATCAGCCCTCATGGAGGCAGAAAATGGCTCAGCCATCTGCCTTCAAACCCTCCCTTCCGCAGGTCTCGGGGCTTTTTTTGGAGAGGGGGATGGGCACTGGTTCCCCTAAGCTTCTCTCCCAGAGCTCCTCCCCCGGGGACTGGGGCAGGGACTGGGGCGGGGGCGGGGGCTGCCCTCCCCCCTCCCCGCAGAGCAAGGCTGGGTCCTGGAGGTTAGGCACCTGCATGGAACTCTGGGGATCCCCTGTGGCCAGGTCAACTCAGGATGGCGCTGACCCCCTGCTAGGGTGGGTGGGCCTTGGGCACCTCTGCAGGGCCCATGACTACTGCAAGCCCTTTCTGTAGACTCTCACCCAGCCCAGCCCAGCGCAGCTTTTCCTGCTTGATGAGAAGAGTTTCTGAGAGCAGCTTGGTGGCCTAAGGGGGAGGGTAGGACCCTCCAACCCCCAAGATTGAGGCCTTGCCTGTGCCAGGGGAGGTGCTATGATTTCCCGTTTTGTGCACAAGAATTGGCAGGCTCAGAGAAGTCAGGTAGCTTGCTTGAGACTGCACAGCAATTAAGAAGCAGAGCTGGGTTCACGCTCAGTTTTACTAACTCTGGGACCCAAGAATTGATTGGGTGGCAGTATCCTTGATAAAGACTTGGGAACACTTACTTATCCATCCAATGCCATTGTTAAAAGGCCTGAGAGGGGACAGAGCCTGCCCATAGTCACAAGGCGATCTGTACCAAGTCTCAGTCCCCTAAATGCCTGAGGGGTGATTCCCTCCTGCCTCAGCCCTGCACCCCAATCCTGTGTTGGTCTAGTCTTGGGGAGATGGCCACAGGCTGCTTGGAGAGGGTGGGAGTGGCTTCCCAGCATGCCCGTGGCTGGCAGGACACCCTGCCTGGAAGCAGCTCTGCAGGGCCCAGCCCCCCCCCCTTGGTGCTGACTGACTGGCTAATTAGAGGTGGCTGCCCGAGTGTCGTGGGGTCAACAGAGCGTGAACTGGAAGAACCTGTGGCCAGCAGGCAGCAGCCCTGCAGTGCCCATCAGTCCCCAGGGGACAGGGTGCCGGCTCTCCTGAGTGACAGCGTGGACCAAGCGGGGAGAGCGGGTGGGGAGGGGGACCTAAGACCCAAGGCACCAGCCCTGCCCTTTTTCTGAGCGACTGGCACCCAGGGTGCCATCACTGCCCTGGCCCCCAGTGTCCCTCCTGTGAGGTGAGGTGCTCCCAGCCTGCAGCCAAGGAAATCAAGGCGAGAAAATGAACGCCCAAGCGGGCCAGGTGCCAGCGGGCGGGGGCACACATCACATGGTGGCCGACAGTGACGGAGCCCTTGACGGCTGGGGGATGTCGCGTTGGCACATGTTGGGGCAGTCAGAGACGCCAGGCCTGGGGAGCCGGCCCTGCACCCCGGGCAGAGCTCCAGCCCTCGGGGTTCTCAGCCAAGCCACCCCGGCCTCTCCCTCCAGATGGCCTTTTTGGAACCCCGAGGCCCAGCTGCCCCAGCACTACCCCCGCCCCCAACACACGTCCTCCCTGATGTCAGCCGGGCGGCCCACCCACCCCCAGAGCTGCCGCCCAGGGTGGGGCTGGGCCAGGGACACATTCCCTTGGGGACAAAGAGATTTTTCTCTTCCCATGATAGACTTTGTCCTGCCTCCCCCACCTCCCATGGTGGGCAGGGGAGACAAAGAAACCCCCAGGAGAGAAACCCTAAACTTCAAACCCGGCTGAGGGCCCAGCCTGGCCAGCCTGGAGGTCGGGGACAGGATCAGGGAGGCCAGGGCGAGCGTGGGACAGACGCAGACAAATGGTCCCTGCCACTCTGTCCCACACGCCATGGGCGAGGCTGTGGGCACAGGCTGGGTCCTCCCACAAGCGTCTCATCTGCCTAATGACGCCTTTATTGTCTCCCAGTCCCCTCTCTCCTGGCGGCTCTGAAATACTTCCTTCCCTATTCATCCCGCAGCAATTAGAAAGAGCAGGGGGAGGGGGTGGGTGGGAGGGTCAGGGACACAGGCTCTGCTCCAGGCCTGCCCCCTGTGAAATTTCAAATTAGGCTACAAATACATCAGAGGGCACAGGCACGGAGCCATCACCAAAGGTGGCCGGCGCAAAGGAACGGAGATTACCTTGGGGTTCTCCAGGATTCCAGCCTCGTAGCTGTGGGGAGAGAGGGGAGACCGGGTGAGTCGGGAGGGGACATGGCCAGGCCAGGCACACACCACCGCCCGTGTGCCGTTTCCTGTCTGCCAAAACACTGGCTGCCCACCCTGCCTGGAACACCCCGCCCACCCCCGTTGGCTGTGAGAGCCAAGGGCCACAGGGAAGAGCCGGGACAGTGCCCTCGGATTCTGGGGTGCAGGCCCAGGCTCCACACACAGGGCCTCTGGCTGGGGACCTTCCCATGCCATCCCTCTGCCTTCAGTACTGCTCCGGGTGCCAGCTGAGCCCCGTTCATCCTCAAGGTTTTAACTGCCACTTCCTCAAAGAAGTCCTCCCTACTGCCCCAGGCAAGGCCAGGTCCCAAGGCCAGGTCCCCACTGACACCGAACCACAGTGGAAGCAGCAGCGGGAGCGGGTGACTGGGTATCCGCTCCGGGAGGCAGGACCCCAGGTGTGGGGCAGGCACGTCTTACCTGATGTGCATGAGGTTCTCGTCCATGCTCCAGGGGTTCTTGGGGGTGACTGGAATGGGAATTCCGTGTTGCTGCAGGTTAGAGACAACATGGGACAGACGTGAGATGGCTGGAAGGGGACCTGAGGGTCAGGCTCTGGACCACCTGGGGCAGCCCTGCAGGAGGAGCGAGGCCCGCTGCTAGACCTGCCAAAGACCCAGGGCTGGGGATGCTGATCTTCCTTCCAGAAGACCCTGAGTCCATCCTCCAAGGGCCCTTGGAGAACCTGGTGCCAGGCACTGTGCTGAGGGTCCCAGCACTGACCCCCACAGAGCCCCTGCAGAGTCAGGGTGTGAACCCAGGCATCTGTCCCGGAGTCCACACTGCTCAGTAGGGACCCTTCCACAGGAGGGACCCAGGACAGCGTCAGCTCGTGGCCCTGAAGTACAAGACCTGCTGGGAACCACACCCGCCCCAAGCCCAGGGCAATTGCCACGGATGTCATCATGGAGCCTGCAAGGGGACAGCCCGGGCTGGAGGCCTTGCTTTTCCATGAGACTTGGCTCTGATCAGGGTTTGCTTCCCAGTGGTCCTCCATGGGTAAAGGAACCCCTCTCCCTGGGCCTTACTTAACATTTGGGGAAAGGTCAGGGCTGACACCTGACTGGAACCTGCATGGGCACTCAGGTCCCCCCAGCACAGGACTCTCGGTGCGTTCTCCCCTCCCGAGGCCTACCAGGCAGAGGGCAGGCCAGGGGCCCCTTGAAGCCAGTGAGACCCGACGCTCTGCCTCCCAGCCCCCGAGCACCAGGCCCCAGTGGTCTTGGCCCCCACCAGCAGCAGCCAGGGCCTCCTCTCTGCCAATGGGGCTCTGCCCATGACAGATTCTGGAACCCTCCCCCAGGTGGCTGCTGCGTTCCTTCATCTCTACTTCAAAGAAGGCACCCAAATCGAACACACCAACAGGGTTTAGTTTTGTAGCTTTAGCAAGAGAATCACTTAAAAAACAAGAACAAACAGCTCATGCCTCCCCTAGGGCTTGTGCTTCTGGATGTAAGCCACAAGAACACCACGTTTCCAGGCTGCTCCATGTTGGGGGGCACATGTCTCCTCGTGTCCAGAGTCAGAGTGGGACACTCGCCTGGGCCTTTTCCCCGTGCAGCTGCCAGGCGCAGGGTCCAGGACCCTGTGACTACACCACAGGGACATGCTGGTGGCCTGGTGGGCCTTGTCTTCCAGACTTAGGGCTGGTGGCTGGGGCTAAGAAAATCGGTCACCCAGGTTCCTGGGGTCTTCGTCTGGGGGAGGCTGTGGGAACCCATGCCCTCTCCTCCCTACTGAACCTCCATCAAGGGTGAGGAGAGGAGAGCAAGAGGGGAGGAAAGGAGGAGGGAGAGCAGGCAGGCCCACAGAGCCGACCAGGGTGACGACCCAAGACCCGGGAGACTTGTTTCCCAGTCCCTGTCTGTCCTGAGGCCCTGGCTCCCCAAATCTCTGGTGGCGATGGAGAATGGAGAGCAAACCGTCTTCAGTATGGGGTGGTTTTCCCTGGAGTCTGGCTGCGACTGTTCCTATGAAGTCTAGTAACAGGGACGAGGATGCCAGGCTCTGAGCATCTCCCCCTTGGGTGATGGGCCTGGGGAAGATGGGACGTGAAAGAAATCGTGTTTCTCCGAGACTCAGAGAGCCCTTTGGCCTTGGCTACTCACAGGTCTCGAAAGCAAAGATTTCCAAAGCCCCATTGATTTTCGTCTCATCTGTCTCGGATTCTGCCTGGCTCGGGATTTTGGACAAAGCCCGGTGGCTGCTCAGTTATTCTGGTCATTTCCTGGGTGGCTCTGCGGCCCTTGTAGAGTGCGGTCAGACTGCCCACAGCTCTGTTCTGAAACCCGGCTCCCAGAAGGAGGGTGGGCAGCTGAGGGGGCAGCTGGTCTTTCCGGGGCCCACTTCTCCTGTTCGCGAGGTTTTTTTGGGCAGGAAGCTAAACCAAGGGCCTTCTTCCCAAAATCTGGGCAGGAGGGACCGCGATGCTCCCGGAGTCCATTTTTGCTGGAAAACCCAGGAGCCAGTTTTGTGTGGGGGACTTGCGGGCACAGAGGGCACTGTGTGGGTCAGCTCTGCCCCTCCCTTCCACTGAGACTCCAGGTCTGAGCGTGGCCACCATGACGTGTGGGGGCTGCAATTCATTATTCTTAAAGACAGACACGCTTCATATTCTATATCATCAAGGAGACGAGGGGGGGGAGGCCTCGCCAACCTCCGCTCTCTTAATAGCGCTGCTATTTGACGATTTGTTTGGCAACATATGGGTTTGGTCTTGTAAACTCCCCTCTTAATAATAAAACAACAGATGGTGGAGGAGGTCTTTCCTCCCAGCGCTCCAGGTCTTAATGGGATGCTGGCGGCAGGGGCAGGGCTGCGTTCCCGCCGCGTCCCCTGCCACGAGGCACCTCGGCGGCGGCAGCGAGAGCTCACAGCCAGCCCTGGCGACTGCTATTTAAAAACCTGAGCAATTTTCTGGTGTGTGCACCGAGTTGCTTTCCCCGTCTGATTGATTGAGGCTGTTTGTCAAGTGCTGCCATTGAGTCGCTAAAAAGAAAGCCACCCCGGGGAGCGGCTAAGGATCTTGATGCAAAACTTCTAATATGTTTTATTGCAACTTGTACTTCAAAAAGGGCCGGCGCCACACAGGTCTTTGTCTACCACTCTCCTCGGAGCGCCTACCTGTTCCCAGGAAGCACTGGGGACAATTAGCCATCAGGTAATTGAGGTGCACAGAGCAGCCTCTGGCTCAGACCCCCTCCCAGTTGTCCCCAGAAGGACCCCCACAGAGACACACCCCGCAGAGGTGGCAAGCAGGATGCGGGTCTCCTGGGAATGGGAAGGAGACAGCCAACACCCTCTGGCCAGGTGGCACACCCCTCAGAGATGCCCAGCCCAGGGAGTGGGTACTGCAGATGACCACACCTCTGTGGGTCTGACCCAGGGGGCAAGTGCCATTGGGGGTGCAACAGGAACAGGGTTCAATGTCCTGCCATGTGGCCCACAGGAGCCCTGCTGGATGCATGGGGAGGGTAGCGGGCGGTGGCCAGGGCGACGGTGGAGGCCCAGCTCTTACCTTGGCGTAGTCCATCAGGTCATTGCGGCCCTTGAAGCGATTGTAGAACTCGGGCATCCTCCAGGGAGCGATGACCTGGACAAGGGACAGGGGCGAGCTGTCAGGCCTGGGCAGGGCAAGGGTGCTGACTCCTCCTGGTCCTTGGCAGAAGAGCTGGCACTTCTGGGAAGGGCTTGTGGCTCTGTGGCCACTGGGGGTCTCCGTGGGGATGGGCAGGGGGAGGGCAGAGGCTGCCACACTGGGGTGCCTGCTCTCGGCCCCCTGGGCTCAGTCCCCCTAGCTGAGACCTGAGGATCTAAACCACATGGGCTTCAAGGTCCAACGATCCTCGGTGACTGGGGGTCCCAGAGGTGAAATATGTTGCTGCCACCCACTGCTGAGTGGGGAAGGAGCCCAGGCCTGAGGGAGGCAGGGACAGGTCCCCAGGAGAGGCCACGCCCACTGACCAGGCCCTAGCCTCTCTCTGAATGCGAGAACTCAGGTGTACAACTCAGGTGTACGTGGGGCCATCAGGTAGAGGGGAGCTGGGCGTGGCTTCTGGGCGTGGCTTCTGGGCGTGGCTGGTGTGGCGGGTGGGTGGAGTGGCAGCAGGACCTGCTTTCCTCTCCTGAACCCAGAGTGAGCCGTCCCTGGACCAGGCTCCCTGCTGAGAATGCACCAGACCCTCAGGGCTCCCCCAGCCCCACCGCAGCCCCTGGGCTTGGCCTCTGCGGACAAAGACCCAGAAACTGGATGTCCTGGCCCCTGACCCCAAGCTGCTGCGGGAAGCAGAGAAGTGGAGGCCTGGGCCTCGGCAGCCTCCTCGCTGCAGAAGGCCAACAGGTAACCCCTGACCCAGGGCGACTGTGGCCTGGCTTGTGGGGTCAGAATCACTCACTAGGGCTCATCATGGCTCACCTCCAGGCCACGCCTGGGCCCAGACAGGTAACTGTCACAGGATAAAAGGACAGAGGAAGACGTGCCACAGGAGGAAGGGGAGCTCCTAGAGCCCCTGGGGGCAGGGAGGGACAAGCTGCTGCGGCTCCAGGCAAAGGGACCCGAAAGGAGCTCCCTGCCAGGACACGGCTCTGGTGAGTGCTGGGAGGTGGCCGTCCCCACCGACAGCCCAGCCCCATGAAGGAAGCACAGACGTCTGTGCTATGGTTCTGTGGGCATCGACGCCTGGCTGGGTCCATGGGGTTAGATAGATAAGATGATGTTACCGTGTTTTAATGTGGCCACTAGGGGACCTGGAAATGATCCGTAGGGCCACATCCAAGCACTGCCACGGCTCTGGCTGCAGGCCCGGGAGCCTGCCCCTGCTCGGCTCACCTGGAGCCTGGCTGAGCTGGTTCCCAGCAGGCGCTCAATAAACGGCGAAGGAATGAATGTGCGTGAGTGAAGGACTGGATGGATGGATGGAAGGACAGACAGAGGCCCAGGCTGGAGGGGGAGGGGACAGCCCACAGACAGAGGGGGTTCATTCCCCAAGATCCTGGGGTTCTGTATCCCAGGAACAGGTCCAAGATGCCAGGGTCGGCCCCGGCAGCCAGGGAGGAACGGGGTGTAGCCTTCTCAGGGCTGAGAGGGCCATGTCCCAGCCATTCTGGCCTGCCTCTGGGGACCCAAGGACACTGGCTGCAGGGCCCACCTGGGCACCACCTCCAGGAGGAATGAGACAAGGGAGAGCGTGGCCTCTGAGGACTGTCCTCCCAGTGGATGTTCTTGATGGGAGCTATGGTCCCGACACCCTGGAGAAGGCTCGGGAGCTTCCGTCCCTGAGCCCCGGCACCTGCCCCAGGAGGACGGCAAGGGCTTACCTTAATCTGGGGCGCCAGTGAGTAGCAGGTGAGCTCAAAACGGACCTGGTCGTTGCCCTGCAATTCAGAACACAGGCTGGGTCAGGACACACAGGACAAGGTCTGGGGCCAGGGGAGGGGTGGGGACAGGGACCGTGCTGGCAAAGAACTCTGTTCCTGAGCTCACGCCCACCTCCCCACCTGCAGCCTCCCAAGGGTGGTCGCCCTGGCCCACTTTAAAGACACCAGCTGCAAAGCAGCCCTGCCCCAGGGTGGGACCAGGACTCCACCAGCAGCTTCTGGGTGGGAGCTGGGCGCCGTGGAGGGAGCACGGAGGCGCAGGAGGCAACGCGAGGCCAGGCTGAGCGCCGTGGCCTGTGTGCAGGGTGAGCGTGCAAGGGGCGCAGGTGTGCACTTGTCGGGGTGCAGAGCTGCATGCTGCAGTCTGGCACGTAGAACATGTGCACATGTAGCCACGTGTATGGGGTCACAAGACGAGGGTATGTGCAGGGTGTGGGATTCTGGGGGCACGGAGGGGGGAGGGGTGTGCATGCAGCAGTGGACCCTTGGGGACAGAGGCCCAGACCAGACTCCAGGTGTGAGAAGTCCTGAGGGCTGGGGTCCTCTCCAGGCAGCCCCGGAGCTGCCTGACCCTGTCCTGGTGCTAGTTCCTCCTCACCCATAAAGGGGGGAATCCTGTCACCTCCCCGGGCCTGTTTCCAACTGTACAGTGGCTGGTCAGCGAGGAGAGGGGCCAGGCGACAGGGAGGGCCTTCCCTGCTTAGCACCTCTCTGCACGAACAGGAGCCCACAGAGCATAGCTTGCAGGTGGCCAGCCTGCCCTTCTGCTGCCCAGTGCAGAGTCACTCTGCTCGATCCTGGGCCACCAGGCTCATGACCAGGAGGAGGAGGAGGGGGGCAGGGCTGGATGCGGGCGCACTGCACGGGAGCCCAGGGAAGCCGCCGCCCGCCCGCCTGTTCCAGCACGGGCTCAGTGGCGAGGAGACTCAAGCACCGTGGAAATGACAGAGGGACCTTGTGCCTACTGTGAAAACCGCATGGCGCAGCCAGGCAGCAGCGGGAATAACAGGTCATTTTCCAGAGCCTCATCAAGGGACGCAGAAATCCAGGTTCCAGCCCCTCTTGGCTGTGGAGCTGTGTCTGCTCCCCTCTGCTGCCCCAGGACCCAAGCTGGAGCCTCCAGCAGGCCCCCTACCCTCCACCCGTCTCTAGTGAGCACCCACTATGCCCTGCCACACAGGCAGCCACTTGGGGCCAGTGGGAATTTTAACCCCATTTTATGGACGAGGAGCGGGGAGTTCAGAGAGGTAAGTCTGACTACCTAGAGCCACACAGCAAACACCCACCCTCATAATTCACACTCAGCAACAGATGTGAACGTCCACTGAATCCTTCCAGCTGCCCTTGAGGTCGGTTCTGGGCAGGGACACTGGGGAGGGGGAACACTTGCCCAGGGCCTACGGCCAGCCCTGCTCCAGTACAAAGCAGATTCGTTTTCAATTTGTAAAGCACACAGCGGATGCTGCTGGTACCAGCTATTTTCTCTCCACGGCTTCATGTTTCCCCAACACAAAGACGGCTTGTACCTCCCCAGCCGGCCCGGCTGAGTGGTGTCTGCCGACCCAGATGCCACCAGGGGACACCCATCTGTTGGGGAGCCGAGAACCTCTAAGAATCCAAACAGCTTCCTTGTTCAAAGCCTGTCCCAGCGAGAGCCCGGGGCCCACTCAGGGCCCTCCCCAGCCCCAGGACCCCCAGCCCCCGGGCAGCTCCTGGCAGCAGGAGAAGGGGGTCCGGGTCTCGTGTACCACAGCACAGTGCCCACTGGGACCGAGGGTGCGGGGTCCCCATCTGCCCCTGGGACGCCCCACAGATGGTGCCATATAGGAAGCTGCCCCCCACCAGAGTCTTAGGCTCATGTTTCCAGGCCCCTCTTCCCAAACTGCTGGGAGTCAGGGTCCACAGGCTTCTGCACTGCTCTCTGGGAGGGGGATCCGGCCGGCTCAATGCAGGGTACAGAAGGGCAGGAAAAGGGCGCCACTCTCCACTGGGTGTGGCCTGGCCCTGGGAGGGAGCTGCCTCTGGCCTGCAGGCTCAGGACCAGCATGCCTGTCCCTAAGTCCCCCAGGGCCTCTGACTGACATCCCTAGTGTGTGGAGCAGAGGTGGATCCCCTGCGGGGTGAGTAAGCGCCTCGAGGCCTGCCCCAGGGTCCTGGTTCCCCGCACCCCCCAGGGGAAGAGCAGAGCCCGGGCAGCTGCGGTTGCTCCAGGAGTGGAGCTGGCCACGGCCCGGGGACAGGCCTTGGGGTTGCCCTGCAGGCTACCACGCAAGGCCCTGCACATGGCCTCTGGTTGACTTCATGTGACCACCCTTTTGGGACACCTGCCTCCTGATGCAGGGTCACTGGTGCCCACCATCCAAGCAGGAGCCGCGCCCATGCACGAGCCCCATCCTCAGCCTCCCAGTGATCCCCACGGGCACCCCGGTTCCCAGAGACCGTCTTCGGGGGCTTTCGGGGGCTTCCCAGGTACCACACATAAGGGGACACTGAGGCAGGGGAGGACACCTTGCTGTCACCCCCCAGCCAAGAGAGGGTGGTCCTGATGGCCTGTCCACAGCTAGTCTTGGAAACCCCCAGGGACGTTTCAGGTTTGACCGTCCCTCCTGTGGTCCCTGAGTGTGAACTTCAGGGTCACCCCTGAATTCCCAAGCAGCCACAGAACATGGGCAGAGGGCGTTCTTTAGAACCAAGCCCCGCTGGACCCCAGTGGGGACAGAACACTGGGTGGATCTGGCCTCTGCAGCCGCCAGCAACTTCCCCAAGCCCCGGGCTCTGGCGCCCTCTGGTGGTCACATGGGGCACCGCACACAGAGATGTGGGCAGCTGCTCCCAGCAGCTAGTGGGCTCCTCTGGAGTGGGGGATCTAGGCTTGGGCCCTGGAGCTGCTCAAACCAGAGCCTGACCCATCCCCAACCCATGCACTCACCCACTTGCTAACATGGATGCCGCTCAACTGAATTCTGGCAGTACCACCAGAGAGACCTCCTCCGGGCAAGACCCCTTCCAAAATCCCAATCCCCTGGTCTCAGCTGGAATGCTCCCTGGATGGGGCACCCACTGCCTGATGGGTTCACCTGGGCAGGTGAGATGCTGCAATGACACTGGTTCAGTGGCTTCCTTTGCCTAGCTCAGGCTGCTACCTGGGATCAGGACATCTCCTGCACTGTGTTCTGGGCGCCCAGACCCACCTGCAGGCTCCTGGGGATCCCCCTACCGCTGCTCCTCAGCACCCCACATGCTGGACTCTATTTTCATCCTCATTTGACAGATCAGGAAGCAGAAACTCGGGGGGGTCTGTCGAACACTGTGGGAGCCGCGGGGCCTGGACTCGGTTGAACCTGGCTGTGCAGGCCCTGAGCCCCAGTCCAACCTCCGGGTCTCCCCTGCACCCTCTGCCACACAGCCTCACAGCAGAGGCACACGTCCATGCCCAGACAGCCCAGGGCTGCCCACCCCTCCTCAGCTGGTTCTCCAGCATCTTATCACCCCAACTGGGGTACAGGGCTGCGTGTGCGTGTGCCAGGAACGCTTCTCCGTCTCTGCTGCCCACCATTCAGCCCAGCACGTCCCAGCATCCCTCTGGGGAACTGCTGGCCACCCCCATGAAGCCTGTGTGACATTCCACACGACCCAGGCCACTCAGGACACAGCCACCCCCTAGCATGGCCTCGGCTCAACCCTGACCCTGCTGCTTGATTCCAGGCAGACCACGGGTCCGGCCTCTCGTCTCGGCTGTCCCTCTGCTTGGCACACTGTTCCCATGCCCTGGTTTGCACGCACCTTCAGGCCCAAGCTTTGTAGCCCGGTCCCCCCAGCCGCCTCACCACGTGTCCACTCTCCTCTCCCTTGCTAGGACATGGGCCCCCGAGGACTGGCCACAGGCCCACGGGGTTCCCTGCGCCCGTGCCCACGGGCACCCAGCCCTTGACAGACGCCCGGCACCACAGAGAAAGAAGGCGCACCTGAGCTTTCAAAGACGGCCAGTGCCATCCTGGTGGGCGGCTCTTTGCAAGGCCGCGCTCAGGTCCTGTCTCCCCCATCGTGACCTGTGACCTTAGTTGCCTGTGTCCCTGCAGCTCAGGGAGCCGTGGCCTGCTTCCCCGTCCCTGGGAGAATTGGCGCCTGCGGACTGTGAAAAAGCCAGTCCCGTGCCAGGCCTCGGCGCCCACTGCCTGGGAGAGCTTGTGTCTCAAGAGTCTGTCCCCTGACCCCTGCCAACACTGCTGGGGATCCTGGCTCTGGGGACAGCCTTAGCCGCAGGGTCCTCCGCAGGCTGCCTGGGGCCTCACGGGCAGAGGAGGTGCATGTGTGAGGGCATGAGTCAGGCCTCCCTAGAGACCAGGGTAGTCCTGACCCCAGGACCTCAGAAAGTGACCAATCTATGAGGAGGTCACTGGGGTGGCCCTAATGCAATGAGGTCGGTGTCCTGATTAAAGGAGGAATGAGGCATGTGCTGAAGGGGGGCCCTGTGATGAGTGTGACAGTGAGGGGGGCAATGACACTTCTCCAGCCAAGGAGCGAGGCCAGGAGCTGGGTGGGCAGACAGACCCTTCCCCAGCACCTGCAGAGGCACAGGCCCTGCTGACCCCGGACCCTGGACCTCAGCCTCCAGAGCTGCCAGACAGCAGTTTCCGAGTCTCGGCCACCGGCCGGGGGAACTCTTGTTTCTGCAGAGTTTGACCCCCTCTGCACACTCGGGGTCCCTGTCCCTGCCCCATGCCCCCTGGTGACGACACGGCAACTTCAGCCAGGCCTACATCGGGTCTGCCACCCGGGGATGGGGTGGGGCGAGGACGACGTGGCTCCTCCCTCTGCACAGGAGAACCGCCCTCACGGGGCCTAACAAAGCCGGACTGCGCGCGCAGCACGCTGACCCGGGCACAGACTGGACAAGCGTCACCCTGGCTGCCCGCGTCGCTGTGGCAGGCCTCGGTGCCTCCTCCCTCGCCCCGTCCTCCCGGGTCCGGGCCTCACCTTGCCTGTGGCGCCGTGGGACACGTACTTGGCTCCCTCGCGCTGGGCGATCTCCACCTGCTTGCGGGCTATGCAGGGCCTGGCCAGCGACGTGCCCAGGAGGTAGCGGTCCTCGTAGAGCGCGCTGGACTGGACGGCAGGCCAGATGAACTCCTCCACGAACTCCCTGCTGACGTCCTCAATGAACACCTGAGGGGCAGGGGCCGTGAGAGGGGCCTCGGCAAGGGCCAGGCCAGCGGCTGGTATCTCTGTCCCCGATCCTGCCCCCAGCCCCACAGCACAGCAGACATCACCAGTGGATCCAACAAACTCTCCCTCCTGCACCCAAGGTGGACACTGCTAGCCGATCCCACACCACCTAGCTGAAACTGGACGTGGCTCCTAAATCCTCCCTGAGGTGGAACTTAGTGCCACTTAAGATCTATAGCAGTAAACAACGGGGTGGCTCTGTTCCCCAGGGACACTTGGCCACATCTGGAGATATTTCTGGTCATCACAGTTGCCAGGTTAGGGGAGTTTTCTGAATGTAAAGACCAGAGATGTCACTAAACATCCCACAATGCACAGCATGGCCAGTCCCTGGGACTGGGAACAGTGCCGGGCTGAGAAGGCACACCTGGGGCCCCAAGACCCCTTCAGGGAGACTGAGTGGACATGCTTCCTAGGATGATAGTCATCTGCCATTTGCCTTTCTTCTGTGGTGACATTCACAGGGATGGTGCGAGAACCCGGTGGGTGAACCCCAAAGCTCCATGCAAGAAAAGAGAAGAAAACATTGCAAATGGGTAAGAGTGGAGCGGGCACCGAGGGCAAGAGGCGGAGAGAGGACGCGTGGGCAGGTGGGGGTGGGTGGGTGGACAGAGAAACCAAGCAGACATGGCAGACGGACGGACGGGAAGAGATGGCCGGGCAGGAGGTTGGTAGGAGGGTGAGAGCGGCTGGGGACCCCTGAGCGGAGCTGGGCCTCACACTCCTGGAGACCAGAGGGCACACTGGAGGGATGCAGGGGCCAGGAGTCCTGGGCAGGCGACCCACGCTGGCCCTCCCGTCATGCCCCGCCGGCCTCGGCCTCGCCTCCCGGTACCTTCTTGGCCCCGAGCTTCAGCGCCTTCTTCCTGGCCTCCTCGAAGTCTTCCTTCTGGCCGATGTTGGCCTGGGAGCAGAGGCAGAGAGGCCCAGTGAGCCAGGGAGAGCCGGGGGGAGGCCAGTCCCTGCTGAGCTGGACAGGCACTATCCACACCCAGTGGCCCTCAAGCTGGGGGGTTCCGCTGACAGCCAAGGTCACACAGGAGGAGGGGCAGGCGGCTGGGTGCTTGGAGCTGGGCCGTGGGTGTGCCAAGCAGTCCCTGCCCAGGTCCCAGGCTGGCGAGCTGCCCTGGGCACAGGGAGTCTAGGGCTCCCCCTGAACCCACCTGGGCCCTCAGCCATCGCTCCTGGGCAGTGCCAGCTGGAGCCTTGGGCCCAGTTCCCCCCACACCAGGCTGTGACTCCTGAGCGCATTCCAGCCTGACCCCTGCTTCCCGCTGCCCTGCTAGACCAGGGCTGGCCTTGGGCCTGATGCCCCGATCCTGCCTGAACCCCGCTCTCTGCATTCTGGAATCTTCCCAGAGCCCAGCTCAGGTGCTTGCCTGGGGCCACTCAGCTTTCAAATCCCCCTGCGGTGTCCAGGGTCTAGGCCAGTGCGGCCTCTGCGAGGGGAACACGCCCGGCTCCCGGCTCCACTCGGCACTGGCTGTCACTCACCAGCTGGCTGCAAGCACAGCACTGCCCTCCTCCCTCCTCCCACCTGAGTCAGGAAGGACAGATCGGGCTCACAGCTGGGCACAGGCCACTCCTGGCCACACACAGCCCAGCCCCACTCTCTGGGAACAGAACCTTCTTTCCTGGGGGACCCTTTCCACGGGGGTGGAGGGGAGTCAATCCCATTTTCTACTCCCTGTGGCCCTGGCCTAGTCCCCCAGACACAGCCATAGTGACTAATGTGTGGTGGGCAACAACTGGACCCATGAGAAGACCCTTGGGGCCCGTCACTCTCTGGGAAAGCCAGGCTAGGATGGTTCCTGTGGGAAGACTTGCTTTCCCCATGGAGAGGCCAGAAATGAAGACAGGTGAGGTTGGAGACAAATCTGGATAGTCACCTGGATCCAGCCTTACCTGAAGTCACCATCCCCTGGACTTCTCGGTTATGTGAACAAGCTCTGCTTTGGTGTTTCTCAGGCTGTACTATGTCGGACTAGAATCCTCAACAAGGAACCCCCAGGCCCCTCCCACTCTGGATTCTCCAGTGATTACTGGAGGCTGGTGGTGACTCTGGGGAGGGGAGGACCATGTCCCACATCAAAACCCACAGCCCCTCTGCCTGTGGAGAGGCTGTTTCCCCAGTTCTGAGGCCGGCTGGGCCAGGGGAGGCAGGCAGGGAGCCTCCCTGGGCAGAGAGGTAGAGGGCAGCTTGGCTGGGACAGGGACGCAGGCGCAGGAAGACAGACAGGCGCTCCTCACCAGGTAGGCGATGACGTCGTAGCCTTGCTCCTTCAGCCACACGAGGATGCAAGAGGTGTCCAGGCCGCCACTGTAGGCCAGGACCACGGAGCCTTTCCCGGACATGTCTGGGGGAGTGGAGGAGCAGCGTGAGCACTCGGGAGCCCGCCACCCGCCACAGCCCCCTCCTGGCCCTGGCGAGCTGCAGGCCCAGCCCGACCTCGGCCTTGGGCAGCCTTATCCCCTGGACATGCTGCCACCGCAGTGGGAACAGAATGCTCACCCTCCTGCCTGCACCCCCGCCCCAGCGCCCTGACCCTGGCACATCTGCACAGCCACACTGGGGAGGCATCTCTCCCGCCAACCCCAGCTGCTGGCAGGCCTCGAGGCTGAGCCCTCTGGATGCCCGGTGCCCTCTGGATGCCGGGTCAGTCGGTTGTGGGAGCAGGGCCTGGCAGGTGCCTAAGCACAGCTGCCCCTTGCCAAAGCAAAGAGGGCCCTAGGGGTCTCCTGTGGATTGCCCTGGACCCCCACAGTGACCTGTGAAGTAGGTGTCATCGTCCCTACTGGGGAGACAGACAGTAGGCCTCGGAGAGGTGAGGGTCAAGATCACAGAACTAACAGTTCAAGGTCACAGAGCAATGTCTGGCTGCAGAACCTGGGCTGTCAGGGAGGTGCTGCGGGGGCCTTTCCCTTTATTCCTTGGGATTTTAGGCATTCTGTGGTTTTGTTGTTTCAAATGCAAGTTCCTCTGAGGGGGGAGTACCCCTGAGCCACCCCGAGCCACTGTCATGAGCTCAACTCTGCACATGCTCAGTAGTAGCGCGGGCTCAGAGACCCACACCCAGGGTGCAGGTGGGAAAACAGGCCTGGAGAGGGGGAGACGGGCAGAGGCAGGACTCCTCTGTAACCCAGGCGTCGTTCCCGGGAGCCACAGATGACAGAGCTGCCCATCTGCAGCTAGGACACTCCCCAGCTGCACAGAGGCACCGTGGTCACCTGTGTCCTTGGCCACAGGCCCTCCCTGAGCCCCCAGGCTTCATGATGGCTCTCCCCACCCCTGACTGCCCTGGCACTTGTCATGTGACCCTCAAGGCCCACGTAGTTGAAAGAAAACTGAGGGTCAGGGAGGCAGCTCAACTGCCCCAGGTGGCTAGGCTGGCAGGCCGCAGGGCCAGATTAGACCCAGGCCCCAGCCTCCTGCATTACGGGGCATTTGCCTGGGTCTGAGCGTTTGCACTGGAGTTTAACCAAGGGCAGAGCCAGCTGGGGTCCTTAGTAGACACTACTGGAAAAGGTCACCGACATCCCCTGCAGACACCCAGGGCCCGGGAGGCTCCCCGAATGCTGCTGCTTTCCGTGCCAGTGGCTCTGGAGCCTGGAAGTGCAGAGATGAAGTAGCTCTCCCAGGCCACCCAGCCCTGAGCTGCAGGGTGGGCACAGAGCCTGAGTGTGCGACCAAGCAGTCCCCAACACCTCCCACAGGCCACCACCAGTCAGCCCAGGTCTCGCAGGCCCACTGCCCCTGGGCTTAGAAGGGGAGATACCCCCTGGAACAGGGTGGTGGGGACAGGGTGGTGGCTCTGATCTTGGCCCCCACTCTCACCTCCACTAGGCATTCGACCACCCGCTAGGCCCTGTCCCCCGCCAGCTGAGCCAGACTGCCCCGGACCTGAGCAGCTCAGCAGGCCCTGACCCTGGAGCCAGCAGCCGGTGCCCATGGCAACCACAGCCAGGCAACCGGCCGTGCAAGATGGAGGGAAGGAGGGAGGCGGGAAGGACCGAGGTGGGGGTACCTGGGACTGGAGGCGTGGGTTCCTGGTGTCCGGAATCTGTCTTCGCAGACTGAACCGCCCTGCGGAAGCAAAAGCTGCTCAGCTTCCTGGCAGGGCAGCCCGGGTGACGTGAAGCCCCGGACCTGCAACAGTGGCTGGGCCCCTGGGAGAGGCTCAAGAGGGAGGCGTGGGGGAGGCCCAGAGCCTCCGAGCCACTGTCCAGCTCCAGCCTCCTGCCCCAGGAGGTTTTCAGGGACATTCCCCTCCCGCCCTCTAGCTCTTGTTCTGGGGCCGGGTGTGGGTGGCGGGGGGATTATGGGTGTTAATGTCCCACACCGATTTTAAAAGCGCTCTATGATGGGCACACCATCAACTGCACGTTTAAAGCCTCCGGCTCATCAAGTCCCAGCAGGCGCACACTCTGCTGAAACTGTCACCATAGTCCAGGTGATAAACGGCCCTCTCATGCATAGCCCTCCCTTTTAGGGCTATCCCCATTTTAGAGACAAGGAAACTGAACTCGGGTTCAGGAACTTGCCCAGGGCCCGCCAGGCTGGTAAGGGCGGAGCCAGGGCGGACACACGTCAGCTGGGCTGCGGGCAAGGCTGCCCCCTCTGGGAGGGAACCGTCAGGCCAGGTGTGGTTGGGAGCCCCGGGGCTGACATCTGGGAGGCCAGGGTGGGCTAGAGCCAGGGAGAACGGAGCTAGCTCCAGATTCACCCAGCTTTCAGAGACATCTCTACTCTGCCCCTTCCCAAAGGTACCTGGAGCCAAGCCAGGACCTGGGAGCAGGAGAGGGCAGCCCGCAGAGACAGACCACCCCCGGGCACCTGTCCCTGCTCTGCCTCGTGGGTCCGGTGTGCTTCTCCTGCCATCAGAGCCTGTGACGTACTGAGTTCCATTGCCCCCCAACCATGAATTCTGTGAGGGCGGGGCCACCCCTCAGGTGCCTGTGGCCAGAGTCAGAAAGCCCTGCTGGTCGCGCTCTCTGCAGTTCAGCCTCCCTGCAAAAAAGGAGGGCTGGGATCCTCTCAGAGACAAGGATGGCCATGTGGGCACAAGCCTCAGCCTGGGTAGAGCCACGTGAGGGACTGCGTGTGCCTGGGAGCATGTTCCTGACCATGCACATGTGTGGGTACCTGTGAGCACCCAGGATTGCATACCTAAGAAGGGATATGTGTGCGTGCATACCTCTGTGCACCTGGAGGTGGGTACCTGGGAGTGCATGTGTGTGTGCACGTGTTTGGGTTTGTGCAAGGATGTGTTTACTTGTGTGCACACGTGCACGTCTGTGCATGCCATGTTCAGGCCGGCATGTGCTCAGAGACTGGCTGGGCAGGCGGACTGGGAAAGCCATGCAGTAAGACACCTGGTAACACACCCTCCCCCCTCAGCCACCAAGGTCCCAGGCTGTGAGGAGGCTGCAGCCTGAGGCAGAAGCTGAGGCCTGGGTCTGGGGGCGGAGAAGACAGGTTAGAAAGGAACGGTAGATGGAGCCCAGAGAGCACACGGGCTCTGCAGGCAGAGCTGAGGCTCCGGCCTCCACAACTGGTTCCAGCCACTGAAGCCCTGTCAGCATGGCTGCTCATCTGCAAAACAGGGTAGCGGTAAGGATTTAGAGATGTGGGGAGAAGCCCGGGGCTGGGCACCACGCCTGCGTCCACTGAGCACTCCATACCACTGCCACAGCTGACCTCAGGCGAGTCCCCCACTCTCCAGGCCTCAGTTGCCCCATCTGCACAGCAACCTAAAGCCCCTGGGGTTCAGACACCCCAGGACACTGCTTCCTTCCCAGGGAGGCACCTGGTAGATCCTCTCTGAAGTCAGGCTCCCCCAGCTCCTGAAGGGCCCAGGGCAGGTTTTTCCAGATCCCAGGCCCTGCCCGAGGCCATCTGCTCCAAGGCCGGTGCAGACAGCCTTTGCCAGCAGATGCCTGGGTGGAGGAGGTGAGCTCGAGTCAAGCTGCCTGCCAGCCTGGCCTCACTGGCAAGGCAGAGGGCATTCTCTGTGGCCCCAGCCAGAGCCACCTGGCTAGTGCCCAGGGAACACGTGCCAGGCCAGCCTAGGCACTTCCTCAGCACAGAGGAAAACTCACGGGGCTCTAAAATGTCAGAGCTGGAGTGACAAGAGGCTGTGTTCAGTCACATGCACGTCATTTCCAGGCCTAAGGAACAACAAGCCCCGGTCATAGGCCAGTGACGTCAAGCCCAGGCTGACTGCAGACTGCTGGCTTCCTACTGCACCCTGCCTGATGCTGCTCCCTGTCCCCTAGGAGACCTTAGGTCCCTCTCCCACTCCACACAGCAAAGGCTCTGAGGACTCACCCCTGCTCTACCTGTTATTTTTCTGTACGCCCCGCACCCTATAGCTCAGGACTACCGCTGCAGCTAACATCCCAGTTCAGCTGAATTTGGTTTGTTACAATTGTTTAAAAAAAACAACAACCTGGATTCCACCTGGGCCAGCAGATTATCTCCTACTTTGGGACTTCTTTGTTCAAGGATTTCCGCTCCTGCAGGATGTTATCATCTGTGTCAGATAGAGCTGGGCTGCAACTCTGCACACTGACAGGAAGGAGGCCCACTGCCCTCCTACAGGTCCAACCTAAACTTTCACTTGACAGGCTTCGGGTTATCCCCCGAAGTAGCAGCTAGGGGACTAAGTAGGTACATTGGAGCCTGCAAGGAGATCTTTGAACCCTCTCCTGGCAACACTTGGGGAAAAAGAACACTGATTCATTCATTCATTCATTCATTCATTTAGGAATAGCCCAGTGCCTGTGGGTGCCTGGCCTATTCCATGTCTAGGGAAGGGCCTACCCTGCAGGAGGGAGGGAGCCAGGGCCTGGAAGATCAACTTCACTCAAGCAGAAATCAAAGGCACAGACCCTGAATTCCAGTGAGGTGCCTCTTTCCACATGGGTGACCACAGGCAAGCAGCTCATTTCAGGGCCCTTGTATTCGGTGCTCAACGAAGGCATCTGGCTGTCCTGGCCAGCCTCCCAGGACCCGCGGTGAAGACGAGATGGGTCATGGGAAAGTGCTGGCTCAGCAGGTGGGTCTGGACCTGGCTCCACCCCAAGTCTCCTGGGGCACCTGATTTCACAAGCCCAGGACAGACATGCAGATGGTGGGGGTGCATTAGTAGGGCTGAGACTGCAGAGGGTGGGAGTCTCTTCTGCCCTTACCCTGTGCCTGGCCCTGTACAGGAGCTCAGAGGACAGGATTCACCACCCACTCACTGGGTCTGCTTGCTCAGAGCAGAAGAAGAATTACTTCTCATGTGTTTTGCAGGTGGCTCCTTCAGGGACAAGCCACATCCCACCCCAGGCTCCCTGCCCTGGATGGAATGTGGAGGGAAACTGAAGGGGGGTTGGAATGAAGAGGATGCCATTTGCTACCCAGTGCCAAAGTTCCTGTCCCTCATCCCTCTGTGATCATTTCAGACTTTACTGTCTTCTTCCCTTGTCACACCCATACCAGGGGCATAGGGTCGGGTCTCCTTCCCAGTTTTGCATCTGCACTCCCACAATCAGTGAGCAATGCATGGACCCAGATACTGTCCTCCGCAGTCTCCAGAGCCCTTACCAGCCTCCTGCTGTCTGTGAATGAGTCCCAGCCTGGCCCAAGCAGCTCCAACACACAAACAAGCACTGGAGCTGGGGGATGACCCAAGGCCTGTCTCCCCTTTCCGGTCATTGGCCTGGTGATGTGCCTGGGGTCACTGGCCTGGGATCAAAGCCCAGGACCTCTTGGTCTGTCCTTGGGGAAAGGACAGGTCGGTTCTTGCCCTGACACCTGCAGCCAGGTCCAGCTGCTCAGGAGCAGACAGCTCCATTTCACAGGGGGGGACCCCCGCCCCCTCAGAATGAGCCCTGGCAGGATGGAAGAGGATTTTCCTTCATTTCACAAGGAACCCTGCTTCCCTGGAGGGTGCAGCCAGCCGCCCAGGGGCCAAAGGCAACAACCCAGAGGGCGGACATTTCCTGTGGAGGGGCCCCTCCCATAGAGCCCAGCCCAGGGCCAGCAGGAAACGGGGTTGGGAGGATTCCCCCAAGGACAGCAGCGACTGTGCCCTCTGCAGGTAAAGGAACCCAGCCGCACCCACGTCCCTGAGCAGGTAGTCAGGGTCCTGTGTCCATCTGCCCAGGGTAAACTGAGGCTCAGGGAAAAGTGAGACGCCCAAGACCCAGAGGGCAGGGCTGGTGCGCTGGTGGAACTCTAGTTTTATGCCAAGAAAAACAGGTGGGGACAGATGGTGAGTCGGAGCGGGATTGGGAGCCCCATACCTCGGGACTCCCAAAGTCTCCATATGGGGGCTTCACGGTACAGAGGAAGCCAGATCCAAGAGGGAAAAATCCAGAAAGAACCTCGGCTAGCACAGGGGACACATCATCTGACCTACACAGATCAGAGTCTTGTGTCCCCAACTGGCGCCCCAGATCCCAGGAACCAGAATTTGGGCGCCAGCGTGTGATCAACAGAAACCCCGGTGTGGGCCTCCTTCCCTCGTGCCCGGCCGAAGCCCCGGGTGCGAGGCGTTTCGGGAGTCGGCGCGCTCGGACTGGGAGGGGGTGACCTAGGGCAGAGAGCGGGAAGCGGAGGGGCCGGGGGCTACTCACCGGGATCCTGGCGGCGGTGGCAGGCGGCGGAGCAGGGCCGGGAGAGGCGCGCATCCCGGGTTATAAGCCCGGGGCCGGGGGCAGGGCTGGGGACCTGGGACACGTGGGGGCACGCGCGCGACAGGCCCCGCCCCCAGGCCGGGCCCCCGCCGGGAGCCTCTAAGAATTTGAGGCCACTGGCGGGTGGGCGGGTCCCGGCCTCTTCCTCCTGCTTGCCCCGCCCCTTTCTCCCGCCCCCCACGCCCGCCCTCCGCCCAGGGCCCCGCGCCAGCGCAGCCTCCCGGGGGCGCACGGGCGTGGGCGCGAGCGGCGCGGGTCTCCGGCCGGGTTTGCGAGCTGGTGGCGCCTACGAAGGCGGCGGTGGCTGGAACCTGCGTAACAGGCAGGGTGATCGCGGCCTTCTTGCTGGAGACTCGCCGCCTGGCACTTGGGGAGCGTTCAGAGTGCCTGGAGGCGAGAGCGGGAATAAAGGTTGCTTAAGCACAGAGCTTGGAGCTGTCTTGACCCCGTGCCGCCGGTGCCGCCGGGCCTCAGGCGCCTTCTGCGGCCCTGAAAGCACCTCCCTTCCCGCCACGCTGGCCCCTGGTGCGGAGGAGAGAACAGGGTGGAACTGGCCCTGGATGGCTTGGGTTGCATCCCTCAGCCCAGGACGACTGCTTCTGGCTGTCTCCCCACAGCCTGGCGCCTGGCCAAATTCCCCAGGGCACCCAGTAAATGGTGAATAAAAGATCTGCCGACCACTGACCCATTGGACAGCGGGGAAGGTTGGGGTCACAGAAGTGAATCCTTGGCCTTGTGAAATGACCTGGAGTTGTGATGGGCATGGTCTGCAGCTCCAGGCCGCAAGCACTGGGCCACACCCCAGGAAAACACCAGGACCCAGGGGCCTGGCCAAGGCCATTGCTCGCAGCTGGGACTGGCCCCAAGTGGAGAAGTACCTGTCCTCAACTAGCTCTGACTCCTGGGCAAGGGGAGCCCTGAACCTCACCGGCTACCACCCTGAGCCACTACCAGGCTCTTGGTGGGGCTATTGGTCCTGCCAGTCAGTGCCTGTCCCTTCTGCCCACTGCTGCCTCACTCCAGCCCTGTCAGGAGCAGTAACTGAGAGTCCTTCTAGCAGGGAAGGGTCTCCAACCAACTCAAACAAAACCACAGCTTCAGAACCCTTGTGAATGCCTAGCCTTCGGGTATCCAAACCCAGGTCGTGGCCCATGATGACTAGGGGGCCTAGTGAGCCATGTGAGACTGGGCGCCCTGGGGTGGCTTGAGAACCACCTGTCAGGAAAGTTGTGTGACAGCTGCCCCTGGACCCACTCACTGGATCAGCTCTAGACCTCACCAAACCCTGGGCCTTCCACACCAGCCGAAAGCACGCGAGGAGAGAACACACCAGCAGTGGCCGCAGCCCCATGGCCTCACGACAGCCATTTCCAACTGCAGCCTGGTTCCTCCCCACAGCCTGCCAGGGGAGGGTGAGGTCCCATCTTCAAGGATACCCCAAAATCTATTACCCCATGATACAGACAGGAACCCGAAACACAGCGAGGATGTGTCTTTCCTGAGGCCACACAGCAAGTCAGTGGCATAGCAGAACTAGAAGCCCTGGCCCAACCCTCCTCTTTAGCTCAGGTTTGAGCTGAACTGATGGAGGAGTTGAGGTCCCAGCCCCTTTTACTCTCTGGTACAGAAATGGCTCCGGTCCAGTGGATGGTCCCTTCCTGATACACAGGCACTGGTGACATGAGGGGCAGTAGGATTATTCTCTTCTGAGAACACAGGAGCCCAAACTGCCACCAGAGGCCTTATGCACAGAGTAGACAGTTTCCCAGAGGCAGAGGTCTAGTTCAGGTGGACTGGCCAGCTCCTGGATGGGCACCCTGCCATCGGCTAGGTGGACATTTAACCCTGCCCCAGATCTCATCCTGCAGAGAAGTTCCTGGGTTTGGGTGGGGTATGGTCAAAGGGGATCCCCACTGGACCTCAGCCACCACAGCTTTTTTTTTTTTTTTTGGTACCAGGGATTGAACTCAGGGGCACTCGACCACTGAGCCACATCCCAGCCCTATTTTGTATTTTATTTAGAGACAGGGTCTCACTGAGTTGCTTAGTGCTTTGCCATTGCTGAGGCTGGCTTTGAACCGTGATCCTCCTGTCTCAGCCTCCCCGGCCACTGGGATTACAGGTGTGTGCCACCATGCCCAGCTCCCCACCATAACCTTTGACTTTCATCTTACCCCCTTCCCACACCTAGGTCAGAGCTCCTCAAGGTTATACCTTCTAGCCAACGATCTTGGGTAATATCTCTAAAAACAGCAGGACCTAAGCATGGATGGGTAGAGAAACAGGGGTACTGAGAGCTGAATATCCAAATCTTCTAAGTATATCCAGGCTGCCCTCTTTCTCTCCACCTCCATCTCTTCCACATTGGTCTGCCATCTTCTATTACTCAGACCATAAGAAGGTCTTACTCAAATCTCCTGGCTGATTTCCCTGCTTACCCCAAGGCCCCCCAACCTTTACTCCACCAAATAGCTAGAGAGTTCTTCAAAACTCAAATCAGAACAGGTTATCCTTAAAACTCTTTGATGATTCATTTTTTCCCCCATATCAATTTCGGGTTGTTCTGGCATTGACTGAGGATTTTCCCCATTGAATTATGTGGTTACTTGGAAATTAATTGGGTCTGCTTCTGTACTCCCTGATTCTGTACCATTGATTTACTTATCTACCTTTATGTCAATGCCATGTCATCTTGCTTAATGTATGATTATAGTAAGTCTTGAAGGACATCTCCTCCAATTTTGATCTATTGTTTACCTGTTTTGACCATTCTGTGTCCTTTGCACTTCTTTATTAATAGTAGAAACAGCTTGTCAGCTTATATAAAAAGCCTGTGGGGGGCTGGGGCTGTAGCTCAGTGGCAGAGCGCTTGCCTAGCATGTGTGAGGCACTGGGTTCAAGTCTCAGCACCACATAAAAATAAATAAATAAAGGTATTGTGTCCATCTACAATAAATAAATAAATAAATAAATAAATAAATAAATGCCCTTGAGGACTTTGAAAATTACATTACATCTATATATCATCTTGGGAGAAAGTAGGCATATTAACAACATTGAGTTTTCAATCCATGAACATCGTATATTTGTATTTATTTATAACTTATTACATTTCTTCAGCATTAAAAAATCCAAAACTGTTTATTAAAAATAAGCATTTTTATATGCATGCACAATTGTGTTGCTCATGAAAATCAGTCCAGTCTGTAGGGCTACATCTTGAGATAGCCTTTATTTGTGGAGAGTTCAGTTTAGTTTAACTTAGTTTTTAGTGAGTTTAGTTTTAGTTTTAGAGGTAATTCTCTAATACAGTGATGAGGTTTATACACTTGAGTGGTAGAAACCTGGTCCTTTGATGTGAGATCCCAGGTAAGACTCTTTTGAACATGTAAATTAGCAGAACTCCTCAGATTGACGAGGTTCCAAAGAGATCAGGGTGGAGTGGATATCCTCCTCGTGGGAAACAACATGTAACTCTCCTGGGAAAGGCCTGGGGTCTCTGATAGTGGCATGAACAATCCCACCTCTCATGTTAGAGGAGAGAGGGTTTTTGGGGTGGCAGGTATGGTTGACCCAGCACCCAACTCTGGAATGAATGTTTTGTTGGACAACTTGCCAGGTGGAGGCCTGTTCTCAGGCAAAGGTCCAAGTCTTCCATTCAAAGAAGAAGAAAAGGGCCCGGCATGTCGGGGCATCTTTGATGGGTGGTATAAAAGACCTCAGTTTAAATGGAGATTCTAAAAGACCCATGTTAGCTCAGTTGTCTGAACAATGTTTTATGGTTTTCAGTTACAGGTCTTACTTACCTTTCATCAAATTTACTTCTGAGTATTTTGACTTTTTGATGATATTGCAAATAATATTTTAATTTTCTAATTGTTTGTTGTTAGAATATACAATTATTTTTTGTATATTGGCCTTGAATTTTGCAACCTTGCTAAATTCACTTATCAATTGCAGATTTTTATAAATAAGTTAGAATTTTCTATGTAGATAATAATGTGGTTTGACTTTTTCCTTTATTAGCTTTGTGCCTTTTTTTCTTGCCTTATTGTTGAATAGAATGAGAGTAGCTATCCTTGTTCATGATCTAGAGAAAAGCATTCATTCAGTCTTTCATGGTTGAGTATGTTGCTAGTTGTAGTTCTTTCATAGATTTTTTTATTCCAATTTTTTTTGGGAAGTTTTATCATGAGTAGTGCTGAATTTTGTCACTTTTTCTATATTTATTGAAATGGTTTTGCAATTTTCTTTTTTATTTTGTAAGTGTGATGAATTACATTGGTTTTCAGGTATTGAACCAATCTTGCACACCTAGAATAATTATCTCAATAAAGTGGATTTTATTTTAATTTTTGTGCTACTAGGGATTGAACTTACGGGTGCCTTACCACTGAGGTACTTCTCTAGCCCGTTTTTAAAAATACTTTTTAAATTGTCAATGAACCTTTATTTTATTTATTAATTTATTTATATGTGGTGCTGAGACTTGAACCCGGTGCCTCACACATGCTAGGTAATCGCTCTACCACTGAGCCACAGCCCCAGCCCCTTTTTGTTTTTTATTTTGAATCAGAGTCTTGCTAATTTTCCAAGATTGGCATCAAACTTGTGATCTTCCTGCCTCAGCCTCCCTTGGGGCTGAAATTATGGGTGTGTGCCACCATGCCCAGCTGGATTTTAAAAATTTTAAGGAAAAAAGGAGAGGGGGCGGCTTTCAGCTAAAAGAGATATAAACAATCATCATTTTTTTAAGAGCAAAAGAAATATCTTTCTGAGTAATTGTAAGTTTGAATACTGATGGGATATTTGATGACATCAGGAATTACTATGGATTTAAATTTTTTATTTTTATTTATTTATTTATTTATTTATTATATTTTTGGGACGGGGGTTTTGGCTCAATGACAGAGAGCTTGCCTCACATGTGGGAGGCACTGGGTTCAATTTTCAGCACCACATATAAAGAAATACAACAAAGGTCCATCAGCAACTAATAAAATATTAAAAATTTTTAAATTTGTTTTAATTAGTTATACCTGACAGTAGACAATATTTATACACTTTGATATATCGTACCTAGATAGGGTATAATTCTCATTTTTCTGATTGTACATGTTTAGAAACACATTGGTCATGCAGTCGTATATGTATATAAGGAAATATGGTCTGTCTCATTCTACTATCCTTCCTGTCTCCATATCCCCTCCCCACCCCCTTTACTCCCCTCGACCTAATCTATTCTTCCCTAGTGCTCCCACCCCTTACTGAGAATTGGCACCCACATATTAAAGAAAACGTTCAGCCTTTGGTTTTTTGGATTGACTCATTTCACTTAGCATGATATTCTCCAACTCCATCCATTTACTGGCATATGCCATAATTTCATTCTTCTTCTTCTTCTTTTTTTAAAGAGAGAGAGATGAGATGAGAGAGAGAGAATTTTCTAATATTTATTTTTTAGTTTTCGGCAGACACAACATCTTTGTCGGTATGTGGTGCTGAGGATCGAGTCCGGGCCGAACATGCCAGGCGAGCGTGCTACCGCTTGAGCCACATCCCCAGCCCAATTTCATTCTTCTTGAAAGCTGAGTAATAGTCCATTGAATATATATACCACATGTTCTTTATCCATTCATCTCTTGAAGGACTGAACCTCATAGACTATTGATTTTTTTTAGATGTAATACTAATGATATTGTAGTTTTTTTTCCAATTGTAAAGCTTTAGAGACATGCACTGAAATATTAACGAATGAAATGATTATTTGAAAAAAAAAAAAGACTTTGATGGTCCCCATCACTCTTAGGATCAAAACCAGAGGCTTGAACCTCCGCTCCTGGGTCCTCTCCTGCCATGGTGGCTTGCTTGTGGCTGCTGCCATGTCAGGCTCTTTCCTTCTGAATGGTCTTGGCATGTGCTGTTCCTTAGAGATGCCTCTCTGATCCCTTCCCCCTCCTTGCCAGGCCAGTCCTTGTCATTTGTTGTCCTGCTGGCACATGGCAGAGGCCTGACATCTCCAGCAACAAGAGGGAACCGAGGCTCCGGCCTGTCTCCCACACCCACTTCTGCTGACTTGGCCCAGACCACTATCACTCCACCTGTGCCCTGCGGACACCCCTCACCTGACTTCTGCCTGTGCCTGGCTCGCCCTCCAAGGCCTGCTGCACATTGCACCCAGGGTGGCTTTTCTCAGGCTGGACTCGTAACTGTGATCCACTTTATGCCTTGAATACAGCCCTTGCTGCTCTGCCACTGCACTTACTTTTTAAATGGACATGTTTCTGTCTCTTCCTCTCCCCCTAATCTCTCCCCATCTCTCCTAATCTCAGGGGAAACAGGATGAACTTTCTTCCTCCCATCCTAGGCAGAGTTATCTGTCCTTGAGCACACACCCACCAGAGGAATGAAGTCATGCAGACTTTGGGGGTGGCAGAAGATCTCAAGGAAGTGACCATCTCCCAAATCCACAATGAATTACAACTCCAACAGAGAATGTACCTCTGAGTCACCTCTTGACAAGCCCCCTGTTCCTGCTGAGTGCAGAATCACAGCCTCTGGGACAGCCTGTGCTTCTCCTTTGCTAGGGAAGCAATAAACCTTCCTTTTCCCTTTTCTCAAGATTGTGTTCTGTTCTTATTATTGGATTGGAATTGGGGACAAGGACCAAGCTTTTGGCAACAGGCTCTGACTCCTATGACCCCTTGTTTGAGCTGCCAAGGGCAAGCTGAATGGATGGCAGAGAACTGAGTCCCCAGCCAGCTGCACACCTGCTTGCAGCCTGCGCACGTGACCACGGTGAGGCCTCTTTCCTGTCTTCTGCCTCTGTCCCCCGCCACCCCAGGGCTCTGCACGGAGGGGCCTGATTGTGTAGAGACTTGAAGATGTCACCCTGCCGTCATCTCTAGGTTGGACCAGAAGTCACTTCATGAATGCCCGCACCTGGGCAAAGGCCCCAGAAACAGAGAATGACCTCCACCTGGACCTCAGGTTCCAGTCCCCACCAGGAGGAACACAGAGTCCAGTCGTGGGATTCTTGGAAGAGCTGCAGCGGGAGTTTAATGAGTGACCTGTGGTTGTTTTCCAAATCCCTGATGGTGCCTCTGCTATCAGGCAGCACTAGGGGGCCGGGCGCCTGGACAAGGCCTTGGCCAATGACAGTTCACACTGGAAAAACAGATGTGGAAAACACCCGTCTGGCTCTGGCTGCAGCTCCCCAGGCGGGCGGCGCCTCCCACCAGGTGACCCTCCCCGTGGGTGGGTGGGTGGGGGGCTGGGAGGTGGATGAGGCCTGGGTTCCGCCTGGTCTGCCACGGGCTTACTGCATGGTACTGGGCGAGTCCCCCCTTTCACCAGCCTGTGGCACAGCCTCAGATGGAAGGGGGGGACACGGACGGGGAAGGAGGGCCTGGCTGGACTCCGCAGGAACTTCCTCTCCTCCTGCCCAGGCTCTCCCGCTCCTCCTTCCCCTCCTTCCCTGGAGACTGAGGCAGGGAAGTCAAAAGGTCAGAGCCTGCCCTCAGATGGCCTGGCTGAGGCTGTGCGAGCTCAGACAGGCGGCCACCTCCTCTGAGTCCCCATTCCCTCATGTGTAGAATGGGGACCCTGTGTCTTGCTTTGGGGGTCTTGGAAGGGTAAGATGAACTCAAGCTCACAAGACACAGAGCAGGGACTT